>NC_036638.1:15699811-15768172 GCF_002806865.2 Cucurbita pepo subsp. pepo
GTTAACGGGCATGACTAGAAATCATGTGGGCTTTGCCCGCGCAGGTTCGAATCCTGCCGCCCACGACTTATTTTGCACAAAAATCTTTTTTACATTAAAAATAAAAGAGTGGTTATCGGACTAGAAATCTCGAATCCTACTGCTCACAACTTCGGCTTACTCTATTTTTTATTCAGTGGGCGTGCCGGAGTGGTTATCGGGCATGACTAGAAATCATGTGGGCTTTGCTCGCGCAAATTCGAATCCTGCCGCCCACGACTTATTTTGCACAAAAATCTTTTTTACATTTAAAATAAAAGAGTTGTTATCGGACTAGAAATCTCGAATCCTACTGCTCACAACTTCGATTTACTCTATTTTTAATTCAGTGGGCGTCTCGGAGTGGTTAACGGGCATGACTAGAAATCATGTGGGCTTTGCCAGCGCAGGTTCGAGTCCTGCCGCTCACGAATTATTTTGCACAAAATCTTTTTTACATTGAAAATAGTGGTTGTCACGCGACATACATTGAAAATAGTGGTTGTCACGCGACATACATTGAAAATAGTGGTTGTCAGGCGACATACATTGAAAATAGTGGTTGTCAGGCGACATACATTGAAAATAGTGGTTGTCGACTTACATTGAAAATAGTGGTTGTGAGGCGACTAAAAATCTCGAATGCTAATCACAACTTGGGCTTATTTTATTTTTAATTTTGTGGGCTTATTTTTCATTTAGTGGGCGTGCCGGGTGGTTATCAGGCATGACTAAAAATCATTTAGGCTTTTCCCGCGTAGGTTTGAAACCTGCCGCTCACAACTTCGGCTTATTCTATTTGCTTATTCTATTTTTCATTCAGTGGGCGTGCCGGAATGGTTATCGGGCATGACTAGAAATCATGTGGGCTTTGCCCGCAGGTTGGAATCCTGCCGCTCACAACTTGTTTTGCAGAAAAACCTTTTTACAAGTGGTTATCGGGCACAACTAGAAATATCGAATCCTACTACTCAAAACTTCGACTTATTGTGTGTTTCATTTAGTGGGCGTCCCGGAGTGTTTATCGGGCATGACTAGAAATCATGTGGTCTTTTCCCGTGTAGGTTCGAATCCTGCGTTAATGACTTATTTCACACGAAAATCAATTTCGAATCCCAGTGCTCACAACTTCGACATATTCTATTTTTCATTCTGTTGGCGTGCCGGAGTTGTTATCGGGCATGACTAGAAATCATGTGGGCTTTGCCCGCGCAGGTTCAAATCCTGCCGCTCACGACTTATTTGTCACAAAAATCTTTTTTACATTAAAAATAAAAGAGTGGTTATCGGACTAGAAATTTCGAATCCTACTGCTCACAACTTCGAGTTACTCTATTTTTTATTCAGTGGGCGTGCCGGAGTGGTTATCGGGCATGACTAGAAATCATGTTGGCTTTGCCCGCGCAGGTTCGAATCATGCCGCCCACGACTTATTTTGCACAAAATTCTTTTTTACATTAAAAATAAAAGAGTGGTTATCGGACTAGAAATCTCGAATCCTACTGCTCACAACTTCGGCTTACTCTATTCTTTATTCAGTGGGCGTGCCGGAGTGGTTATCGGGCATGACTAGAAATCATGTGGGCTTTGCTCGCGCAGGTTCGAATCCTGCCGCCCATGACTTATTTTGCACAAAAATCTTTTTTACATTTAAAATAAAAGAGTGGTTATCGGACTAGATACTCGAATCCTACTACTTAGAACATCGGATTACTCTATTTTATATTCTGTGGCCGTGCCGGAGTGGTTAATGGGCATGACTAGAAATCATGTGGGATTTGCTCGTGCAGGTTCGAATCCTGCAGCTCACGAATTATATTTCGCACAAAATCTTTTTCACATTGAAAATAGTGGTTGTCAAGCGACTAAAAATCTCGAATGCTACTAATCACAACTTGGGCTTATTTTATTTTTCATTTAGTGGGCGTGCCGGAGTGGTTATCTGGCATGACTAAAAATCATTTAGGCTTTTCCCGCGTAGGTTTGAATCATGCCGCTCACAACTTCGGCTTATTCTATTTGCTTATAATATTTTTTGATTAGTGGGCGTGCCGGAATGGTTATCGGGCATGACTAGAAATCATGTGGGCTTTGCCCGCAGAATGGAATCCTGCCGCTCACAACTTGTTTTGGAGAAAAACCTTTTTACAAGTGGTTATCGAGCACAACTAGAAATATCGAATCCTACTACTCAAAACTTCGACTTATTGTGTGTTTCATTTAGTGGGCGTCCCGGAGTGTTTATCGGGAATGACTAGAAATCATGTGGTCTTTTCCCGTGTAGGTTCGAATCCTGCGTTAATGACTTATTTCACACGAAAATCAATTTCGAATCCCAGTGCTCACAACTTCGACATATTCTATTTTTCATTCTGTTGGCGTGCCGGAGTTGTTATCGGGCATGACTAGAAATCATGTGGTCTTTTCCCGTGTAGGTTCGAATCCGGCGTTAATGACTTATTTCGCACGAAAATCAATTTCGAATCCTAGTGCTCACAACTTCGACATATTCTATTTTTCATTCTGTTGGTGTGCCGGAGTTGTTATCGGGCATGACTAGAAATCATGTGGGCTTTACCCGCGCAGGTTCGAATCCTGCCGCTCATGACTTATTTCGCACAAAAATCTTTTTTACATTAAAAATAAAAGAGTGGTTATCGGACTAGAAATTTCGAATCCTACTGCTCACAACTTCGACTTACTTTGTTTTTTATTTAGTGGGCGTGCCGGAGTGGTTATCGGGCATGACTAGAAATCATGTTGGCTTTGCCCGCGCAGGTTCGAATCCTGCCGCCCACGACTTATTTTACACAAAATTCTTTTTTACATTAAAAATAAAAGAGTGGTTATCGGACTAGAAATCTCGAATCCTACTGCTCACAACTTCGACTTACTCTATTCTTTATTCAGTGGGCGTGCAGGAGTGGTTATCGGGCATGACTAGAAATCATGTGGGCTTTGCCCGCGCAGGTTCGAATCCTGCCGCTCACGACTTATTTATTTCACACAAAAATCTTTTTTACATTAAAAATAAAAGAGTGGTTATCGGACTAGGAATTTCGAATCCTACTGCTCACAACTTCGACTTACTCTGTTTTTTATTTAGTGGGCGTGCCAGAGTGGTTATCGGGCATGACTAGAAATCATGTGGGCTTTGCTCGCGCAAATTCGAATCCTGCCGCCCATGACTTATTTTGCACAAAAATCTTTTTTACATTTAAAATAAAAGAGTGGTTATCGGACTAGATACTCGAATCCTACTACTTAGAACATCGGATTACTCTATTTTATATTCTGTGGCCGTGCCGGAGTGGTTAATGGGCATGACTAGAAATCATGTGGGATTTGCTCGTGCAGGTTCGAATCCTGCAGCTCACGAATTATATTTCGCACAAAATCTTTTTCACATTGAAAATAGTGGTTGTCCGGCGACTAAAAATCTCGAATGCTACTAATCACAACTTGGGCTTATTTTATTTTTCATTTAGTGGGCGTGCCGGAGTGGTTATGAGGCATGACTAAAAATCATTTAGGCTTTTCCCGCGTAGGTTTGAATCATGCCGCTCACAACTTCGGCTTATTCTATTTGCTTATTCTATTTTTCATTCAGTGGGCGTGCCGGAATGGTTATCGGGCATGACTAGAAATCATGTGGGCTTTGCCCGCAGGTTGGAATCCTGCCGCTCACGACTTATTTTGCAGAAAAACCTTTTTACAAGTGGTTATTAGGCATAACTAGAAATATCGAATCCTACTACTCAAAACTTCGACTTATTGTGTGTTTCATTAAGTGGGCGTCCCGGAGTGGTTATCGGGCATGACTAGAAATCATGCAGGCTTTTCCCGTGTAGGTTCGAATCCTGCGTTAATGACTTATTTTGCACAAAATTAAATCTCGAATCCTAGTGCCCACAACTTCGACTTATTCTATTTTTCATTTTGGGGGCGTGCCGGAGTGGTTATCGGGCATGACTAGAAATCATGTGGGCTTTGCCCGCGCAGGTTCGAATCCTGCCGCTCACGACTTATTTCGCACAAAAATCTTTTTTACATTAAAAATAAGAGAGTGGTTATCGGACTAGAAATCTCGAATCCTACTGCTCACAACTTTGGATTACTCTATTTTTTATTTAGTGGGCGTGCCGGAGTGGTTATCGGGCAGGACTCGAAATCATGTGGGCTTTGCTTGCCCGCACAGGTTCGAATCCTGCCGCCCACGACCTATTTTGCACAAAAATCTTTTTCACATTAAAAATAAAAGAGTGGTTATCGGACTAGAAATCTCGAATCCCACTGCTCACAACATTGGCTTACTCAATTTTATATTCTGTGGGCGTGCCGGAGTGGTTTACGGGCATGACTAGAATTCATGTGGGCTTTGCATGCGCAGGTTCGAATCCTGCCGCTCACGAATTATATTTTGCACAAAATCTCGAATGCTACTAATCACAACTTTGGCTTATTTCATTTTTCATTTAGTGGGCATGCCGGAGTGGTTTTCGGGCATGACTAGAAATCATGTGGGCTTTGCCCCCAGAATGGAATCCTGCCGCTCACAACTTGTTTTGCAGAAAAACCTTTTTACAAGTGGTTATCGGGCACAACTAGAAATATCGAATCCTACAAATCAAAAGTTCGACTTATTGTGTGTTTCATTTAGTTGGCGTCCCGTAGTGTTTATCGGGCATGACTAGAAATCATGCGGTCTTTTCCCGTGTAGGTTCGAATCCAACGTTAATGACTTATTTTGCACAAAAATCAATCTCGAATCCTAGTGCTCACAACTTCGACATATTCTATTTTTCATTATGTGGGCTTGCCGGAGTTGTTATCGGTCATGACTAGAAATCATGTGGGCTTTGCCCGCGTAGGTTCGAATCTTGCTGCTCACGACTTATTTTGCACAAAAATCTTTTTCACATTAAAATAAAAGAGTGGTTATCGGACTAGAAATCTCAAATCCTACCGCTCAGAATTTCGGATTACTCAATTTTTTATTCAGTGGGCGTGCCGGAGTGGTTATCGGGCTTGACTTGAAATCATGTGGGCTTTGCCCGCGCAAGTTCGAATTGTGCCGCTCACGACTTATTTCCTACAAAAATCATTTTTACATTAAAAATAAAAGAGTGGTTATCGGACTAGAAATCTCACATCCTACAGCTCAGAACTTCGGCTTACTTTATTTTTTATTCATTGGGCGTGCCGGAGTGGTTATCGGGCCCGACTAGAAATCATGTGGGCTTTGCCCGCGCAGGTTCGAATCCTGCCTCTCACGACTTATTTCGCACAAAAATCTTTTTTAATTAAAAATAAAAGAGTAGTTATCGTACTAGAAATCTCGAATCCTACAGCTCAGAACTTCGGCGTACTCTATTTTTTATTCAGTGGGCGTGCCGGAGTGGTTATCGTGCTTGACTAGAAATAATGTGGGTTTTGCCCCCGCAGGTTCGAATCCTGCCGCTCACGACTTATTTCGCACAAAAATCTTTCTTACATTAAAAATAAAAGAGTGGTTATCGGACTAGAAATCTCGAATCCTACTGCTCATAACTTCGGCTTACTCTATTTTTTATTCAGTGGGCGTGCCGGAGTGGTTATCGGGCATGACTCGAAATCATGTGGGCTTTGCCCGCGCACGTTCGAATTCTGCCGCCCACGACTTATTTTGCACAAAAATCTTTTTTACATTAAAAATAAAAGAGTGGTTATCGGACTAGAAATCTCGAATCCTACTGCTCACAACTTCGGCTTACTCTATTTTTTATTCAGTGGGCGTGCCGGAGTGGTTAACGGGCATGACTAGAAATCATGTGGGCTTTGCCCGTGCAGGTTCAAATCCTGCAGCTCACGAATTATATTTTGCACAAAATCTTTTTCACATTGAAAATAGTGGTTGTCCGGCGACTAAAAATCTCGAATGCTACTAATCACAACTTGGGCTTATTTTATTTTTCATTTAGTGGGCGTGCCGGAGTGGTTATCAGGCATGACTAAAAATCATTTAGGCTTTTCCCGCGTAGGTTTGAATCCTGCCGCTCACAACTTCGGCTTATTCTATTTGCTTATTCTATTTTTCATTCAGTGGGCGTGCCGGAATGGTTATCGGGCATGACTAGAAATCATGTGGGCTTTGCCCGCAGGTTGGAATCCTGCCGCTCACGACTTGTTTTGCAGAAAAACCTTTTTACAAGTGGTTATCGGGCACAACTAGAAATATCGAATCCTACTACTCAAAACTTCGACTTATTGTGTGTTTCATTTAGTGGGCGTCCCGGAGTGTTTATCGGGCATGACTAGAAATCATGCGGTCTTTTCCCGTGTATGTTCGAATCTGGCGTTAATGACTTATTTCATACGAAAATCAATCTCGAATCCTAGTGCTCACAAGTTCGACATATTCTATTTTTCATTCTGTTGGCATGCCGGAGTTGTTATCGGGCATGACTAGAAATCATGTGGGCTTTGCCCACGCAGGTTCGAATCCTGCCTTTCACTACTTATTTCGCACAAAAATCTTTTTTACATAAAAAATAAAAGAGTGGTTATCGGACTAGAAATCTCGAATCCTACTGCTTAGAACTTTGGATTACTCTATTTTTTGTTCAGTGGGCTTGACTAGAGATCATGTGGGCTTTGCCCGCGTAGGTTCGAATCGTGCCGCTCATGACTTATTTCGCACAAAAATCTTTTTTACATTAAAAATAAAAGAGTGGTTATCGGACTAGAAATCTCGAATCCTACTGCTCACAACTTCGGCTTACTCTATTTTTTATTCAGTGGGCGTGCCGGAGTGGTTATCGGGTTTGACTAGAAATCATGTGGGCTTTGCCCGCGCAATTTCAAATCCTGCCGCTCACGACTTATTTTGTACAAAAATCTTTTTTACATTAAAATAAAAGTGTGGTTATCGGACTAGAAATCTCGAATCCTACTGCTCACAACTTCGACTTACTCTATTATTTATTCAGTGGGTGTGCTGGAGTGGTTAACGGGCATGACTAGAAATCATGTGGGCTTTGCACGCGTAGGTTCAAATCGTGTCGCCCTTGACTTATTTTGCACAAAAATCTTTTTTAAATAATAATAAAAGAGTGGTTATCGGACTAGAAATCTCGAATCCTACTGCTCAGAACTTCGGATTACTCTATTTATTATTCAGTGGGCATGCCGGAGTGGTTATCGGGCTTAAGTAGAAATCATGTGGATTTTGCCCGCGCAGGTTCGAATTCTGCCGCTCACGACTTATTTCGCACAAAAATCTTTTTTACATTAAAAATAAAAGAGTGGTTATCGGACTAGAAATCTCGAATCCTACTGCTCACAACTTCGGCTTACTCTATTTTTTATTCAGTGGGCGTGCCGGAGTGGTTAACGGGCATGACTCGAAATCGTGTGGGCTTTGCCCGCGCAGGTTCGAATCCTGCCGCTCACGAATTATTTTGCACAAAATCTTTTTTACATTGAAAATAGTGGTTGTCCGGCGACTAAAAATCTCGAATGCTACAGATCACAACTTGGGCTTATTTTATTTTTCATTTAGTGGGCGTGCCGGAGTGGTTATCACGCATGACTAAAAATCATTTAGGCTTTTCGCGCGTAGGTTTGAATCCTGCCGCTCACAACTTCGGCTTATTCTATTTGCTTATTCTATTTTTCATTCAGTGGGCGTGCCGGAATGGTTATCGAGCATGACTAGAAATCATGTGGGCTTTGCCCGCAGGTTGGAATCCTGCCGCTCACGACTTATTTTGCAGAAAAACCTTTTTCCAAGTGGTTATCGGGCATGACTAGAAATCATGTGGGCTTTGCCCGCGCAGGTTCGAATCCTGCCGCTCACGACTTTATTTCGTACAAAAATCTTTTTTACATTAAAAATAAAAGAGTGGTTATCGGACTAGAAATCTTGAATCCTACTGCTCACAACTTCGGCTTACTCTATTTTTTATTCAGTGGGCGTGCCGGAGTGGTTAACGGGCATGACTAGAAATCATGTGGGCTTTGCCCGCAGGTTGGAATCCTGCCGCTCACGACTTATTTTGCAGAAAAACCTTTTACAAGTGGTTATCGGGCAGAACTAGAAATATCGAATCCTACTACTCAAAACTTCGACTTATTGTGTGTTTCATTTAGTGGGCGTCCCAGAGTGGTTATCGGGCTTGACTAGAAATCATGCGGTCTTTTCCCGTGTAGGTTCGAATCCTGCGTTAATGACTTATTTTGCACAAAAATAAATCTCTAATCCTAGTGCTCACAACTTCGACTTATTCTATTTTTCGTTCTGTGGGCGTGCCGGAGTTGTTATCGGGCATGACTAGAAATCATGTGGGCTTTGCCCGCGCAGGTTCGAATCCTGCCGCTCACGACTTTATTTCGTACAAAAATCTTTTTTACATTAAAAATAAAAGAGTGGTTATCGGACTAGAAATCTTGAATCCTANTGCCGGAGTGGTTATCGGGCATGACTAGAAATCATGTTGGCTTTGCCCGCGCAGGTTCGAATCATGCCGCCAACGACTTATTTTGCACAAAAATCTTTTTTACATTAAAAATAAAAGAGTGGTTATCGGACTAGAAATCTCGAATCCTACTGCTCACAACTTCGGCTTACTCTATTTTTTATTCAGTGGGCGTGCCGGAGTGGTTAACGGGCATGACTAGAAATCATGTGGGCTTTTCCCGCGCAGGTTCGAATCTTGCCGCTCACGAATTATTTTGCACAAAATCTTTTTTACATTGAAAATAGTGGTTGTCGACTAAAAATCTCGAATGCTACTGATCACAACTTGGGCTTATTTTATTTTGAATTTTGTGGGCGTATTTTTCATTTAGTGGGCTTGCCGGAGTGGTTATCAGGCATGACTAAAAATCATTTAGGCTTTTCCCGCGTAGGTTTGAATCCTGCAGCTCACAACTTCGGCTTATTCTATTTGCTTATTCTATTTTTCATTCAGTGGGCGTGCCGGAATGGTTATCGGGCATGACTAGAAATCATGTGGGCTTTGCCCGCAGGTTGGAATCCTGCCGCTCACGACTTGTTTTGCAGAAAAACCTTTTTACAAGTGGTTATCGGGCACAACTAGAAATATCGAATCCTACTACTCAAAACTTCGACTTATTGTGTGTTTCATTTAGTGGGCGTCCCGGAGTGTTTATCGGGCATGACTAGAAATCATGCGGTCTTTTCTCGTGTAGGTTCGAATCCAGCGTTAATGACTTATTTCGCACGAAAATCAATCTCGAATCCTAGTGCTCACATGTTCGACATATTCTATTTTTCATTGTGTTGGCGTGCCGGAGTTGTTATCGGGCATGACTAGTAATCATGTGGGCTTTGCCCGCGCAGGTTCGAATCCTGCCGCTCACGACTTATTTCGCACAAAAATCTTTTTTACATTAAAAATAAAAGAGTGGTTATCGGACTAGAAATCTCGAATCCTACTACTCACAACTTCGGCTTACTCTATTTTTTATTCATGACTTGAAATCATGTGGGCTTTGCCCGCGCAGGTTCGAATCCTGCCGCCCACGACTTATTTAACACAAAAATCTTTTTTACATTAAAAATAAAAGAGTGGTTATCGGACTAGAAATCTCGAATCCTACTGCTCACAACTTCGGCTTACTCTATTTTTTATTCAGTGGGCGTGCCGGAGTGGTTAACGGGCATGACTAGAAATCATGTGGGCTTTGCCCGCGCAGGTTCGAATCCTGCCGCCCACGACTTATTTTGCACAAAAATCTTTTTTACATTAAAAATAAAAGAGTGGTTATCGGACTAGAAATCTCGAATCCTACTGCTCACAACTTCGGCTTACTCTATTTTTTATTTAGTGGGCGTGCCGGAGTGGTTAACGGGCATGACTAGAAATCATGTGGGCTTTGCCCGCGCAGGTTCGAATCCTGCCGCTCACGAATTATTTTGCACAAAATCTTGTTTACATTGAAAATAGTGGTTGTCAGGCGACTAAAAATCTCGAATGCTACTGATCACAACTTGGGCTTATTTTATTTTTAATTTTGTGGGCGCTTATTTTATTTCTAATTTTGTGGGCGTATTTTTCATTTAGTGGGCGTGCCAGAGTGGTTATCAGGCATGACTAAAAATCATTTAGGCTTTTCCCCCGCGTAGGTTTGAGTCCTGCCGCTCACAACTTCGGCTTATTCTATTTTTCATTCAGTGGGCGTGCCGGAATGGTTATCGGGCATGACTAGAAATCATGTGGGCTTTGCCCGCAGGTTGGAATCCTGCCGCTCACGACTTATTTTGCAGAAAAACCTTTTTACAAGTGGTTATCGGGCAAAACTAGAAATATCGAATCCTACTACTCAAAACTTCGACTTATTGTGTGTTTCATTTAGTGGGCGTCCCGTCATGCCCATCATCCGGTCTTTTCCCGTGTAGGTTCGAATCCTGCGTTAATGACTTATTTTGCACAAAAATAAATCTCGAATCCTAGTGCTCACAACTTCGACTTATTCTATTTTTGGTTCTGTGGGCGTGCCGGAGTGGTTATCGGGCATGACTAGAAATCATGTGGTCTTTGCCCGCGCAGGTTCGAATCCTGCCGCTCACGACTTATTTCGCACAAAAATCTTTTTTACATTAAAATAAAAGAGTGGTTATCGGACTAAAAATCTCGAATCCTATGCTCACAACTTCGACTTACTCTGTTTTTCATTCAGTGGCTGTGCCTGAGTGGTTATCGGGCATGACTAGAAATCATGTGGCGCGCAGGTTCGAATCCTGCCGCTCACAACTTATTTCGCACAAAAATCTTTTTTACATTAAAATAAAAGAGTGGTTATCGGACTAGAAATCTCGAATCCTACTGCTCACAACTTCGACTTACTCTATTTTTTATTCAGTGGGTGTGCCGGAGTGGTTAACGGGCATGACTAGAAATCATGTGGGCTTAGCCCGCGCAGGTTCGAATCCTGCTGCTCACGAATTATTTTGCACAAAATCTTTTTTACATTGAAAATAGTGGTTGTCCGGCGACTAAAAATCTCGAATGCTACTGATCACAACTTGGGCTTATTTTATTTTTCATTTAGTGGGCGTGCCGGAGTGGTTATCAGGCATGACTAAAAATCATTTAGTCTTTTCCCGCGTAGGTTTGAATCCTGCCGCTTACAACTTCGGCTTATTCTATTTGCTTATTCTATTTTTCATTCAGTGGGCGTGCCGGAATGGTTATCGGGCATGACTAGAAATCATGTGGGCTTTGCCCGCAGGTTGGAATCCTGCCACTCACGACTTATTTTGCAGAAAAACCTTTTTACAAGTGGTTATCGGGCATGACTAGAAATCATGCGGGCTTTTCCCGCGTAGGTTCAAATCCTAGTGCTCACAACTTCGACTTATTCTATTTTTTATTCTGTGGGCGTGCTGGAGTGGTTATCGGGCATGACTAGAAATCATGTGGGCCTTGCCCGCAGGTTCAAATCCTACCGACTTATTTTGCACAAAAATCTTTTTTACATTAAAAATAAAAAAAATATATTTTTTACATTAAAAATAAAATAGTTGTTATCGGACTAGGAATCTCGAATCCTACTGCTTACAATTTCTACTTACTCTATTTGGTTAACGGGCATGACTAAATCATGGGGGCTTTGCCCGCGCAGGTTCGAATCCTGCCGCTCATGAATTATTTTGCACAAAATATTTTTTTAATTAAAAATAGTGGTTGTCCGGCGACTAGAAATCTCGAATCCTTCTCCTCACAACTTCGACTTATTTTATTTTTTATTTAGTGGGCGTGCCGAAGTAATCTTGCCGCTCACGACTAAAAATCATTTAGGCTTTTCCCGCGTAGATTCGAATCCTGCCGCTCACAACTTCGGCTTATTCTATTTTCTTATTCTATTTTGGAATGGTTATCGCGCATGACTAGAAATCATGTGGGCTTTGCTCGCAGGAATCTTGCCGCTCACGACTTATTTTGCAGAAAAACCTTTTTTACAAGTGGTTATCGGGCACAACTAGAAATATCGAATCCTACTACTTAAAACTTCAACTTATTGTGTTTTTCATTGAGTGGGCGTGCTGGAGTGGTTATCGGGCATGACTTGAAATCATGCGGGGTTTTCCCGCGTAGGTTCGAATCTTGCGTTCATGACTTATTTTGCACAAAAATCAATCTCGAATCCTAGTGCTCACAACTTCGACTTATTCTATTTTTCATTATGTGGGTGTGCCGGAGTGGTTATCGGGCATGACTAGAAATCGTGTGCACTTTGCCCACGCAGGTTTGAATCCTGCCGCTCATGACTTATTTTGCACAAAATAGTGGTTATCGGGCACGACTAGAAATTTCGAATCCTATTGCTCACAACTTCGGCTTATTTTGTTTTTCTTTGCTTTTCTGGCGTAGGTTCGAATCTTGCCGCTCATGACTTATGTTGCACAAAAATCTTTTTTACATTAAAAATAAAATAGTGGTTATCAGGCACACGACTAGAAATCTCGAATCCTATTGCTCACAAATTCGATTTATTTTATCTTTCATTCAGTGGACGTGCCCGAGTGGTTATCGGGCATGACTAAAAATCATGTGAACTTTGCCTGCGCAGGTCCGAATCCTGCCGCTCATGACTTATTTTGCACAAAAACCTGGCACAACTAGAAATATCGAATCCTACTACTCAAAACTTCGACTTATTGTGTTTTTCATTTAGTGGGCGTGCCAGAGTGGTTATCCGGCATGACTATAAATCATGCGGGCTTTTCCGCGTAGGTTCGAATCCTGCATTCATGACTTATTTTGCACAAAAATCAATCTCAAATCCTACTGCTCACAACTTCGACTTATTCTATTTTTTGTTCAGTGGGTGTGCCGGAGTGGTTATCGAGTATCAAGTGGGCTTTGCCTGTGCATGTTCGAATCCTGCTGCTCATTTAAAATCTTTTTTACATTAAAAATAAAATAGTGGTTATCGGGCACGACTAGAAATCTCGAATCCTACTGCTCACAACTTCGATTTATTGTGCTTTCCATTGTGGGCTTTGCCTGCGCAGGTTTCGAATCCTGCCGCTCATGAATTATTTTGTACAAAATCATTTTTACATTAAAAATAGTGGTTGTCAGGCATGACTAGCTCACGATTTATTTTGCACAAAAATCTTTTTTACATTAAAAATAAAATAGTGGTTATCGGGCACGACTAGAAATCTCGAATCCTACTGCTCACAACTTCGATTTATTGTGCTTTCCATTGTGGGCTTTGCCTGCGCAAGTTTCGAATCCTGCCGCTCATGAATTATTTTGTACAAAATCATTTTTACATTAAAAATAGTGGTTGTCAGGCATGACTAGAAATCATTTAGGCTTTTTCGCGGTTCGAATTCTGCCGCTCACAACTTATTTTGCACAAAAATCTTTGGGCACGACTAGAAATCTCGAATCCTATTACTCATAACTTCGACTTATTTTATTTTTCATTTAGTGGGCATGCTAGAGTGGTTATCAGGTATGACTAGAAATCATGTGTGGGCTTTGCCCTCGTAGGTTCGAATCTTGCCACTCACGACTTATTTTGCACAAAAACTTTTTTTACATTAAAAATACAATAGTGGTTATCGGGCACGACTAGAAATCTCGAATCCTATTGCTCTCAACTTCGCCTTATTTTGTTTTTCATTCAGTGGGCGTGCCGGAGTGGTTATCGGGCATGACTAGAAATCATGTAGGCTTCGCCCGCGCTGGTTTGAATCGTGCTTGCTCACGACTTATTTTGCACAAAAATCTTTTTTACAATAAAATAGTGGTTATTGGGCAAATATCGAATCCTATTGCTCACAACTTTGACTTAGCCGGAGTGGTTATCGGGCATGACTAGAAATTATGTCCGGCGTGCCGGAGTGGTTATTGAGCATGAGTAGAAATTATGTCCGTAGCCGGAGTGGTTATCGGTCGTGCTGGAGTGGTTATCGGGTATGAATAGAAATCATGTGGCTTTGCCGCGTAGGTTTGAATCCTGCCACTCAGGACTTATTTTGCACACATTATAGTGGTACGACTAGAAATCATGTGGGCTCTAACCCAAAATCTATTTTACATTAAAATTAAAATTATTATTATTATTATTANAGTGGTTATCGGGCATGACTAGAAATCATGTGGGCTTTACCAGCCTTGGTTTACGACTTGTTTTTGCACAAAAATCTATTTTACATTAAAAACAAATGTATTTTTTAATCTTTACAAACATTGCATTCTTAGTTAACGAATTTACAAGTAGCGATTTGTTAAGAATAATACTCTGATACCATGTTAAAAATGAGAAACATAAAACATAGGTGAGATCGAAAGTTCATTTTCGTTAATGTTAACAACTTTAATTAGAATACAAACTACAAATTAAATCTAAAAAAATAAGATAAAATATATTAAATATACTATTAACCATATTAACCAAATATGAAAAACAAAAAATTAACTATATAAAATATATTCCAATAGAATTATTTATTTTTGTGATTTATTCTTATATAAATCATATAAATTTATAGGATAAGGTTGACTACCTAACCAATGAATGAATAATTATTTCAAGGATAATTGTTATTATTGTCTAATGGTAGACCTTCAAAAGATAATGTATGATTATAATATGACATTAATTAAGTTTAATATGAAATTAAATTTGAGATTATTATTTAGAACAAATGTTTGATCTCCCACTAAAAGGTGTGATAAATTTTGTTGGCATTTACCATAATAAAGCATCTTTTTTAGTCCAAATACGTACACTAACCCCATCAAAATCACTACAAATTCTCATACATGTATATCATGAAGTGATTGACAAATTTTAGAGATTTCAACGAACTGATGCCAAGAATTATTGCAAAAAAGGAGAATGGTCGACCACTCTCCATCCTCCACACATGTCTGTGATGTGTATGAACAAATAAAGAAATATATGAGATTCTGTTCTTCCTCCTTTGATTTGACACCATTTTCATCTCAATAGTAACCCACCACAAAAGGCCATAGTGAACATCCCAAGTGGAACCGGACTAAATTTTAGAGATTAAAAGCTTATCTCGCATATGTGCGAGACGATCGTTTGTTTCGTTTGTGATGCTTTGGACTGGTGCTCTAAATCTCTATAAGCAGAGGATGATCAAATCCACTATATCCAGTCGTAGCCCTGATACTTAATCGACTTTAGACTAGTTTTACATTACAAAATATCCTTTGAGGAGATCAATCATAAACCCGACGAATCATTCTTTTTTTTGATATACAAAATATGATCTATTGGTACGACGAGGAGACAAATTACTGTAATATCTTAAATGTAATTTGCACATTGTGGAAAACTTTTCCAAAACTGTAATATCTTCCATAAATATTTCTAAATTATTATTGGAATACAAATTCATTAAAATGTTGAACAAAAAGTCAATATGTGCCGTGACTATGATGCTTACTTAGATTTAGAGATGTTCACAAGGTTGAGTAAGAACAGGAAAGTCTTTCTCATCCTCGCCCTCACCTCTTAGTTCAATCTTTATCCTCGTGAAATTCTTTATCTATTTTTATGGGGATAGAAACAAAGATTCCGGGTAAAGAAAAAGATTAATAGGTATAAAGTAGAAGGTTAAGAAGAGGTATAAGATGTAAATTTTGTGATATATCCAACCAGGATTCCTCATCAGCATCGCACCAAATGAGGTGGATATGTGTGTGTGAGAAGAGTGGAGTGGGTGAAGGGTTTGGCATGAAAGTGGGAGCAAAAGCATAGGCATAGCATATATGTCTATGACAGAAGAGATGTTGGGGTATGCCCACTTTTTATTGTTCTTATCATGTTGGGAATTCAACCTATATAATATCTAATTACCATTATTCAACCCATGTGCCACCTTCTCTCCCATTGCTTTCAATTCCTCATCTTATTATATTTTTCTTTTTAAAATCTTGCTTATTCTCAAACTCATATCAACTTCTTTTACAAAAATGGTAAATTAATTTGAGTGATTTTTTTTTTTTTTTTTTTTTTTTTTAGAGCTTGTTGATGAGTGATTGACCAAGAATTAGAAAAGAAAGTAACTACTATTTTGTTAAGAATTCAGATGTTTTTAAAATGAAATAGAAAAAAAAAAATACTTTTGAACTTTACATCTTATATAAAA
Source organism: Cucurbita pepo subsp. pepo (assembly GCF_002806865.2). NCBI lineage: Eukaryota > Viridiplantae > Streptophyta > Magnoliopsida > Cucurbitales > Cucurbitaceae > Cucurbita > Cucurbita pepo. The sequence goes on from NC_036638.1 coordinate 15,715,977, forward strand.
AAAATAAAAAAATAAATAAAAAATTATCTAAAACTTTCAAAATTTCAATTAACCCTAAATCTCTACTACACATATTGTCTGTTTTAGCTTGTTATGCATCATTGTCAATTTTAGGGTTTTAAAACTCGTCTGTTACGGAGAGGTTCGTTTTAAAGCTGTGAGGCCCAAAGAGGACAATATCTGCTCGTGATAGACTTGAGCTGTTATAAATGGTATCAGAGTCAAGCATCAAGCGGTGTGCTAGTGAGGACGTTGGGACCCCAATGGGAGTGGATTATGAAATCAAACATCAATTGGGGAGTGGAACAAAGTATTCTTTATAAAACTGCATTCCTTATAAAGATGTGGAAGTCTCTCCCCCAACTAGAGAAGATCCCACAAACATATCAAACAATAGACATTGAGACTTTAAGTTGCGTTCTTTTCCTTGCAAGGTAATGTAGAAGCATGATTAAATTATTTGCACCATATTCGATCCTATCTTGAGATGGGTAGAAGCAAAGTTTGTATCGAAATATTTTCATCAACCAATAACACTCAAATTTGAGGAGAAGTTATGAATTGTAAATAGGAGGTGTTGACATAACATATGAATGTTTGAAAACGTTAATGGTCGACTCGAGAATGTGCGCTATTAAGTAGAAAACTTCTTTAAGGCAAAAAGTTTTTAGTCTAATGCAAATGCACACTATGAAACAAGTAATAAGTGGATATATTCAAAGTATCGTAGGCTCTATAATGTATTTTGTACGAGAGGAGGATTGTTGAGGATGGTTGGGAGGAGGTCCCAAATTGACTAATTTAGAGAATGATCATGGATTTATAAGTAAGCAACATCATTGGTATGAAGCTTTTTAGAGAATCCCAAAGCAAAGCCATGAGAGTTTATGCTCAAAGTGGACAATATCATATCATTGTGGAGAGTCGTTATTCTGACATGGTATCAGAATCATGCCCTTAATTTAGTCATGTCAATAGAATCCTCAAGTGTGGAACAAAGAAATTACTACTCTCGAAGGTTTAATCAAAAGTGACTCATGTGTCGAACAAAGGGTGTACTTTGTTCGATAACTCCAGAAAAGGAGTCGAGCCTCGATTAAGGGGAAGCTGTTCGAGGGCTCTATAGACTTCGAGGTAGGTTCTGGATCTCACATACTTATTTCAATGCATGGGGCTTCGAGATAAGGGTGTTTTCCCCCATGACCTCTTATAGGAATAATAAGCATTGGTTTTTGTTGGCATATCATTCTGATGCAAGGTGTAACTCATTGAAAAAAGTTTTCTCGACGAGTCTACATTGACGTTTTAACCTGAGATACATTTTTCATCGAGAAATTGAGGTGGTTAGTAGACAAAAGGTAAAGTTATTCGAACCAAAATGGTATAGGGTTTAAGTATTGTCTTTCATAAAACAATCACTTCAATGATTTCTACTAAAGATAGAATATGGACAGAGAGAAGCATATAGTCAACTAAGTGAGGAAATGGTTAGGTAGAGGTATGTGAAATGCAAACATACCAAACAAAATAAAGGTATTTTGGTGAATAGGTTTCATAAATTTTCCACTCACTCAATCAATTTAGTAAGGAAAGGAAGTGAATAATATATTTTAACAGTATTCAATGTATATAACTAACATAGCTTTCTTTTATATTAATCAATGCATCAAATTATACCATATATTTCTCACTCTAACAAAATTATAAAATGGGTAACAAAGCTTTAAAAAAAAATGAAAATTACTATTTATACACCTTATTGGTGTACCTTTCTTTTTTTTTTTAGTATTAGGTGGTTACAAATCTTAATAATAGGCTAGTATAATAGAAGTTGACAAAGTTTTTTTCATGGCGTATATTGACATGATTTCAGCTATAATTGGAGTCACAGGGACTCAAAGAATATAATACCACCCATTTGAAAGAAAATTGAAAAAGGCATAAGGTTGACATAATTAAGAAAACGTTGAAGAAATAGGTGAAAATGAACCACTTAAAACATATTGTGATAGAAAGAAACTTCTTACCGAGGAGGCTCTAAAGCCGTCTAAGACAACTTAAGTTAAAGGACTCGAATTTCAATAAATTTTTTTATTCATCTTGATTGTGAAACCAAAACCCTTCTTGGAACGTATCTTTGAAGCAGAGATGGGAAGAAAATCCTCATCATCAGGATCCGATAAATCAACCGTTTCCAAGCTCAAAGAATAGAATAAAAGAATGTAATTCAAAAGAAGATAAGATACTTAAGAATCTATGGAACACCCGTGAATAACCTCCAAGCTAGACTTAATTTAAACTCAAGAGAGAAGGTCTAAGACTTAAGTTTTTGACAGTTTAGGGATCTCTTGAGTTCGAATGAGATGAATTGAACCATTTCTGAAATACCCATGTGACTAATTCCAATTTCTAATAAATTATTTGATAAAAGACTTAGGATTGAAAATAATTAATACATCGAGAGAAAATAAAGATGATTTTAAGATAATAAAAAGAATTTTATTATAATTATTTATTATTGATTGGACCCATCAACTCTATTGAGCTAGTTCAACTAATAAAACATTGGATCAATATTGAAAAGATCAGAAGATCTTACAAATAAAATCAAAACAACTTTTAAGACATTAACCTATTAAATCGAAAGCAATTGCTTTTCTACAATTAAAAAAAAACATAGATTTATGTCCTGTCACGCAATAAGATTAATCAGAAAAAAAAAAGTATTATTAAATTAAATTAAATGCAATTAATATAGTAGTTAGAGAAATTTGGACTTTTTTAATTCATCAAATTCATTGATTAGCGTTGAGCAAGGCCATGGCTTCCGCGTAATGTCTTATTTAAGTTTTCCTAGATGTGTTGAATTTATTATACTTTAGGTCTTCACAATTTATTTTTATTTTGTCCAAAACGATACTAATTAACTTAATCCTTCCTAAATTGTTTATAATTGGTTAAAACTTTATCTTTATCCTTATAATTACATTTTTGTTTATGGTCCAATCATAAAATAAGTATCTCTTAGATTAAAAATTTTATTTTATCTTATAAAATTTATGTTGTTCTCCTTATTTGGTTAAGTCTCCAACGTGTTTGACTTATGAAATCAAAGCGACCCAGTTAATATTTGATTTATTTTGGTTGTTATAGGAGAATTTTCAAAATTAAGTACACCATGTTGATTAGCTAAATTTTCCTAATAGTCGTAAAATGTCCAAACCTTCTACATCTAGTTTAATTAAGTATCATTTATAGAAAATAAGTATGATTAATTTAGCCAAATGGTAAAGCTAAAAAAAATTGAGTAGAATTGAATTCAAAAGTCAAACTTCAACTTAACGTAAACAAATTAACGTAAACAAATTGTTAAAGATTTTAAATAAAATAAATTGATTCTTATCAATTCTAAAATTAAGATTTTTAATTATATTTTTAATGAATAATTAACAATTTTGTTAAAGATTAAGATAAACAAAATAAATTCGCTTAATTTTTTAATTTCCTTTTAATAAAAACTTGTTCTCGTTAGTTTTTAAAATTTTAATTTAAGATTTATTTTATAATCTTAATAAAAGTTATACCTTTTTATTTTCTAACTAAAGAATAAAATGAATTATCTAAAATCTGATTATTTTTAAAATAAAATATATTCTTTAATTTTTCAAAATCACCAAGTTAAAAATAAAATATCAAATATTTATGCTGTTTTAATATAATTGAGTTCTTAAATTATAATAATGGTTAATGTAAAATACACGTTTATCATATTAAAACCATATATTTTTTTAATTTTATTAGTTAAATATTGATAAATAAATAATAATAATAACTTAAAAATAAGATATCCCAACCTAACTCGCATTAACCCTACTTTTTTTTATTCTTCTTTTTTTTTAAAAAAAATATAATACAGTTTATAATCTTTCTATATAATTGTATAAACTTTAAATTTATTGATCCATATAATTTAAAAAAGAAATTAATTTTTTTTTTTTTTTAAATACAACAAAATTTAAATGTTATTTTAAACCAGCTTTAAGAACACATTTTGGTTATCAAATATTTGACCTAAAGTGAGAATGATGTTATATTTAATAAGATATAAAAATAACTCAAATGTGAATTTAAAATGTAGTGTATAAAATCAAAAAATTATACCTTTTCCTTTAATCGATATGATTATGACGTTAATTAATAAACAAATTATATGGCTTAGATTATGGGGTGAGCATCACAATCACAATATCAAATAACTCGCAATCCCAAATAAATAAATAAATAAATAAATATTGCTTAACGTTTAAAAAGGTAGCTGAATTATAATACAATTCCTAGTAAATTAATGAGCCAATAATAAAATAAAATGAAATAAAATAATAGGAAATATCTTTAGAAGAGGCCGGCGAAAGCGATTGGAAAAGGAACGAAGAATATGCTGTTCACAATAATGGTGGAGAGAAGACGAGGCCAAGGTCTCTTTAATATTCGAATAGCTAAACTTTTAAGCTTTTATTATATTATTTTACTTTATTTATATATAAATAATTTTTATATTTATTTCGTTTCTATACTTTGGTCTAATTTCAATTTGATCTCGAACGTTTTGAAACTTTCAGTTTAGTCATTATGGTTTCAACTTTAATCAATTGTTTAAGATGATTTTAAAATTTTCAAACTTAGTCTAGACTTATTTTATAAGCTAATCCATTATTAATTTAAGATTTTATTAAGTGATACAACAAAAGTTTGGGACAGAGTTTATGATGTTATACTAATGTTCAACGCTTTTTAAACTAGGTTTACGTGTGGGAATACTCTATATCTTTCTTGAACATCGTATGCTTAGATTAACTTTCAAGTCATACTTCTATTTTGGAGCAAAATTTTATGATTCTATACTTGTTCAAACTTTTTCAAACTGACTATAGGTACGAGCATGCCTAAAGACAAAGATCATCTTTGGGCTTTGTAAATTTGGATTAGTTCTAAAGTTGTACCTCTACTTTGGAGTAGAGTTTAAGATGGCACACCTGTGTCTAGACTTTTTAAATTGGATTTAGGTGGGATCACACTTGAGGTCTTCCTCAAGAATGCTAGCTTGGTCTTTGCAAGGTTGGTCATAGTGTGATTTCTCCTTCGACATAACATTGATTGATTTAAGAGAGGAGCAGTAATTCATTGCCTTTCTAAGCACGCTTGGATGTTTGAGTTAGTTACAGCTTTAAGATAAGTGTGGCAAGTAAATAAGGTCTTTTTTAGGTGTATCTTGAAGGCACACTTCACTCCTACTCATAGAATAAATTAGGGTTTTCGAAATGTACGCAAAAAATGTTTTGAAGCTTGATATTGAGCTCTCGTCCATTTAGTGACTCTACATTGATCATTAGGACATAAATGACTTAGAGGAATGAGCTTTAGTTGACCTTCACCCATCATGTTACATCAAGTAAAAACTATATATCTATAAACATTTATTCCTCAAGTAAATAAAGATAAAGAACTAAAACAGAATTAGAAATTTAAATAAAATATTAATATGTTATTATGAGTAATTGGATCTGGATTCAGATCTCTTTTTATTTTTATTTTTTTTACATTTGAATATGTGAGAATCTAATGTAATTTATAATAATATTTATGATATATATAGAAAAAATAGAAATGGAATTTAAATTATAAATAATGGGAATAGAATTGGGGTGTAAAGTGAGTAGAGAGGTGTAGATAGATAGGTATAAATCTTTTCGAAATAGAGATATAGACAGACACCAAGAGTTGTGAAGACCTACAGGATTCATAAAATGGAATCTTTTTTAGTAGATATGATGAGTATTCTAAGCCTAAGCTTCTGAATTTCAGGTATTATTCTCCAATATTAAATGGAGCTTTCCCCTTGGATAAGGAACCAAATTGATGTCTCAACAATTTTTTCTTTTTATTAAATTCAACAAAGCAAATTCAATTTAATTTACAAGAGAAGAGAAGAGGATAAAAACAAAGATGAAAATGGGAGATTTTTATGAGTTTATAAAAGGATATACATAAGAGTTTATATTATTTTTTTTAAAATAAATAAATAAAGTGTAAATTATTACTATTTTTTATTATTTATAATTTGGTTGAATTATAAATTTTAGGGCATCCTCTTCTTTAATGTGTTTTTTTTTTTGTAACTAGTTTCAATTTTATTTTATTTTGGCTTTNGTAAAGAAAAGGACTCCACCGTTAGATAAGATCCTTCTATTTAGCAGCACTTTAGGAGGTGAGCGTATAGTGGATACCTAGGCACCCATAGTATCTATGTAACAATCTAAGTTTATCATTAGTTGATATTATATGCTCCATTTTACTCTTCAACTGACCCAGATACATTAAGTAAGGGACTAGGCAAATTATAATTCTTTAGATGGAAAAATATTATTTTAACTAACTAGGACTGAAAGGGTTAATTTTGAAGTCCAAGGGACTGAGTAGAAATAATTAAAAAAAAATTATAGGGATTTTTTTTTTCTAAAAGTTGCATCTTGGGGGAAAATAAAATACTAAATTGGGAAGAGTAAAAGTTGAAAAATTCACCTTGAAAACTGAGAGGTTAGGATTATAGCGAGGAGGAATCCAGGATTGTTCCGACAGAAATAGAGGGGAAAATAAATAATAATAATAATAGATAAAAGGAAAAAAAAAAAAAAAGGGGGGGGGGCCCACAGGAGAGAATAGGGACACGTGTGAGAATCGCAGAGACAGACTGGAATCCAGTCCAGGTTGTACTAGCATAACTTTACAAATAAAATAATAAATAAATAAAATAAAAAAGCTTTTTGGGGGTATGGTAACGGTGTAGGAGCGTCGCCGTAGTGCGCTGTGTCAGCTGAGATGAGTTGGGCCTTTGCGTCAGGAAACCTGTGGGCCCTCGGCCCATTCACGTATTTTGACCTCCCATTAATAATAAAAATAATAATCACATTTGGAATATTCATCTATAATTATTTACTATTTTATCTAATTAATCATCTCTTTTTCTTTTAGTGTGCTTAAATTAACTTAATTTTTAGTAATTTTAAGTTAATGTGAGGAAGAAATAAATGATGATAGAATAAATTAATTTAGGAGTTAGATGTAAATAATGGAGCATTGAGAAAAATATTAGTAATTAAAATGTTTATGTTAAAATTTATAATTAAGAATAATTTTATATTACAAAAAAAATTAATTGGGTGAAGATTGCAAGGCTAAACGGTGTTAACGGCGTTAGATTGGAGGGCTGGTTATGTAGTAAGATATTTGACCGGAATTAGAAGTGACGTTTAGGGGGCCGTTTGAGGTCAATTGGGTGGTTCTTGTTATGTAGGGCAAAGCAGGCGGTGAAGAAGCTGATTCAATCATTCAGAAGAAACCGGTTCACGCCATTTTCCATTCCCAAACCCTCTCATTCTCTTTCCACCTTCACCCAATTTTCTACCCACCTCTCCTCCACGGACCACAACCACTTTATCCGCCGCCGCTGTCGGAAGACAAGATGAAGAGGGAGCATCATCATCTTCATCCTGGCCCGGAGCCGCCTTCCATGGCTGCCGCTCCTAATGGAGACACTTATTTGAATACTGGAAAGGCTAAGCTCTGGGAGGAGGACGCTCAGCTCGATGGAGGAATGGATGAGCTTCTCGCTGTTTTGGGTTACAAGGTTAAGTCGTCGGACATGGCGGAAGTTGCGCAGAAGCTCGAACAGCTTGAAGAAGCTATGTGTCAAGTTCAGGATACTGGCCTTTCGCATCTAGCTTTCGATACGGTTCACTATAATCCCTCTGATCTGTCGACTTGGCTTGAAAGTATGATAACGGAGCTTCATCCGCCGCCTAGTTTTCCGCAGCCGCCTCCCTCGCAGATGAACGATTCGTCGTTTTTAGCCCCGGCGGAATCCTCCACCATCACTTCTATTGATTACGACCCCCAACGACAAACCAGCAGCCTGATTTTTGAGGAGTCTTCCAGTTCTGATTACGACCTTAAAGCTATTACGAGCAGCGCGATTTATTCACCAAGAGAGAACAAGCGTTTGAAACCCTCGTCCGAGTCGGACCCGGATTTATTCTCTACCTCGGCGATTGGGGCATCCGATTCTGCAACTCGCCCCATAGTCCTCGTCGACTCGCAGGAGAATGGAATTCAACTGGTTCATGCTTTGATGGCCTGCGCCGAAGCCGTGCAGCAGAACAATCTGAATCTGGCGGAGGCTCTGGTGAAGCGAATCGGGTACTTGGCGGTTTCTCAAGCCGGAGCGATGCGGAAGGTCGCCACGTTCTTTGCCGAAGCATTGGCACGCCGAATCTATAGGGTCTGCCCTGAAAATCCCCTCGATCATTCAATGTCCGATATGCTTCAATTGCATTTCTACGAGAGCTGTCCGTATTTGAAATTCGCACATTTCACCGCGAATCAAGCGATTCTTGAGGCCTTCGAAGGGAAGAAGCGCGTTCACGTAATCGATTTCTCGATGAACCAAGGGATGCAGTGGCCGGCTCTGCTTCAAGCCCTAGCTCTACGGCCGAGTGGTCCCCCAGCCTTCCGTCTCACCGGGATCGGACCTCCGGCGCCGGATAACTCCGATTACCTTCAAGAAGTCGGTTGGAAACTCGCTAAATTAGCCGAAACCATCAATGTCGAGTTCGAATACAGAGGATTCGTGGCGAATAGCTTGGCGGATCTGGACGCGTCGATGCTGGAGCTCCGACCGAGCGAGGTGGAGTCCGTGGTGGTAAACTCAGTTTTCGAGTTGCATAAGCTACTGGCTCGGCCGGGCGCCATCGAAAAGGTTATGTCGGTAGTGAAGCAGATGAAGCCGGAGATCATGACGGTGGTGGAGCAGGAAGCCAACCACAACGGTCCGGTTTTCATGGATCGGTTCACTGAGTCACTCCATTATTACTCGACGCTTTTTGACTCGTTGGAGAGCTCGCCCAACAACCAGGACAAGATGATGTCGGAAATGTACCTCGGAAAGCAAATTTGCAACGTGGTGGCTTGTGAAGGCAGCGACCGAGTGGAGCGGCACGAGACTCTGACTCAGTGGCGAACTCGGTTTTGCTCCTCTGGGTTCGAACCCATCCACCTGGGCTCCAATGCATTCAAGCAAGCAAGCATGCTCCTCGCCCTATTCGGCAGCGGAGAAGGATACCGAGTGGAAGAGAACAACGGATCTCTAACGCTGGGGTGGCACACCCGCCCCCTCATCGCCACCTCCGCCTGGAAACTCGGGAACAACTCGGTGGTGGTAACTCACTGAACAGAGTCAACTCGCTAAAAAAACGAGTGGACTCAAATTCCCAAATTGGGTTTTTCACCCAATGAAGCAGTGGGTGGCAATAACAACGAGCAATCTTATCTCAGCACTGTCTGTCACCTTGACAGCGTGACCCACCACTCCCAAATGTGCCTTTCACCCTCACCTTTCACTTTTGCCTGTCACTCTTTTTTTTTTCTTTTCTTTTCTTTTTTTGGGTTTCAAGGGCTCTTTTGTAATTTTCAATTGCAAATTTCTGAAAAAAAAAAAATGAAAAAAAATGTATTTATGCTTATTTAATAGTAGTAAATATAATTATTATTATTACGTGGAAATTAGATTTGTGATAATAAAAAAAGAAAATGAGGAGGTAAAAGAAAATTAAAAGAAGAGGTTGAATAAGTGAGAGGGTCGTCTGTTGCACTGAAATTTTCACCAATCTAATGTACTTCTCAATANTTGAATAAGTGATAGGGTCGTCTGTTGCACTGAAATTTTTACCAATCTAATGTACTTCTCAATAGTTTAATAAATAATTTACCNAGAAAATGAGGAGGTAAAAGAAAATTAAAAGAAGAGGTTGAATAAGTGAGAGGGTCGTCTGTTGCACTGAAATTTTCACCAATCTAATGTACTTCTCAATAGTTTAATAAATAATTTACCCAAATTATTATAATATGATGAAAGGCCACAAGAAATGAGGAGGAGACTTCCAATTATTCATCAATATTCAAACAAATTCAGAACGGAAGCAATCAAATTAGATTTGTTTTAAGGGATTTGTGACCAAAACAAACTATTTTGCACATGCATCCCATTTATTTTATGTTAATTACACAGACCTATGCTCACTTTTGTGGTGGTCACACGAAAAAAAACGAAGAATTAAAAAAAAATACTGAAAATGATAAAAAAAAAAATTATAAAATTAAAAGAATAGATGGCATGAGGGAGGGAGGAGAGTGTGCCACGTGTATTTTGCACATTTCAACCTCAGGCTTTCCAAATGGTGGGCCTCTGTGTCCAAAGCATACAAGATAGGCCCAGACGGTTTTTTTTTTTTTTTTTTTTTNTTTTTTTTTTTTTTTTTTTTTTTTAATGAAAATGTCGTCCACAAGCTGACGACATATCGAGAGTTTAGACGACATGGAGAAGATATTACTCCCTCTCCCTTGCGATATGTCGGACCCCTCCAATTAGTGATTTCTAGTCTCGTGGATATTTATTGTATAGTTTATAATTATTATACAAAATTATTTCTTTTGCAATCATTTTTTCACTTAGTTCTTGCCCCAGTTACGAACTGTGATAAAATTCACAAACAAATTGTTATGCGGTTATTATTATAAATGATAAAATTAACAAATAATTAAATTTAAATTTAAGATACTCGAAAGTTGGAATAATGGGACCTTACCCTCACACTACCCTAATAGACATTTGATTTATGATTGGATTATAAATAAAATGTTCATTAGAGAATCTATAATACTTAAATTCAAGATGTAATTATGCGTAAAATAGATTTTTGACCCAACTATGAACAACGGTGATCGATCGATTTGTTTGTAATAATTATATGAATCCTAGATCTAGTAGAATTAATAAAGCGAATATAAATCTAATTTTAAATGAAAATTAATTAATTAAAAATTTATCTAATTGTTTTTGTATAACTGATATATTTATTTAATTGGATAGATTAAAACTAATATTTAACCTATTAGATATATTAAATATAAATAGAAAAAGTATTTAATTAAAGGTTTAAATTAATATTTAATATATTAAATATTTTAACAAAAATGAAAAAAAAATACTTATTGTATTTGTTAAATTAAATATTAAAATAAGGTAGAGATATCTATCGTACGTTATTTCATATTTTTTCCATGTAAATTTGGATAACTTTTAGTTTTGTTTAATTTTATATAAAATTAAAGTCAATTCCAATACTTCCGCTCCATTAGTGGATCGTTCATTCCCAATAATGAACTTCCTTAAGATATCTCCTATGTCAACTAGAATGAGTTCTCATCACTTAGACCCGTATGGGTTTTTCTCCAATTCATCGGTTCTTAAAGCTCTAACTTACTTTTTCATAGGATCTATCTCTGTGGTTTTAAAGTACTTAGATTAGCTATTTACTAGTCTCTTTCATCATCATTGTCATCAACCTACAAATCATAGGTGCTCAAGTCCTCACCTAATCATAATTCCAAGTGATAGTTCTTATCATACCATTATGGATGTTATCTCATCATCCCTACTAGGGGTGTCTCTATAGTAGGCTTCATAACATCAATATCATTAAAAAAAGAGCGATCCTCATACCTACCAACACTTATCTACCTATGTAGTCACTTGCCCTCATCCGAACAAGATCACAGTTAGAACTTCTCCCCTCAACTCACCCCTTGTATTCAACTTAAACCCACTCGACCCTCGCCCAAAAGAGGAGAATCTGATGAAAATCAAGTATTGACAGATATTGCACCTCTCCTTCGCTGACCTTGATCACATACAAGTAGTGACAGTTTCTTCTTTTATTTTATATAGTTAGATATTACAAACTGTTCTAGAAATATTTGTAGATTATACACACTCGAAAAAACAATACAAATATAAATATGTTTTAGAACCTTATATCAAACATTGTTTCAATATTTTCATATAAAAAGTCTTTTTTTTTTTTTTTTAATGCATATTATTAATTTGATGATGTTTATATATCAATGATTTTGAAACGAATAAATATATGGATATGAATGAATGGGAGGCAAATGCTTTGTAAGAAGTCAAACATAAATTGAGTTTGAAGTTAACTCAACTTTGAATATTTTGTATAAAGGGTCAGAATTATTTTTGCAAATTTTAAAAAACTATATTTATTTATTTTAATAAACTTTTTTATATTATTTTCTTAAAGTTATTATTTTGATGAATTAAATAGCAACAATTAATATAAAATTTTATTGATTATTAATAATGTAAAACAAAATTTTTATTTAAATTTAATTCAATTATTATTTTTTTAATTGAAATATTGTCAAACATAATCTCCCCTACATCTTAAAAATTGATTTAATATCTTTTCAATATAATAACTTCGGTCAACAAATCAAACGTAATATAAGTTGATAATATAAAACAATTCATTTGAATATACCAAATTAAACTGATCTTTAACGATAATTTAATTTTTTAAAAAAAGTTAATTAATTTAATATTGATTTATTAGACGTAAAATTAAAATTTTAAAAATTTATTAAAGAAGAATAAAAAAATAAAAAAATATCTTAAACATTTTGAACCAAATCTATCATACCAGGTTGACCACTTTCAAGTTGGAATGTTTTACACGGAAAATCTATTCTTAAATATGTTCCATTTTTTCTGGTTTGTTTAAATCATTAGTATTAATTTCCATGAAATAAAACTATATATTTCATTATCAATCATTCATTACTTTAATATTTTGTAATTAAAATAAATTTGATTAATTTACCTGACTTGACTTTTGAGTTACAAGGCCCAAGCCCAGGCCCAAATATAAATCCATTTCTCCATACATTTCAAAGGGTTAGTTTCTTAAATTATTTTAATGATAATTTTCTGAAGAGTTTAAAGAATAAGTTATTCTCCAGTTAGATGATTTTTGTAAAGAATTTTTTAATTAAATTGTTAATTTTAAATAATATTTCATATCTAGTTATCAACATAAAGTTTCATAATATTTCGAACCCCAACCAATATCAGTATGAAATAAATGATTCAAACATAACCATATCTTCGATACATATAAAAAATAAGAACGAAGATAAACACGAACTAGGATGGAGAATAGGCAACGAAAAATCCTTTTTCCTCCAACTCGTCGTCCATTCCCCGCTTAATTTGGGATTCCTATAATACCCACCGGGGAAAAATATATATAAACGTCCCTAATTGGGAGTAGGTCGAGTTTGCTGAAGAGAATTTTGGCAAGAAATGAGTAAATGGCAGAAGACATAGAGTAGTTAATATATATGTGATTACAGGATGAAGTTGTCACTTTGCAGAAGCAGAATAAAGAGAATTCAGGTATATATATATTCATTCTACAGAACCAGAATTCTAGGTCCAGTTTCAGGTCAACAAGGCAAATTCCCTTATTTCCTTTTGCTAACATCTACAAGCCATGAAACTGGGAAACTTATTACATAGTGTACCTAGTAGTGCATCAATTTAGGAACTTAGAAGTGGCTCATACCCTCTTTCGGCAGACCCTTAGATCCCGGAACATCAATCCATTCGAGCTGAATCTCCACCTCACCACACTCTACATTCTTCAACCTAAGGTGCATGTTCTGTATAATTTTCCCTTTGTTCCAAACACATTGGCTCTCATCAGCTAAGTCGTTTGTTCTGCTTGGATATACCCTCTTAACCACACACCCCTCTGGGAGGCTTTCCAGTCCCATCTTCAGACATTCGATGTATGGTTCGATGTCAATTACGGCATCTCCCATTTTGTCATGGTCTGTTACTGTGTCTTTGTCATACACTGACTGCAAAAATGAAAAAGAAAGAAAAGAGCATAAAGCAGTAAGTTACACATTCTCCTCATCTGGTGGTTGGCTTGAAGCTCTCATTCATAATTATCAAAGATAAATATCACTTACTAAACCGATTGGAGTCCTAAGATCTGCAATAGAAAGAGTCAGTTCATCATTCCATTCAGGATTGCAATTATTTTTCACCACACGGGTCTTCAAACTCTGCACCAGTTTGAGTTATGTAAGAAGAATACTAAAAAACTCATTCAAGATTTAAATCAGAAGGCTTAAAGATATCAGTAATGTGGACTTTTTAGTTCATTAGTTTGAAAGCTTGGGTTTTCATAGTTAGAGTTAGGAAACGTAAAATTCTGTGTTCAGAAATGGGCATTGGGAACTTTCTTCTGAGTGATTTATGTTTGGTTCATAAGTTTCTTGCAGTACAAATCCGGAGAGATGTATTTCAAGAGTAAAAGTATCATTTCATTGATTATCAAACAGTTTATCTCTAAGACAAGCAATCTAATGTATCAACAATCAACATAAATCCGAACTTCTCAAACCAGGAATCAAATGCCTCGAAAAAGTAGATTAAGACTAAGTTGGATCAACTGTTCTGACCATAAATTTACCTATTGGCATTCGCAAGAAAGTTTGATGGCACAAAGCATAATCTAATACATATATAACGGTCTAAGCTCATCTCTAGCAGACATGGTACTCTTTAAAAAGCATCTGCTAGGGAGAAGTTCCCACACCCTTATAAAGAAGGCTTCGTTTTCGTTCTCCTCCCCAACCGACGTGGGATCTCACAACATACCAATGAACACCAAATGATCATATAATTTTGTCTACATTTTGTGCTTCATCCCATGTTTTCTGTTATCATAAATCACCAAGCATTCACAACACTTCTTTTGCCTATACAAGAAGAAACCTCTTTGTTGAGTGTTGAGAAGTTACAAGAATTTGAGGACACAAACGTCCTACAATCGTATAAAAGATCCCCCAAATCGAAAAATAACAAAGAATACAAAACTAAGCCGCCATTTTAGACAAAATTCAATCAAATCAAATCAACCTGGTGTTATGGCTAAGATGGTATCATGATCTCTTAACTGATATCGATCAAACCAGATAGATTATCACTGATTTTCTTTCTATTTTTTATTTTCCCTAGAACCCTGCAAGCATATCCGATTAGTCTGAATTAGCACAAACAGTCAGTTTCTTTCAAACGCCAATTTATATATATTTCTAGGGGTAAAGCAGATGGACGTCGGAGTCGAATAACGTAAAAGGAGCTAAAACAGTAAGCATCCATTCAAGAAATTGTAGCAGAAAACATAGTAAGACCATCAATCTCCCCAATAACAGAAAACTTCAAGAAAGAAATCAAATCGAATACCGTATCGCCCATAGTGACGACGACAAAAGGATCACTGCTACGAGTATCACGAACAGCCAGATTAGAACCGCGCAGCACCCGAATTCGGAGAAGACCCAAGAAGTGTTCCATCGTGGAGCAAATTAGACCTCAATCGTGAAGAAAATCAAATATAAACAATTGCAGTATGTAGTTGATAGAAATTTTGATTATCACCAAATGAAAAATCAGAACTCAGAAAGCATCACAATGAGTTGGAGAAGAGAGAAATACAGAATTGAAGATGGAAGATTGAAAAAGTGGCCGGTCGGAACTCGGGGAGTTTCTTTGTGGTCCACCGTCGTCGCCGCACTAAATTGTAGCGCTGCCTGTCAGGTCCCTAGTTTTTTATTTTCTTTTTATTTTAAATATATCAAATTCGGATGACCAAACATTTATTTTGTTATTTAATTTTTTTTTAATTAAAAAAAAAAAAAAACAAGTTTACATATCACTTTCCATTTAATTTTTTTTTTTTTTTTTTTTTTTTTTTTTTTTTTAGGAAAGGAAGGTAAAAATTAGAATAGTGAGTTAAATAAATAGGGAGTTAGAGATGTGAATTTTCCACCGACATTAATAAAAAAAAATTTTTTTGAGAAAATTCATCCTTTCCAATTATTTTATTTGTAGGATAATATTATTTATTGTATGAAAAATTCAAAATTATTAATATAATTATATGGTTGACATACATGTTTAAACAATAATTTGAAAGATCTATAGTTTATTAATAAAATCGGTGTCTTATCATGGAAATATTGTTATTACGTCTCACTTTGTAATGTTCCAGAAGTTTTTGATTTTGTCTTCGAATCGTCTGAGTCTATTCCCAGCTTGTCTCGCTCTTAGGTTGACCCTTCTACTTGACTATTCTACTCGTGTAATGGGTGTATGGTCCTGTCCCGCCTATAGTGGGATCAACTATGATATACTTAACTGATTCTTGGGGTATAGAGGGCTCGTGGTACCAGTTGCCTTTCCTCCTTTTCCTCCTTTGCTTTGAGAATTGTGTGAACAAAGATTGCATAGAAGGGAAAGAGGTCTTCATACAGGGAAGTTCATCTACAAGATCTGGTAGTGCCCTCGTGGGCACGTTCCTATTAGAATCGGTCTGATCTAATCGAACTCAACTGACTCACATAAAATACAGGGTGAGTTTTCACCGAGTTGATCGCTTGAGTCTATAGACTACCTCGGTTTTCTACGAGATCTTTATAAATATGTTAATTAAGAATATTAATATTTCAAAAGATGACCATATGCGACTAGGTTTTAATCCTGGGCGTCCTTTGATTTGCATGAATGTGAATGGTTGTTGTAGTCGATTCAATATGTTTACCATTTCAAAAACTTGACCAAATAAATGAGAATATAATTTCATGAGATAAATTTACTCATTAAGATAAGTAGATGAATAGTTTCCTTAAACACTGATTTCGAGACTTAAATAATAGGGTCCTTCCCTCTCATTAACTCAAGAGGGACTTGGTTTATGGTTTGATCAAAAACAAATTATTCATTAGATAATCAATGATATTTGAGGTATGAGATGTATATAGGGGTAAAATAAACTTTTGACTTAACTGTAATCACACAACTTGTGAATGATTGACTTTCTTGTAATGATTATATTAATGGACAAAATTTATTCTGCCATGTATAATAGTATAACTCTAAGTCTTAAATAAAATAACTTATAGGTAATGAATGAAAATTAATTAATTAAAAAGTTTAAATTAATTTTATATCTCTGTAACGTTTCCATGCTAGTTGATAGTAACACTAAAAAGAATCCATTTATTTTAAATACTAAAAGAAAAAAATATATACATTTAATATATTAGATATATTAAAATAAAAGAGAAAATTATATGGATGGTATTTGATATCTTAAATATTAAAATAATTAATGTATATTATATATCTTTCTTAATTGAATACATATTAAATATATTATGATATTTAAATAAGATTTAAATACAATATTATATAAATATTTAAATATATTATTTGACAAAACTTCTCTCCAAAAGTCTCTACCAATAGAAACTTTGGATTGACTCAAATGAGCCTCCTACATTTTCTCCCCTAGAAAGTAGATTCTCTATCCCCACATGGAAACCGATTTAGTTATGCTCATAGTATGCATGAAAGTATAATATAAGAAGCGCGTAATAGAATCTGAGCATGATATGAGTTGACCTAATGCATGTAAGAGCACGTTAAACATTCTGATGCATGGTTATCGAGGAATAAACCATTGAGCTATGATTTGATTGAAATCGGAGCATGCCTTTTGTGTGCAACAAAGCATGTTATAGGAAACCTATTATAAATGTTTGAGCATAGAATGAGTTGAGATGGTACATGTTAAATGTTGTTATGCATATTTACTAAATGCGTACACACTGTGTCCTATGAACTGAAATTCATGACTAGGTATCCATGTTTAGATCGTTGTGCTATGTCTCTATTTCATATGTTTGTGATGTATTCAGTTATACAAAAACGATTAGGGGTTCGCCAACTAACCTTCAAACATGAACCTGACTCAAGGGTTCGGATAACCATAAAACTGGCTTATGATACTTTATGACTTATGATGGTACCCTATGGAGCTACTGTGAAGTTTTTGAGTTAGCTTCCTATAGTGAGCCTGTCACAAGGGATAGAGGTCCATAGTTGTACCTTAAGAGTTTGCTATGATTATTGTTCATACACGTGAGTTATGCGGTTATACGGGGACGATTGAGAGTTTGCCAACTAGCTCCTAATCATAAACTTGACTCGATTGTCAGGGGTCCGAATAACCATAGAACTAATATATGATGTTTTATGACGTACAATTTTTGCTCTGTGGGGACTATTAGGAAGTTTGCCGGTTAGCTTTCCTTTGGTGAATATGTCACAAGCGGCAAGGGTCCACAGTTGCGCCTTAGAGTTTGATGAGCCTAAACATGCATGAACCCTATGAGATAGACATTAAGATCACACCTTGAGGAATAAAGATATGATGATAAAAGAGACTAGCAGAAACAACTAATTAGAAGACCTAGAGAACTTATGAGGGCTAGAGGTCCAAATAGGACCAAGAACCAAGAAAATAGAATGAGAAAACTTAGGGGTAGTCTAGGAAACAAATTAATTAAGGCACCGAACCCCCAAATGAGAATAAGGCACCGAACAAATTAAATAAAATTAATAAAATTTTATAACAAACTAGGTACTACCCGCAAATTGCTTACTGAATATATTTTATATATTCACTCTTGCTACTTCAATTTTCTTTTTAGGTGGAGCTTGATCTAGCAAGTGAGGGAGAGGCACACATAGGTTGTTGGTCACATGGAGTCTTGTCACACTTAAGACTAGATTTCCTTTGTACTTGTATTTTAAATTTTGTATTTCATGTATTTTAAATAGTTTGACCTTGTAGTAGTAGTATGTTTTGGTGGTCTCCCTTTGTCTTTTGTAAAAGCAAAATTTTCATTACTATTTTAATTGAATTAAAAAATGCATATACCCCTCATTTACTCGGGTGTCACATGTACACCAACTTTCACTTTGTTTGTCCCCGAACCACATCCTAATGGGAGAGATACTACTCTTATACCATTTGTAATACCCCAGGCCCAAGATTCAAATCAGAATTCATAATTAAGATTAAACACCTGATGTCCCCATCATTCTCCTGCGACATGGTCACGTTACCTTTCCTTGCTTTTTAAAAGTGAATACTATCCCCACAAACCAACACGAGTCCTTCCATATGCTTACTAGTAGAGACATGCTCTTGCCTGAAGATGGTTCCAAGTTGCCCTCCCATTTGCGCTTGGATCGCTTTGTTGGTTAATAGGTTGTCTGCACGACCCTCCATGCAATTCATGACAATATGTCTTTCTTGACCATACCAGAAACATGCTCTAGTGCAAGTCAAGCATCGTCCCAGTGTTTCCTTCCACATTCATTGCGCTAGGGTCTTCCTTACCCTACAAGGTACACCTTCTATTTTTGTGACTCAATCATAGGAACTTCATAGTTAAACATGTTTTACTTGGGACAATTCCATATAGGGTGAGATCCTGGAAATTTACCTAGGCTACATGTGAGTGAGGACAAAGTATGCTAGAAGTATTTGTGTTGGTATGTAGAGATAGTCTTCATTATTAAGAAGCAAGGAACGTAAGTAATGTAACCATGTCGCAGGAGATACAACGGAATGTTGGGGCTATCAGATGCCGAATCTAAATTCCGAATCCTTATCTGAATCTTGGGCATGAGTCATTACGTGAAGTCTCACATTGGTTGGAGAGGAGAACAAAACATCATCTATGAAGGTGTTGAAACTTTTTCGTAGCAGACGCGTTTTAAAGTCAAGGGAAAGTCCTCCGTTCTAGATTAATTTGGGTAGAAATGAATGTGTGAATATAACATAAACATGATAAAAAGTAAAAGTTAGAATATTAAATCTTGTTTTAGATACTAAAATACAATACAGTAAAATTGAAAGCTTCGGGGCAAGGGTAAAATAGAAATTTCAGACGTTGTATTTGATATCTTTAATATTGGTAAAGAAAAACTTCCCTAAATTTTACAAGTCTTATTAGGAGTTTCCATTAAAGTCATAACTTAAACATGAAAAAAAAATTAGTCGTAATAATATCAAGTCATCTTGAGCTAATAAATATACGTCATGATTTACAAAAAAAAAAAATGCTATATATTTAATGAGAATTAACATAACAATAGTGTAATATTTTAGTAACTCATAAAAGAAAAAAAATATATATAAAACAAACATATCTTAAAAGCTGAAATATTTGAATATTTTTTATTGATTAATAATAAATGTATTAACTAGGGAGAAAGGCATTTAAAGTATAAGAATTTAAATTGAAAAATGAGAAATAAATTAAAAAAAATAATTGAATAGCTTCCAAACAACGCCATTAGTTTAATTATTATATTGAAAATTAAAATTGGTAGGTTACAATAAATAATTTCTCAAAAGAAAGATAAAGTTTGTGACATAAATATGCTACAAGTATATTCTCAGTACTAAAAAGAAGGATAGTGAAATTACCATTATGGACAATATCAAGAAGCTCCCAGGACATTCTTGGCCATATGAATAATATATTAATATTTATTTAAATAATTTATTTATGTTTTGGTTTGATACAACGGATATTTATTAGTGATTAATATCATTTCTTGGGTTCCACCCAATAAAATTCTTTAATAAAGCTGACTTGTTCAAGAAGGTACTAAAGATCTATTACCTAATTCCCAGTTGGATTTTATTCAAAGTTTTTAAAATGAAAATTGGCTAAGATTTTTTTCTTTTTTTCTTTTTGAAAAATTAGAAACAAAATATTCTGAATATAATACTATGTCCAAAAGACAATTCAGTCCCTAATGTTAGAGTCGTTTTTTTTTTAATTTCGATCATTTATAAATTTTATTGACAAAGTAATAATGTGACATATCTTAGATTTTAAATTGACATACTTATTGTAATAGTCCAAACGCACTACGAGTAGATATTGTCCTATTTGAATCTAACTCTAGTACTAGCAGATATTGCCTTCTTTAAACTCAAGCTTATTGGTAGTAGATAGTGTCCTATTTAGACTTATCCTTTCAGACTTCCCACCACTAGCAGATACTATAATCTTCGAGCTTTTTCGAGCTTTCCCAGAAGGTTTTTAAATTAGATAGGGTTTCCACACCCGTATAAAAAATATTTAGTTCTACTCCTATCTCACGCTTACCCATATTGTCCACGTTTGGATAACTATTCTATTTTTAAAAATTATTCTTATTTCTTTATAATTCATTTTGGGCTACCAACAAATATGAAAACACTTAAAAAAAAGGAGAGAAGGGTGAGCAAAGGGCTTGTGGGTCCTTCCTTTCCACGCAAAGGCTGAGCAAAGGACATAAAAAGGAAGAGAGAATCACGCAAATGCCAAGAAGAACTAAACCAGATATGCCCAAATATGAGGCTTCTGGGTCCTTCCTTTTCTACCCGTTGCTGGCCACTTGTGCCATAAAACCAACCAAAACAGAAATGTGGTATCAAAATAATGCCTCCACCAACGCCATCTGATATACTTAAATTGCTTACAATAATACTATTCCACTCATGAATCGTGTTTCTTGTTGCTGCTTTTGCAACATTTACAATATCAATGGACTTTCAATGAGATAGATAGCGTTTCAAACATTGTTATGAAGAACATGCAGTTCATCCATTCTTTTAGCTGAAATTAATGAAACATCTGCGACTCATTCACCAAAACAAAATGTAGAAACAATATGAAGCTTAGAATGTCAAATTTTGGGTATTTGCCCGTGTGTGAACATGGCCAACCAATAACGTTATCAGATGGAAGGAACCTTTTTTTGACAAATCAAAACTAGAAAAAGGTTGCTTAAAGCTAGAGATTTTTCTGTGAATTGGAAACCGACTTTCTATCTTCGGGACCCATGGGACCCAAACGGAAGCTTGACTAAGTATCACAATTGTCCTTATTCGAGCATAATGAATGATATTTGATATCATCTTCGGGTATTCTTTCGAGCTTCCTTCAAGATTTTTAAAACACGTCTACTAGGGAGAGGTTTACACATCTTTACAAAGAGTGTTTCGTTCCGCTCTCCAACCGATGTGGGATCTCACAATCCACCTCATTCAGTGTCCAGCCTCCTTGATGGCACTCATTCCTTTCTCTGATCGATATGGACCCCCACCAAATCTACCCTTTTGGGGCCAGCGTCCTTGTTTGCACATTGCTCTATGTGCACCCCCCTTCGGGGCTCAGCCTTCTCGCTAGCATATTACTCGGTGTCTGGCTCTAATACTATTAGTAACAGCCCAAGTCTACTGCTACTACTAGTAAATATTGTCCTAGTTCGGGGTTTCCCTCAAACTTTTTAAAACGCATAAGGGAGAGGTTTCTGCACTCTTATAAAGAGTGTTTCGTTCTCCTTGCAACCCGATGTGAGATCTCACACATGGGACCTAAACTAAAGCTTAGTTCAGTGTTACAATTACCCTTTGTTTGCAACTAATAAGTGATAATTTTGATATCACCTTCGAAACTAAATCAACCAACTCAGACTTGAATAGTTGACACAAATAGTCTCATCTCATAACTTAGGAAAGTGATTTTAGAAAACGTTTTGAAAAGCATTTTTCTAGAATGGAATTAAATCAGAAATTACAAAGTCAACAACTTCATAAAGCTTATCTAAACTGCCGCACCCCCTACTACCAGCAAAACCAGCTGGCCAAGTCTTGAAAAGTGAGGCGTATATCTCAGAGGCATTTACACAAACAGGTGGTGCGCATGCAATTGAAAACTACAAAAGAAATATCTCGAAGCCAAGCATGAATAGAAAACAGACAGAGAAGATCAGTAGCCTTTAGGGCAGGGGGGCCACCAGGCTTGAAAAGGATTACCAAACGCAAACCAATTTTGAATTTGGATTAAAAACATAAAACATGGGGCTTGTGTGAAATCCAAAACAGTCAAGTAAAGGGAGTATTCACAGCGCAAATAATGGAACCTGCTTCCAATCTCCATCATGGAAAGCCAACTGTATTCACGGCCGAATGGGCAGCTCCTTTTCTCGCTGCCATTGATGAACAACAGACTTCTTCCTTTGTCCACTTTGAGCATAAGTTCTCGTGCCTTTGCTGCATAAGTTCTCGTAGTTTTGTTTTAGGATTCTCCAAAAAGCCTCAATCATTCCCTAAATTAGTTGATGTGTGACTTCCATCATCCACCAACACCTCTTCTCGAACAAAGTACGCCTCCCCTTAATCGAGGCTAGACTCCACACCTCCCCCTCGATGGAGTCTTAGTCATTTTTTACGCCTTTGAGGAGACTCGACTCCTTTTCTTAGGAGTCTTTTGTTCGATATTTGAGGATTTACCAATCTATTGGCACGACTCTAATATCATGTTAGACAAACACGACTCTCCACAATGGTATGATATTATCCAATTTGAGCATAACTTCTCATGACTTTGCTTTAAGCTTCCCAAAAGGTATTCTTTGTTTATAAATTCAATCATTTCCTAAATTAGTTTGTCACTTCCATCANTTTTTTTAATTCCATTTTGATATATTCAACCTTTTCCTCTCGTGAAAGCTCATTTTCATTATTAATGAGTTTGAATTTAGTGCACGTTTGATAATGATTTTAATTTTCTTTTACACTTTAGGAATTATTTATTTTTATAAATTACAAATATATACGTGAAGTTTAAAGACTTCCATTCTCTAAATTTTGAATCTTAAAATTTTAGATATTTTTTTTAATCGTCAATATTTTAAATATTTTATTTGGTCTTTAAACTTCACGTATAAATTATCTATTAATCATATATTTATTCAAACGCTCAATACTAACCCAAATTTTGAATAAAATTGTTTATAGAGCGCTTAATCGTAAACTTGATAAAAGAAAAATGATAAAAATTTAAGATTATATGTAAAGCATAAAAGAAGGGAGAAAACATAAATTAGAAAAAAAAAACAATAAAATACAAAACATGTTGGATTTTAATTTAAAATGGTTGAAAAGTAGATTTAATAATATATTTATAATTATTACCATTGGAATCTAAATTATTAATGGAGAAAAATAAAAATAATTTGTGAAGCAAAATTAAGGCTGAAAAATGTGGGGGTCAAAATAAAATAAAAGAAAAAAGAAAAGGAATAAGGAATAAAAGCATTTAATAAACGAATCGGAAAAAAAAAAAGAAAAAAGGAAATTAAGATATATTATGGTTGTTGGCCCTAAAACAAAGCCCTAACCCTAAGCAAATCCATTTAAATACCACCTGCCATCCTCGTCGGTACCCACAATTCTCAGTTTTCACCATTGTTTTCTTCTTCTCAATTCATTGTATTCCCTTCTTTCTCTCCTCCCTCTGCAAATCAATTCCGTTTCTCGCTGTGATTGTTTTCTTTCATCCGCCGGAATAGGTTCGAGAATTTTTCAAGGAGTTGTGAATGGTTGAAGAAAATTCCAGGAGTAGTAATTACATGCGCTCCCTTTTGGATTCAAGGGCGAGCGCTCGTCTTCCTCTTTCTGCTTCTTCTTCTTTTGCTTTTGGTTCTTGCAAGGAAGGNTCTCTGCAATTCAATTCCGTTTCTCGTTGTGATTGTTTTCTTTCATTCGCCGGAATAGGTTCGAGAATTTTTCAAGGAGTTGTGAATGGTTGAAGAAAATTCCAGTAGTAGTAATTACATGCGCTCCCTTTTGGATTCAAGGGCGAGNGTTGAAGAAAATTCCAGGAGTAGTAATTACATGCGCTCCCTTTTGGATTCAAGGGCGAGCGCTCGTCTTCCTCTTTCTGCTTCTTCTTCTTTTGCTTTTGGTTCTTGCAAGGAAGGCTGGTACTACCGCTGCCTTGGAGTTGACCCTTGAGATCTCTTTCTCTCTAATCCATATACTCATTTCAAGGAATTTTCATTTTCTTTTAAGTTTTTGCGATTTTTCTCTTTCGATTTTTTGATACCGGCGCTAGCTTCGGTGAATTTCTCGGGGCTGTTGTCGTCGGTATCCGGTTCCCTGATTCGGATATAGTTTGAAGGAAAAAGAAGGGATTGCGATTTCTTTTTTTCTTTTTGTATGAAGATGTTGCTGTACAAGCAGAAGAAGAACCAGAATGTTAAGGGCAATAGGCTGTTGATCAGCATCAATGTGCTCGGCAGCGCTGGTCCGATTCGATTTATTGTAAGCGAGGAGCAACTTGTTGCTGATGTTATTGATACCGCGTTGAAATCCTACGCGCGTGAGGGCCGGCTCCCAATTCTTGGCTCTGATCTTCACGATTTCCAGCTTTATTGTCCGAGTGCTGGACCAGATGGTAATTCTAATTTTATATTTTGTTCTCAATTCATTTGTGTTAATTCGTTGCAATTTTCCTCTACAATCGTGTTGCATGTTTCTAATCTGAAAGGATGGAGAAAAATTAGATGNGTTTGTGTTAATTCGTTGCAATTTTCTTTTGCAATCATGTTGCATGTTTCTAATCTGAAAGGATGGTGAAAAATTAGATGTTATTCGGTATTTATCTCATTTTGTGATGGGGTTCTCTGTTTTTGGATTCTCTGTTATTCTGTCTTGAGAATCCTCTGATCGAAAAAATTCTGGGTTGTAGTTTCTCATGTTGTATGGGTTTTTTTGTGCAGCCTTGAGTCCATGGGACACAATTGGATCGCACGGAGCTCGAAACTTCACGTTGTGCAAGAAACNGGGATGTTTGGATTCTCTGTTGTTCGGTCTTTTGAATCCTCTGATAAAAAAAAAATTCTGGGTTGTAGTTTCTCATGTTGTATGGGTTTTTTTGTGCAGCCTTGAGTCCATGGGACACAATTGGATCGCACGGAGCTCGAAACTTCACGTTGTGCAAGAAACCACAGGCAGAGAAAGTGGGAGAAGATGGAAAAGCAGCATCACGGCCAGCCATCCATCGCAAAGCCTCAGGGAGCTGGAAGTCATGGATCAACAAGTCTCTGAATATGAAAATCTATTCCCATTGAATCCGCGTAATGATGATGGGTGATAGCCTTCAATTAGGTTGGTTTTAGTTTGTTGTGAGCCTTTGCAATTTGTTTTTTTCCTCCTTTTGTAATCTTGTTGGACCCGTATTTCAACTTGCTTTAAAGTTGGGTGGGGTTCCCTTCCCTCTTCTTCAAATAAACACTTAGATTTTACCCCTTTGAAACAAATTGCATCATACTTTTTGATTGGCCATATATTGTTAAAAAGGTTATGGATGGAACTCGAAGAGTGTGTTCAATGAAAATGGGAGTTTGGCGCACATTAAGGAATTGTATAATTGAAAAGGTGGTGGTGGTGGATGGTTTGATGTTGACTGTGTGAAATCTGAAGCGCTACGTATCACGTTTTGTGGATACTGATTATGTCATTGACAGAGCCTCACTTTCAATGGTGTTTGTGGGTCACCCACCAGCCCTTTTGACCTTTTTCTTTTCCCTTTTTCCTTCTCGTGTTGAAACCAGTGGTTTCTGTTCTCGTGGATTTTCGTTGTAGCAAGCAAGTTAAAATTGTTAAGATAGGAAGAGAGAGCTCATAAAAATTGACTTGACCATCAATACATTTTATCTGTTCATTGAACTCAACCCATAGTTTTGGGAGGCCTAAATTTTATGCCCAATCTTTGCGACGGTTGCACGCGTCGGGCAGCTACCTGCTACTCACGCTCACGCCTCCTCATGAGTCCATTTCTGCGACTAGTATTTGCATCACCCTTAAATTTTTATTTGATGAATGAGATATTATATGGATTTGGTTTAATGAAAAAGGAAAAAGGTTGTGTTGGAGCTTATTTGAAAGTGGAGTTTGAGTAAAGGTGATGTGATTGTGAGAGTGAGAAATGGNCCCATAGTTTTGGGAGGCCTAAATTTTATGCCCAATCTTTGGGACGGTTGCACGCGTCGGGCAGCTACCTGCTACTCGCGCTCACGCCTCCTCATGAGTCCATTTCTGCGACTAGTATTTGCATCACCCTTAAATTTTTATTTGATGAATGAGATATTATATGGATTTGGTTTAATGAAAAAGGAAAAAGGTTGTGTTGGAGCTTATTTGAAAGTGGAGTTTGAGTAAAGGTGATGTGATTGTGAGAGTGAGAAATGGTGTAAAGTTTGAAGCTCAACAACATATCTTTCTTTGCTTTCGATTGGATTTCAAGTCATTTTCCAAAATTACAATTAATTAGTGGGTGGTTGACTATGACCATCATGCCAAACCCATCCCCATCTAAATTCATCCTTTTTTTTTTTTTCATTATGGAGGCCAAAAATATGGATTATATTCTCTATGATTGTCTCCATTTCCATCCCAATTAATATTATAAAAATATATTTCTTTTAAGAGAAATACTATATTGTAATATTAAAGTTTATAAAGATTTTCACAATTTTTTTAATTGGAAATTATATTGAAAATTAAAAAATATCATTAAAAATTTTATTTGAAATTAATCTATAAGCATGCCTCATGGCAATTCGGGTTTTGATCCCAACAAAAATTAATAGAGAATTTTGGAAGAATAAAAATTGAAATGGAAGAATAAAAATTGATAAATTAAAATAAACTCAACAATAAAAAAAATATATTTTTTCATGGGCTATTAAAAAAAGAGAAAAGGTAAAGGTTGCTTTAATATTGTCTGTTNTTGAAATGGAAGAATAAAAATTGATAAATTAAAATAAACTCAACAATAAAAAAAATATATTTTTTCATGGGCTATTAAAAAAAGAGAAAAGGTAAAGGTTGCTTTAATATTGTCTGTTATCTAGAATGCACAAATTTAAAGTACAATTATTGAACATCAGACCGAACGTGTCACACCAAACCAAACACACTATAAAAGGGCCATAAAAGATATAGCATTGCCCATCATAATTTCAATTGGAGACTATAACCAAAACATGTAGACATAGTTTTAAATGATGGTGTTGGAAATATTGAGTTTGATGGATATTTTTAAAAGAATTNTTTTCATGGGCTATTAAAAAAAGAGAAAAGGTAAAGGTTGCTTTAATATTGTCTGTTATCTAGAATGCACAAATTTAAAGTACAATTATTGAACATCAGACCGAACGTGTCACACCAAACCAAACACACTATAAAAGGGCCATAAAAGATATAGCATTGCCCATCATAATTTCAATTGGAGACTATAACCAAAACATGTAGACATAGTTTTAAATGATGGTGTTGGAAATATTGAGTTTGATGGATATTTTTAAAAGAATTATCAAATATCTATATTTAAATTAATAAATACATATACTTTTTATATTATTTATATTTCAAGTAAGATAAAAGTGGAAATATTCACTCAGTAAATAACCGTACTATTGGAGTCCGAGAATGCAAACACATACAGAATGATAAGACCTATCATTTAAAATCCTCTTGAACCGACTACCTTTTTTTTGGTTGGTTATTCGATTCATTTTGTATATTGGTCCATGTTTNTTTTTTGGTTGGTTATTCGATTCATTTTGTATATTGGTCCATGTTTGATATGTTTGGTCTTTTCGCCTAATTTAGGAAGCAATTTGAATTTGTGNTTGGATTTGCGCTTGTGGTCCATCCCTACCATAAGTAAATGATACTGAATTTTTGTAGCTCATTTTGAAATGTAGCCATAGATAATTTTTTTAAAATTTTATTTTTTTAGAAGTTTTTTAAAAAGCAAGAAAATAAAATGAAACTAAGATTAAAATTAAAAAAATAGTGAATTAAAGCCAATGGGTAGGATTAAGTTTGAAAGAATAATAATCCATCAAGTTGATTTTTCATCCATTAATATCAATTTTTTTTTTTTTAATTTCAAAAATAGTTTTTAATTAAAACCTTAAAAGTAATAATTTGATGAATAAAAATTCTGAATTTTGTAGGTTTAGGTGTGGGCCCATCAGAGTATACAGCCATTACTGCTATAAGGCCCACACGTTTTTCCTTGCATGGGCTTACCATGAAAGCCCATTCAATAATTTAATGGTCCATTTGTAATTGGTGAACTTATTACAAACAAAATAATAATAATAATAATAATAATAATAATAATAATAATAATAATGGAAAATAAACACTCAAATCATATTTAAATAAATGATGAACTCAACAAAATGAGCTGATCATAATTCTACTATTTTCACTTGCTTATATGTCTATTTTATAGAGATTGGGTAATTTGGAGGAATGATGGACCTAAATTGAGTAACCGAATCAAAGAGAAAATGAAGACCAAGCTCAAAACGAGAGGATAGTGTGTCAATGCTTAAGGAGCGTCACAACGCTCGTGCTGAAAGCTTTCAAGCCAAATGACCCATCCATGTAGTGTCCAGACGCTATTTTCAAGTGTCTCAAAGCTTACATATTCATGTTAAGGACATTGTGGTCAATATCGTGACAAGGCAGGTGCTCAATAGTGACACAACGTCACGATGCTAAAAATAAATCTACCTTCTCATTGAATCCAATACGTCTTGACACAACCTTGTGAACATGTCGAATAATTTACAATTTATGTGTCCTATCTAAGAAAAGGAAAGCTTAATGTGTTGTGTCTAGGTTTTTAGGTACTTTAGAGACATTACTTCATATGGTTTCACATGCAGGGTTCATTGGTGTGTTATAGAGGAAGGGGTGAGAGTTTGGGCATGAGGAAGAGCAGGTGAATCAGCTCCAGATGTTGACCACGTGATCCAATTGCCTACAAAGAACACACAACAGTCCCCAAAAGTGGATACCTTCTCATCTGTGTCCAACGCTCAATATGTGTCTGCCAAACCCTACAAAAGGAGCATGTCAGGATGTTTAAGAACAAGAACATGAACCTTAAGGATTACATTTCAAGTCGCACAAAATCCGTTTTACTTTCTATTTTAGGGAATATAATATCATTCATAGTAAAAGCAAAGTCACAAGAGTTCAGACTTATCATATATAAGGTTGGTAGTTCTTAGAAATAGAGAATTAAGAGTAGGAACAAAGAATTTCCATTTTTAAAAAAACAAAATAATGAATTTTCTGCCCTCAAATACCATTTTAAAATTTAAATTGTTATAATTATTTAATTTAAAACTTTACTTTTTTTTATTTAAAAAAAATTAAACAATAATTTGAAATACCCCACAAAAGAGATTTGGATGTGATGGATCCTCCCTATCCTCATTTCCATTTTCATGAAAACTATTCAATCATTCACCATCACAAACTTTTCTCTCTCTTCATACATACATAGATACATACATACATATATATATAATTATTACTAAAATATTATGAATAAATGAATGAATAGTAAGTGTTGAATCCACAACTTCACCATGAACCAATGAATTTAAAAGGATAAAAANAGTGTTGAATCCACAACTTCACCATGAACCAATGAATTTAAAAGGATAAAAAAAAGTAATGATAAATAACAAAATACAAAAAAACGGTTACTTGTACTAAGAAATTATTAGAAAATGAACAAAACTAAAAAAAAATTATTTATTTATTTTAAGTTTGAATAATAAATCTATATTTTCCATATAGGCTTTTACGGCCTCCACGAAATTTTCTCTACGGACTTGGAAGCCGGGTTTNGTAATTGTTGGATGATGGAAGTCCCACATCCACTAATTTAGGGAATGATCATGGGTTTATAAGTGAGGAATACTAACTCCATTGGAATGAGGCCTTTTGGGGAAACCCAAAGCAAAGCGATGAGAGCTTATGCTCAAAGTGGACAATATCATACCATTGTGGAGAGTCGTGTTCGTCTAACGTGGTATCAGAGCCATGCCCTAAACTTAGTCGTGCCAATAGATTGGCATTAAAAAATGAGGCGCACTTTGTTCGAGGGGAGGTGTTGGATGATGGAAGTCCCACATCGACGCACTTTGTTCAAGGGGAGGTGTTGGGGAATGAGGCCTTTTGGGGAAACCCAAAGCAAAGCCATGGAAGTCCCACATCGACGCACTTTGTTCAAGGGGAGGTGTTGGGGAATGAGGCATTTTGGGGAAACCCAAAGCAAAGCCATGAGAGCTTATGCTCAAAGTAGATAATACAATATTATACCATTGTGGAGAGTCGTGTTCGTTTAAAAGTAATTTTTGGTGAGATAAAAAGGAAGGAAAGGTTAAAAAATAGGTGGTTGGGGTTTAATTTATGGAGGGGCCAGGGAGGCAGGAAAAGAGAGTGAGGTAGTTGTTGTCTCATCAATTTTCTCTCTTTTCAAATCCCAACCAAACCATTTATTTCATAATTCTATATATTTCCTTCATTCATCAACTTTTTTAATATTAGATCAATTAATCTAAATTTATTATTGTTTTTTAAATATATAATTCAATAAATTTTAATTAAAAATTAAAAAAACAATAATAATAATTTAAAACCTAACATGTTACATTCAAGACAAAGTTTTTATTAAATTATTAGAACACTTGTTTGGATTAAATTTTTTTATAAATTGAACAAATTAATTTTAATAGTTAAATTGAAATACATGACGAATTTAATAGCAGGTTTGATTAGAATGAAAACAAAATTCAGGTGCAACGCGGCGTGATGGATTACGATAGACTGCGGCATGCACATCGTATCCAGTACGTCCACGTGGAACATTACCGCCCGTCAAATCTCCCATGGCAGAAAGAAATTGCATCGATCTTGAGATAATTCTCCAATCAACGGCCATGATCTGATGCGGTCTGCCAGATGCCAAAAAAATGCATGTGGATTAATTGTGCCTCAGTGGGGTTTCTGTTTTAAACCGTTCACTATAATAATAACTTTCATTAATATATAAATAGTAATCTCTATGTTTCAGAAATTTATTATTTGTCTTCTCACAATTTTCTTTTTTTTCCTAATAAATCCTTTCAAATTTTTATTGTTGGATAATTATTTGATAGAGATTTGGTAACTAAACACATTAAAATCCATCATTATTATTATATTTCTTAATGAAATCATGTTTATTGACGCCACTAAAAGACAAAAATACTAATAATCAATTGATTAGTTCCATCATTTTTTAAATACAAATACTAATCTTTTTTAAAAATAATAATCATAATTTATTTAAACATAATTTTAATGATTGAGAAGAGATTGCCATTTGATAATTGATTCCATAAAATTGAATTCTTTGTTATATTATATTAATGAAAAGAAATGAGTATAAATTCTGTTACAGTGTTCTTGCAGTGGTTAAGAAGAGAATAAAGAAGAAAAAGAATTAATACAGAGAAAATTAAATTGAAACGCAATTAGTTTTTGTTACAGAACGTACAGAGAAAAAGAAAGTACAGTAATGGTAGATAGAAAGAAAGAAAGAAAGAAGAGCATCAAACAATTAGCTTTCGAAATTAATTTCTCTCACAAAACTAATTTTTTATGCTCTAATTCTTCTCCACAACCAAATTCAAACCCTCTCCCAAGATCTTAATCTACCCATCTTCTAAAATATTCAGAAAATTTAAAATTTAAAAAAAAAAAAAATGGATGAACTTAGTTGTGAAGAGGATTCGGACCCGTGTGGATTAACCGCTTGTCGTCGGTGTAAACGGCGGCGGCAGCGGCTGAGGTAGGACGGTGGTGGAGGAGCTCAGGTGGGGAAGTTGCATGTGATAAGGACGGCGTGGAGAAGTGGACTAGTTTCCTTGACGTCGGGGGCGGTGGTGGTAGATGAAGACAGAGAGTCGGCGGAGGAAAAATGAGGAGGACCCAGAAGAAGAGGAGAAACGCGGATGCGGTGGTGGCTGCTGAGGCGTGGGTTGGTAGTGTCATTCCGCCGGCGTGAAGCGGCGGTGGCGGTGTTTGTTTGCCGAGAAAAAAGAAGAAAGTGGAGAGAAAAACATAGAGAAGAAATTGGTGAGTGTGTTATGGGTTTAGGCACATGATGTTAAGGCTAATGTTTGAAAATGTTTGCCAAAATATTGAACTTTGTTTTGGACATTCTTGGTCTCTGTTTTTTTTTTATTATTTATTATTAAAAAAGTAATTTAATTAAATGTGGGACTGTCAAGTATTAATAGCCGATGTCTCCGGGCAAAAAAAAAAAAAGAATTAATAAAAAGTAGAAGTACCAAAATACAATATAGAAAGAAGAGAGAGGTGCGTGCGTTGGGAAGCGAAAAGAAGGGCGTCCGTACGGATTTCATGGAAAAAGAAATAAAAGAAAATTCAGAACAACAACAACTCTTTTTCTCTAAGATTTGGTTCTGTGTTGGGTTTTCCCATTTCCATGTTTTTTTTTTTCCTAAATATTTTATGTTCTAATGTCAGAAATTGAGTACGCATTGGTTGACTTTGGAACCAACATTTAAACAAATCTACCTATCCTAGTTATGTTTTCTTTTTTGGGTTGATCGAGATTAATATCATATTCTATGTCTAAGGCTCACATTAAAATTTTGAAATTCAGATTTGACCACTAATGCTTCATCGTTTTCGATCATGTTACTGATTATTTGTTTTTAAGAGTGGAAACTATCTCTATAAATTAACACGAGTTTTGCTATCATGTTTTTGTCTTTACTCACATGTATTATAGAAAAATTTTGAGGCCATCTACTCCAAATAAAATACGTTTTACCATAATTGAGCTACCGAAAAGAAATAAGTAACTTATTGGTATATGTAACAACTTTCAATTTTTTTAAGTCTTTTTTAATTATACTTTGATTCATTCTAACGACCCATTAAGTGAAAATAACAAACCATTTATTACGAAATTCACTACTGTGGTAGTAGAATGATGGGGAATAATTTAGTTTAGGTATAGGGGACCTTTTTGTAATTTACTTATTAATATACATTGGTAGTATAGTAATTTATATTAATTAATTAATTAATTAATTAATTTTTTTTTTTTTGTAATGTTCATTATAATAGATTTCTTTTCCTTCCCACCTGATTTATTTTTTCTCGGAAAAATTTTCTATATTTGTTTTGTGTCATTTTTTTTCTCTATTTCCATTTTTATATTATTATTTCATAAAGATTTCATTAATGAATGTAACAATGTACATTAATATAGATCTTCCTATCCACCATAAATATAAAATAGAAATATTTCAAATATTGATTCCTATAAAGATGCTTAAAAAAAAAAAAGTTACAAAACATATTCAATTAATGCAATCTAATGTAATAAAAAAAAAAATTCAATTCAAAACAAACTCTCTCCAAGTTTTCCATCTAGGTTCATACCCACACTCTTTGACGTCGCAACTCAGCCATCCTCATCACTTGCCAATCTAGCAACCGACTAAGATCTAGATTTTAGTAGATTTTAGTCGTAAGTGCGTGCATTCGTCCTCCAGCCCAATTCCAGTTTTGGCCCACGACCACTTTTCGTGACTCAAGCCATGAACAGAAATTAGTTTTAAACTTTTAAAGGTACACACTTAAAAAGAAAATATTAAATTTAAACCAACTTTCAAAAGTTACGGTTAGGAACCATAAATCTCCACAATGGTATTGAGCATATTTTTTTATTTATAAATTCATGATCATTGTGTAAGTAAGCGGAGATTCGATTCACTCCTAACCATCCTCAACCGATAGGAATCTAAATTCAAAATAAAAGTTAAAAAAAGTATAATTGAAAAAATAAATTTGTTGAGTCGATCAGGACTGTATATTGGGATGGCTTTTGACGCAGGCCCTGTGGTTGAAAAATGAAATGAATTGTTCCCTCTTTTCCAGCGATTTTGGGGAGGTTGAGCCCTACCGGGGCGCTTATGATTCGGGAATGCGAATATGCGCGCCGTCCAACAAGAACATTCTTTTCACTAATTCGCATCTTCTTATTCTTATTCTGATTCTTATTTTGATTCTCCTCCATTTTCCACTTCCAGCACCCAAACTCCACTTTATCTCGCCTCTGAAACCGAACCACCGCGCCTCTACTCAATCTCGCCGCCGGCATCTCCATCAATATATTCGTCGTCTTCTTTCAGGGTACCTATAATTATTACCCATTGTATTCATGAATGAAGTTTTCTATTTCTCTCCCCTTTCGTATCTCAAATATTTTCCCTCAATTTCAATCTGGAATCCCTTCTGGGGTTTCCCCTTTTTTCTGTTTACTTTCCTGAAATGTCGGATTTCTTAGGCCCCCATGCGTTCGTTTCATCTTAAGTACGCGTCATGCCAATGGGAGTTTAGAAATGCCGACAAGGTGTTTGATAATATGCATCATATTTGTTTTCCCTCCATCCTGCTTCCAAATTGAGCTTCCAATGATTAAAAAAACAAAGATTAAATAATGGGCATGAGTTTTTTTGATTTAACTTTTTATAATTTTAAATTTTGTTTTGGGAGGTGTTCTTCAGTGATTTGATTTAGAAGTGAGTTATAACTCTGATTTTTACTTGTGCAGTTGCATATAGGAGTTTGGAGTGGACACAATTATTTTGTTCGATGTCAGCAGATTCTTGCTGGCATTGAAAATGATTCAGCTTATTACTGAAACTCTGATGGGTGCCCAGAATAAATCGAGCTCTTGTAGAGCCCTTGAAGGTCTGCATGGGGTTACTGTTGTGCCTGATTCACACTTCGCGCTGGATGAGACTACACGTGATGGGAAGTTTTCTCAGTTGAATTGTGGAAGTTCAGCTTTAAGTGTGAACCAGCCATTGATAATGCAGTAAGTACACACCCAGATTTCCACCAGTTTTAATTGGTTGAATGACAAAATGTTACCATGCCATTGTATATTAACAGCTTTTTTCATGATCTTCAGATGGGTATGGGAGCAAAGACCATCCTGTTTGAGACCTGTTGGGGGTTGTATACAAGGTATAGTCTTGAAATTGTTTCACCTGCGTAGCATGTTTTCCTGAAATGTTCTCTGGAGGAGGCTTGAACCTAGGACCTTGAGAGTTCTCTAGCATTATTTATAGAAAATTCCTAAATATTTATCCTTTTGTTATTTTGTTGGTAGGTGATCGGAATCTGGCTGAGAGGGTGGCTAACGTGCTTACCTCACTTCCTTTTATAGCTCTAGGAATTCAGGCACCAAGGTAATGAGTGCTGAAAGCTTTCTTGCAACAATAGATGCATCTGTCTTGGTGTTTGTCTGATTATTTGAGTTTTATTTTGAACACAGGAAGAATTTCTCAATGAAGCTATATGCTAATTCATTGATTGGAGTTGGAGTTGCCTCAACTTTATATCATTCTTCCAGAGGAAAATTGAGACAATACCTTAGATGGGCTGACTACACAATGATAGCTACAGCCACGGTGGTAAGTTCAAGTCGAATTGTTTACTGAAATAGACTAAGTGGCTACTTTTCTGGGTTGCCAACTCACCTAAGGCATAAAACTTGCTACCGTGGGCTCTCTCTAATGTTAAAGTATGATTAGGCTTTATGCTTTGAGTTCCTTTTGTATGCATATTTGAAGTATCAATTGTCCAGGACAACGCTTGATATACTGGTAGTCATTCTAAACTATGTTGCAGTGTTTGACAGGAGCTCTCAGAAATGACAACCCGAAGTTGTTGATGGCTGCATCTGCATTTCTATTGCCTTTGAGACCTTTTACGGTTTCTGCTCTTCACACTGGGATGATGGAGGTAACCTTTTGGTGTCACTGTTATCTACCGCTCATTCCTTTACATGTTTCAATATTCTTTATATTTCTGAAGTCAATTGGCAGCATTCTATAGAAAGATTTGTTGAATGAAGCTTCATTTATCAATCCTTTGCAATCATAAGTAGAATATTATATACGTTAATGGTTTACTTATGTAACTTACCTTTTTATTTCATGACTCAGGTAATATTTGCAAAAAGAGCTTTCAAGGATCCAGATTTAAGGATGGCTCACAATGTGCATAAGATGTCAACAATATTAGGTGGTGTACTTTTCATTGCTGATGATGCTTTGCCCAAAACTCCATTTATTCATGCAGCTTGGCATCTTGCTGCTGCTGTTGGTGTTGGAACCTGTAATAAGCTTCTTGTATAATTGTTCACAAGAAACATAAATTCGTCGACGTCTCAGTCTTTCTTTCTCAAAGAGCAGCGTTGTACCCTTGGAAGATTATCTCTGCTGGTCATTATTTATCGTGATCCAGGTTCGATCAATGATCGCTCTATTAGATTAGTGTTTTTTTCCCATGGAATTGTAACTTATTCAGGAGTAAACAAGAATAGCTATGTAAAAAAACTCATCTCTGAAAAGCTTTTGAATGTAATGAATAAGCAATTGTTTACATGTTTTGTTGTTATAACAACAGAGATATCCAAAACGAATATGATAAGATATATCTAACAAAACTACACTCACACTTTTACAGTATTGATCTGCACTCTTAACCTAAAACCTATCACAAAAATCTCAGGAACAATGGGAAGAAAAGAATAACTATGGTGAACAAACAAGTGTTTTTCTACAGCTTGTTAGATACAGCAGCTGCAGTTTCAAAGGTAAAACAAAAACAATGCCTCAGCCAAAACCTTACAAATGCTCTCAACCAAAATAAACTGCGGTCGTCCAAATCTTAGAAAGATGTAACTCCTCACACAATCCTATTTTCAGAAAGAACCAGATCAATATGACCCCCCTACTACAAATCCTTGAAGATCCCGAATCAGGGTGTGCCCTCTCGCCGTGTTGAAAGGGAAAAAAATGAAAGAATTACAAAAGAAAATGGATGGTTAGCAGCAATATGTGTTGGCAAGATTACATTTCTAAGGGTATATGGCCCCATCGAGTCTCCCACTCTGAAAATCAAGGGGCTGATGACGATTTCGTAGCGTTTGATTTGTTGGTAAAACACATGCAATCTGGACAAGGGAAGGTGTATATCGAGTCGTTTGGTCTTTTGAGCTCAAACCCCTTGGAATCACTATGACTCCGCATGATGAACATATGTCTCTTAAAACTTTTCCATCTGAGAAAATGAAACAAAAAGGAAATGATAGTGAAGTCATATCACATATGTACCTGAAAGTAGCATTTGAAAGGATACCAGTAGCCAGCAATTAATGCAACATGTTTTGATGCTTTATAATTTCCGAACAGATACTCGTCGCATAGTCCATTTGATTTAGCGTGTCTAAAAATATACAATACAATCTAGATGGCATACCAACCAGACCCTAATATTTTCCATAAGACCCTCGCCACCGAGACCAAGTGTTCGTAAGGGTGACAGGTTTTATATTGTGCATGTGTTATAGCATCAGTTGGCTTGACTGTTCAACATATATAGGGAACCTCATATTAAAAAACTATGCTAATCAGACTTGACTAATACGATTGACACGAGTAGCACGTACCCGGTTGTAGGGTTATCGAAAAGTAATGCTAACTTTCGCTTGTCCGGCTTGACCGTTTTGGAGTGTCCACCGTACAAGTATCTTCTATGGCCAATCAGAAAATGTGGGAAGTTGCCACCCTGTGTTGTCACAAATACCTCGCTGTGGAGACAAACTGTATAGTCTATAGCAGCCATCCTGGAAGAAAAACTCTGATAACAAGAACTAGCAGCTTCAATAAGAGACACAGAAACTAGCTCTCCAATCATAAAACAAATAACTGAGAATTCAAAATCACAAAACCTTGAATGGAGAAAGTTCTTCAGGTGATGCCAGCATTTCCTTCGTAAGCAGATTCGGAAACATCTCCAAAAGCGGAGCCATATTTCTCTCAGCATCATATATCGTTCCCGACGCCAAATAAATAAACGTGCTATTATCGAATCCCATTCCCCTAAGCATTAAGCCAACCTGTTGAATACAAGAAAACAAGACACCTGATCTCACAAGAACACACTTTTTAAAAATTTCATGAAGTATAGCAGACACAGCAAGCACCTCTAAAGGAGTCATTGGACATTTCCCGTTAACCCTTATCGCACCGGGACGTATAACTCTACCGGGTTTTGTGAACTTCCCTTTCCATCCTTTTTCTCTGGCTGCTTTCATGTCTTCCACTTCTTTAGACCCACCATCAAAAATACAACACGAGAATGCAACCATATCCTGGCACATCATGTTAACCAAGTTTAGGTTTTCATTAACTCAATTATGGGATCAATATACATTCAAGCTTTCAAACAGTACCTCCTCAAAGCGAAGATGTACAGAAATATACTTCCCACCATCTCTGGCACTGCGTTCTCTCATCCTAGCAACCAAAATCTCTCCCAATGATAATATAGGAGTAGAGAATCTCAGCGCTCTATAATTTGCTAAACATCGAAGGCGTTGAACAGCAGGAGGAGCATCAAATGATAGTCGATTTGCAAAAGGCGAAATTCTTATGACCCTGTAATGAAACTCCAAATTATGCCAGAAACTAAGATCAAACTATTTACAGCATGGATTATAACAACAAGATTAAGATCCACAAAACATTACAAATGGCGTACACCACTTGTATACAGTTCGTCGTAGATATACATTATCTGCTTGTTTTTCCACAAGAAAAACTAAAAAGCAGTACATGTTTTCTTTCTCGTCACACAAAATGAGAATAAAAATATGATGGGGGGAAAATATCTTCCACAAACATTTAACCACAAGCTAATAGTCAGAACAGAAACACTCACAGTTCATCAAGTAATCTTGGAAGCACAGTATCCCTGTAGTAATGAATGGACGACCATGCCTTTATTCTGAAGTTGTAGACATTAGTCATGTTGTGGTCGAAGCGTTCCATAATGTATTCTGGAATCTTGTTTACAATGCGCACATCATTCTCTAACGTCTTGATAAAATATTCCTCGTCATATATTTCGCTGAACTTGCTGAACAACAAAATACAACAT
This sequence comes from Cucurbita pepo subsp. pepo, assembly GCF_002806865.2. Lineage (NCBI taxonomy): Eukaryota > Viridiplantae > Streptophyta > Magnoliopsida > Cucurbitales > Cucurbitaceae > Cucurbita > Cucurbita pepo. Next base: position 15,755,576 of record NC_036638.1, read on the forward strand.
TAAATCAATTAGCCTTGAAACACGGATGCATTGTGCAGATCAATGTACTACAAGCCCATAAAGTCGAAATGGAAGGAAAGCCAAAGGTTAGCAATGACAAAGATCTTCCTAATAACCTCAAAAATGTATGATACCAATTAACTAGGAATCTAGCTAAAAATGGATGCGCATACTCAATAATAAATAATGTTATATAGAACTTTACAAATCCAAACAAATACAACCAATTTGTATGTTATTGACATAAGCTGACAGCTTTACAAAGGTTTATAGAATTCTAGCCTTTTCTTAGAACATTAACATCAAGCATAGTAAAAGGTGGTACAATTTGTAGTCCAAAGACATACCTAGGATCTCTCCAAATGCTGTGGAAATGAAAATTAGGGATTACAAGTGTTGCATTTAGATAGCCAGCCACAGCAACTGCATTGCATATCTGCAATACATAGATAACAGTAATGACATAGAATGAGAAAAGGCATTGTTTACAGAGAAACCTAGTTTCTAGGGAATGGTTTCTTTCATGGGATTGGGATAGTAGGTGGTTTAAGGAAATAAGAAAGTAATGATGAGGTAAAAGAAACCAACTGATGTTCTTTGCTGATTTAGACCACCGTTTGCCTCAACATAAATATATCCATTCGACTCCGGTAGGCCTATCAAAAATTAAAGAAACCACAAATGAAATTGTGAAGAATAAAAGAAACAGAAATTTAAATAAAATTTAGTAGGCATTATGTAACAGCCCAAGCTCACTGTTAACAAATATTGTCTTTCTTTGGAGTATCCTTTTCAGGCTTTCCTAAAAAGTTTTTAAAACGCGTCTGCTAGGGAGAGGTTTCCTTTGTTCCCCTCTCCATCCGATGTGGGATCTCACAATCCACCTCCCTTCAGGGCCCATTGTCCTCGCTGGCACACCACCCGGTGTCCACCCCCCTTCGAGACTCAGCATCCTCGCTAGCACATCGCACGGTGTCTGGCTCTGATACCATTTGTAACAGCCCAATCCCACCGCTAGCAGATATTGTCTTCTTTGAGCTTTCCCTCAAGGTTTTTAAAACATGTATGCCAGGGAGAGATTTCCACACTCTTATAAAGAGTGCTTCCCCTCTCCAACCAATGTGAGATCTCACGCGTTAAGGGNATGCTAGGGAGAGATTTCCACACTCTTATAAAGAATGCTTCCCCTCTCCAACCAATGTGAGATCTCACGCGTTAAGGGAAAAAGGCAAGTAATAAAATTATTTTTAAAAAATGCAACATTTCTAAACAAGAAAGGGCATAACAAGAGTAGGAACACATATCAATAAGTAAATTCAATCACAGGTCTTAAAAAGGCATCTCATCTGAATAGTAATCAGTCTCTCAGGATAAGTTCATTACTCATAATATGATCACAACAGTGGTAAAGGGAAGAGGTTATAGGAGGGCAGTGAGTAGAAAAAGTAGCAATACTGCAATATCAGACGAATTTTGTAACACTCTGACGTGATATCAATCATTTAGAATGGCTTCAAAGATGGTGCCGCCTCTCAAATTGGCTTTGAGCCTCAGGGATCAGACACTCACCTCTGGCATGAAGTGATATCCAGAATAAAAATGGAATAGGAAACGGGCTTTGCTTGAAATGCAATTCAAAATAATGAAAGATTTCCTACCTCCTGAAGAAACATAAAATGGAATAGAAAACAGGTCTCTTACCTCCTGTGGAATTGCTGATACATGGTTTCCACTGACCACCTTTATAAGAGTGTTTCCATATCGTCGATATCTGCGGTTATTTTGAGTATTTAATGTCACAAGAATCGCAGAAAAGATATCGACACGTAAAATTCATATCATAACATCTTCATAGAAAAAATACATTAACAAATTTTCTTATCAGACTTTTATCCATAGGAGTTTCAGGCTTCTGTTCATCCATTTTGAAGAAACCAGATTTGAGTCCCGACTAGCCATATCTGTAAGACAAAACAGAAGCCTAATTCCCTTTTTCCCACTCAAATACCATGTCCTACGACTCAACCCGAGCTCTCGACAACGCCATGCCATGCAGTCATTTCACACTTTCGAGTCATTTCCTTACAGCATAAAACATGCTCATAAGTGATAAGCTTCCAACAGATAGTTGTTTGAAATTAAAAAAAAAAAATATGTAAGAAATAAGAGTTACTAATCTATCTCATATCAACAAAGTCCCTCCGATTGAATAATCACATTTGAAATGTTTTGCCCCACAGAGAAAAAGATGAAAAAGTGAGAGAACTCAACAGAGAACGCATTTCTTTTCCATGAATTCAGGAAAAAGAATTCATATCTTGAGCATCACTCATTGGTTACTAATTCATCGACATTCAATAACCAACTATTAAAGGTTCCTAACTATGAAGAGTAGATCAAGAAAAGATGGCAAATCAAATTAAGGAATCCACAAGAAACCACCAATGGAACTCAATTTGTAAAGGAGAAAAGCAACAAGAAAACAGGACACCCACGTCCGATTCCAATTAATGAATCAATTAGCGACTATGCAAAAACAAATCAACCCCACATCAAGAAACCCATCAACCAATCGGAATTGGAAACAAAAACGAACCGCATCAGTGGAAGAGTTATCAGCATCCATGTCGGAGCGCAGCTTGGCGAAGAGTTGGGGACTTCGATAAACAGAGCNAATCAACCAATCGGAATTGGAAACATAAACGAACCGCATCAGTGGAAGAGTTATCAGCATCCATGTCAGAGCGCAGCTTGGCGAAGAGTTGGGGACTTCGATAAACAGAGCCAGCAGCAGGGCGATGTTTGATGACTGGAACGACATCGTGAGAGACAGTGCCCATATAAAGAAGCATACTGGAGATGTAAATTAGAGGGGCAAAAAGGAAGATCCCTTGGCGACGAAGCAAAACGGAGAGGATTAACCAGGCGAGTCGCTGGGGAAAGGTCCGACCCGGTTGCTGAGCTTGAGTGAAGCGGCCGCCCTTAGACCGTGAATGCCGCAGCCGTGGGGACCGAAGAGGCGACTGCGGCGGTGACGGAGTTGAGTGGCCACTGCTCGGCAGCCGATTATATGGGTGCATTTGGTTCCACCCCAGAATTCCACTAATCTACATCACATCGATGAAAATGGACTTGAACTCACAGATTTCTCAGAATAAAAGGGAAATTGAAGAGACCCTTTTCGTAATTGATTAGAGGGAAGATGCAAAGGATTATGGGGGAAATGGAAGAGGTTGGTATTGTGAGAAGAAGAAAATGATTTGGTTTATGGTTCCAAAGCGGAGAATGGAATGGAATGGAAGAGAATTACTTGTTGCGTAAATCTCCTCCGCCTGTTTTTCTCATTTAAAAATCATTCCATTTTTTCTCATAATCAATCTTCGTCATCCTTAATTTTTTCATCCCACTCTCTTAACGAACTTTCTCGTCTTCAACTCTTTTATTTTGTTCTTCTTCCTTCGCTTTTCTTCATCATCTCCTTCTCTCTCTCTTTTTTTCTTCTTTTTAGATTTTTCTTTTCATTCTTGTAACATTAAGAACATTAAATACATGTAAATGATTATAAAAAAATAAAAAAGAAAAAAACTTTAGAAATTTTATAGTTAGTGTATAATCCCAAAAATTTATTAATTTGAAAAAATCCCAACTTTATCATAAACAAAAAAGGATATATTCGTCTTTTAATTTTATGTTGATTGAAATATAATAATTGTTTACGGGCGTGATTACATAAATTATGTATTTTAGAAGAGAAAAAGACGTTTCTAATCTTATTAAAATTAAAAATATATATATGTGATTTTTTTATATTAAAATAAGTAAAATTTTAGTAGATAAATTACGAAAAGGATAGGCACTAAGATTTCATTTCAATTATATACCAAGGGGAAAATATTAATTTAAAAAATTTAAAGTTGTAAATAATATAATGTCCAGGTATTTATTTATTTATTTATTTTCATTGAATTTAGGAGGGGACATTAAGATGTTTTTATTTATTTATTTTATTTAGTTGATAATTTGAGTTAATTAAAATTAAAGTTTAAAACACATGGTTTATAGGCCACGTGTAGGGAGGATATAGTGCCACATGGGTGGGGTGGCAGGTAAGTGGTGAGCCACCCGATTTGCTTTTGTCCCAAGCAGTAGAAGAAAGCAAGAAGATTTAGATTAAATGAAGACGTGGAAGGTGGTGAGCTGGAGGCACGAGGCAGCCACCACAATTGTCGGGCAATCCCACGTGTCCACATGTTCTTAAATCTTAAAATGCAAATCTCACATTTTTCTTACATTTTGGTTCTCTCACGTTATTATTATAACTATTATATAATATGATTCTTCTATGGTTGAGTTCCAAATACTTTTTAAGAACATCTATGATTAACAGATATTTGTACTCTGATTTTTCACAATCACATCGATAAATACGATATAGTTTTATTACTTATTAATTAGTTAATAATTAACATTCCTTTCCCACATTACACCAACTAATTGCTCTACACGCCCATGGACGACCTTCTACATTTCACTCATTACGTTTTTTTACATTTAAAACATTATCTTATCTAAAACTAAATTAATATTTAAGAACTAATTAAATATTTTACGAAAATAAATATGGAAACACAAATTATACTTCTTTTAACATTAAATTAATTTCTTAATGTTTATTTCAATTTCAAATCCCTGCATTTAACATGGTTTTTTTTTTAAACTAAAAAATTTACGATAACTTTTCTACTTTTAATTTTTTTTTGTACAAAATTTTTAAATGTCTCAAATAAAAAATAAATTTAACCGNTTCTTTTCATTCTTGTAACTCAATGTTTTGTTTTTTTTTTTTAATCTCCTCCTACCATCTAAGATTTATTTTTTATTACATTAAAAACATTAAATACATGTAAATGATTATAAAAAAGTAAAAAAGAAAAAAAAAACTTTAGAAATTTTATAGTTAATGTATAATCTCAAAAATTTATTAATTTGAAAAAATCCCAAACTTCATCATAAACAAAAAAGGATATATTCGTCTTTTAATTTTATGTTGATTGAAATATCATAATTGTTTACGGGCGTGATTACATAAATTATGTCTTTTAATTTTAATGGTTAAGATGTTTTTGTGTTTGGATGTCTATAAACTTATTAAATGGTTAAGATCTTTTTATTTATTTGTTTTGTTTAGTTGATAATTTGACAGTTGAAAACACATGGTTTATAGGCCACGTGTAGGGAGGATATAGTGCCACATGGGTGGGGTGGCAGGTAAGTGGTGAGCCACCCGATTTGCTTTTGTCCCAAGCAGTAGAAGAAAGCAAGAAGATTTAGATTAAATGAAGACGTGGAAGGTGGTGAGCTGGAGGCACGAGGCAGCCACCACAATTGTCGGGCAATCCCACGTGTCCACATGTTCTTAAATCTTAAAATGCAAATCTCACATTTTTCTTTCATTTTGGTTCTCTCACGTTATTATTAAAACTATTACATAATATGATTCTTCTATGGTTGAGTTACAAATACTTTTTTAAAATATTTATGATCAAGAGACATTTGTACTGTGATTTTTCACAATCACGTCCATAAATACGATACAATTTTATTGATTATTAATTACTTAATAATTAACATTCCTTTCCTACATTACACCAACTAATTGCTCTATGTTTTACCATTAGTAATATTTAAGAACTAATTAAATATTTTAGGAAAATAAATATCTAAACACAAATTATACTTCTTTTAACATTAAATTAATTTCTTAATGTTTATTTCAATTTGAAATCCCTGCATTTAACATGGTTTTTTTTTTTAACTAAAAAATTTACGATAACTTTTCTACTTTTAATTTATTTTTTTTTGTAGAAAATTTTTAAATGTCTCATAAAAAATAAATTTAACTGCTATACTCATGTGTCAATTTGAATTTCATAAAAAAATCAATAAATTATTATTAAAATTTTTGTATTTGATAAGAGAGAATTTTACCTTTTTGTCTAAAAAGATCTTTTTTTAGTAAGAGAGAATTTTAACCTTTTGTCTATAAAGGTCTTTTTAGACCAAAAAAAAATAAAAAAGTGAGAATTTTATGTTTTTTAAAACCCATACAAAGATGGTTTTTAACTATCCTTTATCCCCCCCCCCTCTCTCTCTCTCTCTGTTATTTTGTATCGTTTCTATTATAATTATTTATTTTTCTTCATTTTCTTTCACGTTTAATTCTTCTTTTACTTTCTTTGTTGTATTTTAAAATATGATTCTTTAAATATATATATATATTTCGATTTTTTACCATTATTATTATCCTTTTTATAACTTAACTTATTTTATTTTCTCTCAATTATTTGTTTTTGCATCATTTGGAATTTCCTTTTCACTACTTATTTTTATTTACTAATTGTTTTATAATTTTTTGTTATTTATTAATCATTTTCAAATAGTTTATAAAAAGCTCATAAAATAGTAATGAGTGAAATAAAAATAACTATACTTCGAAATATAACACGTTAATTTTTAATATAAATTAAAAAAAAAATTATATTATTTATAATTAATGAATGAAAACTTTCATTAGTTAAAACTATTTTAATAATTTAAAATAATAACAAACAATAATATAAATAAAATAAATTAACAAATGCAATAAAATTGTCTGAAAGGTATTAAGATAACTAAGAAAATAATATTATTTGTATAAAGATTTGATAACATTTCGTCTTAATTTATTTTATTGTAGATTAACTCAATAAGTTATCATAATTAATAAAATTATTATAATTAACTATTTGATTACAATAAATCAATAATAATTTATTTAATTATCTAAAATTGTTAAAACGAATTTATTTATATGAAAATCTAACAACATTTTAACTTTTCAATAAGATTTACTATAATGTTACCAGTCTACTATGAAACATGGAAATTCAAAGTCCATTCATTTAATTCATTTTTTGACGGTGAATCACTTACCGCTGAAAAAAGAAATATTACGCTGGTAAGGAAGTGAGAATATTACAATCATTGGGGCAGTGAATCAAATCTGGCTATATAAACAACTGTACCCCATAATTAATCCAACTCATTCGCCTCTTTCATGTCATACAAACATGACTGAACACAAGATTAACCATCCATAACATCATAATTCGATCGCACAAGACTGTTTTTTATTTAATATGTAAGTCCTATAATTATGTATCTCATTGGATTTAGAACGAGTGGAAACAAAATAGAAAGAACAAAGTAATTGAAGCAACTCAGAACTATCTTATTTCCATAATCGTATGTTAAAATTCCTACAAAATAGCCTTAGCCATCAAATACAACAGTTCTCTATTCCTCCAACCCATTGGAAAAACAAAACAAATGCTGAATGAAGATAAGGAATCACAACAGAAGCAACGATGAACTGAAAAGAGTTTCCATTAAGATTTATCCAAATGGAAAACTAACCATAAAATGATGGCATCCTTCATTATTGCAGTGAATAAGAAGCTACAACATGGAAGAGAAGAGAATCAACTCAGAGTACCAGAATGAGCTCCTCTTGCAAAAAGCGCAATCCGACCACACCATGGAGTCGGATGAATCTATCAATCATGTAGAGTTCCCAAAATGTCTTCATCTCTAAACAAATGGAACCTGCAGATAAACCCCAATCAAACAATTCAAACTAAAATCATGAAAATGGATTCAAAAATGTTATTTTAATCCTTTTCTTTTAGTCTTGGTTTGACATAATTTCGAGGAACATTCAGTTTCGGGAAGAAACACTGAAACAGCAATTTAGTTCTTCTCTCGAAAGTACTTTTTTAAGTGTTTTTATGCTATGAAAGTTTCTACAACACTTGTTCATTATCTAATCAAATTTAAAGAGTTAATACACTAGCTTTAAATCTTTCTACAAATCATCTTAAATTCACTCTTCGCCCTAAATCTTCCTGAAAATTTTAGTTGATTCAGCTTTATGTTTTCTCTCTTGGACTTTCAAATACTTAGTTTTAACACAACAAGTAAAGTTCTATCCCATAACTCTGTAGAAAACAAATTTAGCTCTTCAACTTTTTTATTAATTAGTTTAACTAGAATTCAAATTCATTTAGAATCGGAGATGGGGCCTCAGAGACATACAAGCATTATTCATGAGTTCACGTTAGTGAATTAAAGATGCAAACAAAACAAGCATAATAAAAAGTGCAGGACGAATTATATCGCAGACGACCATTTCTGCAAACAAAGAAATAAAACTAGTTAAAACTGTTTAAAATCATACTCTTTCTCTCCAAGCTTCACCGACGTGCCTCCATATTCAGGCAAAAGAACGGTATCACCTTCTTTCACACTGACCGGAATCAGATTCCCGTTTCTATCCCGTGCACCAGGACCCACTGCAACCACCTTACCGGAGTTCAACTGTCGGAGCAAACATCGGTTAATCACATAAAAAACCAAATCAAGTAAGGACAAGGAAAATTGAAATGAAACTACAGATAAAACGAATGCTACATTGCAAATACCTTGGTGGAGCTCTCTGGGAGAAGAATGCCGGCGGTGGTTTTGGAAGGAGGAACAATTTTCTCGATCAGGACACGATTGAAGAAAGGAATTAATCGCTTCGCCATTCGTCTTTGAGTTGATTGTTCGTGCAACGTCTGTGGTCGAAGAATTAGGGTTTTGGAGTAGGAAGGCGACGAGAAGAGGTGCTTTTTATGTGGCGCTATTGGACGAAAGGGCGTGCAAATTTGGGGTTCTGGATGCGCCTAGAAGGTTCTACGCGTTAGGGTTTAAGTGCTTTGATGTTCTTGGGTTTAGACCTTTTGGAGAGTGCATTAAGAAGGCCCAATGGGCTTCCGGAGATTGCATTAAGAAAGCCCATTGGGCTAATTTTCGGAGAGCGCATCTAAAGGCCCATTTGCATTTGAGAATGTAAATAAGCTATCTTTTGTTACACATATATACATATACATGGAGCTTAAAACATAAATGTAAAATTATATTCTTATTAATAACCGCAAGTTAATTTATATTTGTCAACATTATTTAATTTCAAATGTATTTCTTAGTATTAGCATTACAGTAGCTATATTTTTTAAAATGTTCCTCAGTTACAAACATCAGCCGCTTGTTCTTGTTCATGGTGATTCAGAGAGTGGAGCGCAGTCTTAGACAGCAATATTAGCATTGGGATTAAATCTAATTTTGTTACAAATTAAATGCAAGTTAGTGGAATGAACCGAGTTAGCTGTCTCTTTTTGTTACCGTTAGAAACAGAGCATTTATGGGAAAAAAAAAAAATACTCCTCTGTTTCTCAGAGTCGCACTAAGAAGATGATTGCCCTCAGAATTTCCTTAATCAGATTTGAATCCAACGGCATCGGAGTGGTTTAGGATGTGAATCAATTTAGGAAAATTTGAGTCAGAGCCGTTAATAAATACCCTTCACCTCTCGGCTCTCACTGCCGCTTCACTTACTCATCTCTGTTTGCTTGCAGCTCAAGGTTTTACGTGCTCTGTTTTCTGCGATTGAGCTATGGGTTTGAGAAGACTTAAAAACGAGATTTCTTTTCTTGATTTGGACCTTGGAGTTCACATTCCTCGAAGAAAGAGGGGTTCTTCCGGCTCTGCTATTACCAAACGTTCAATCTCTATGATGGAGTGCGCTACCATTCTGATTGCATTCTCCAACTCTGTCACTCATGTCCTTCCGTCTGCCTATCTTCCAGTTCGAACCACTAACACAAAACCCATCACTGACAGAAAACCCATCTCTGAAAGAAAACCCATCACTAAAAGAAAACCCATCACTGAAAGAAAACCCAGGAAGAAGAGGTGTAAGCAAACCCCCTTTCCGACCACTCCGGACATGCCGGCGGCGATGAGAGATCGAATTGGGGAGATGGGGGCGTACCAAATCGAACTGGCAATTCAAAAACAACTGCAAGATACTGATATGAATAAGAATCATGGGCGACTATCTTTCCCTGCAAAGAAACTGAAAGTGGATTTTGCAACGGAAGAGGAGAGGAGGGTACTAAAGCAACAAGAAAACAAGGGGAAAAAAGGGATGAATGTAATGATAGTGGATCCTCTTCTCCGAGAGAGCAGCATTTGCTTGAAGTTGTGGAAGATTGGGAGCGGGGATTCCTACTGTTTAATGACACAATGGAATTCGTTGGTGGAACAGAATGGGTTCAAAAGCGGAGATCACGTCCAGCTTTGGAGCTTCAGAAAAGATGAATTTGAGGCTGAAACTCAAACCATGGTTTCTCGTCTCTGTTTCGCCATGGTTAAGCTTGATGCCACCACTGCTTCTGCTTGAAGCTGATTCTTAATTGTTCACGTAATTTTGATCGATATAGCCAAGTATGACCTAGATTGCCATGTTTTTAGTGAAGTATATATGATAATATGTCTTTTTTTGTGACAACAACGTTTTAGTCCATTAACGTATGTTGTGAATTAATGTTTTCATGAGATAGGACCATAAATAACTGGGTCCACGTGGGTCGTCACGAATCACATACCAATATAGTTGGAATTTGGAAACTGACGTGTCTCCTAATCATCACTCCTAAACTTCTCTTTTACATTCATTACCAAAGATTGACTGGAAGACTTAGTCCACATCATCAATTCTTCTCTATACATTCAATTATAAAATTTAGCTCTTTGTTTTTTTAATCATATATTTGTTCTCCTAAGTATTTAATTTCATCCTTTGAATAAATATGTAGTTAAAGTCCATGCGGGTCAGTCAAAGTCCTGCTTCACTCTCATTTTTAAAAAATAATTTTTGGTTAATTTTTTAAAAAAGGAAAACTTTTTATGATAATCGACACAGTTTTTTTTTCNCTTAGAAGTTAAAAAGACTATAGAGAAATGAATCAAAATTCTGCATCTCTGCTTCCAGTTACCTTCTTATTTGGAAACTTGTGGCTTAAGTTAGGTTCTTTTCTTGGTCCTCATTCTTACTCTTCAAATTAATAATAATAATAATAATAATAAATAATCATTTAGAAGTTTTTAAATTTGGGTTACTTTTTCATACTTATTAAATTGATTACTAAAGTCTAGACTTATATTTGTTTTAAATTGAGAGAATAAAATAAAATATACTATAAATCAAATTATGAATAAAGAATATTAAGATATATTATTTACTTTAAATATTATATATATATTATTTTTGTAAAACTCATCTAAAATTAAAATATTTATATGTTTGATTATGTTTTTTTAACAAAATGTTGTTATTAATGTCAAATTACTTCAAAGGACGAATAAAAAATAAATAGAAGCATTTTACCATATATAAATGAGAATAAAATAAAACTCAAGAACAAATGCTATATAAAAAGGAAAGAACATTCTAGAAAAGTAGGAAAGGAAAAGAAATATAAAGAAGAAAATAATTCATAAATATTTTTAAAAAACAGAAAAAAGAAAAAGAAAAAAAGAGATTCAGTTATTAATATTGCTGACCTGGCGATAAACCGTTAAACCAAGGAGACCAAGACGAAAATTTCTCCAAATCTTTCTCCACCTTTTCTAATTCCGACGTTGACATGAACTCAACTCATACAAATTAAAAATTTATAATTTTTTTTTTTTAATTTAATTTCATATCTACTAAATTCATTAATTTTTTTAAAAATGAATACGAATTAAAATTTTAAGTAGGGATCAAATGAATTTTTTTTAAGGACTGAAGATTAATGTCTTATTATATCCCACTAAATTTTGTTTAAATTAATACAAAGAATATGGTATAAAAACCAAATAATGTCCACAAAAACTATATAATAGGGCCCAGTAGTTAGAAAGTAGTGCGTCACTCTACTTTTATGTAAGTTTCCGACCATATTCCTATATAATGCGTTGATTATATTCAATGCAACATAGTACAACATTTTTCCATCTCAAACGCGTGGGGCCCCCTTTCTCTCTATATGGGCCCATTTCCAAAAGGGACTAAATGAAACATCCTTCTAGGGATGTAATAAATCATTTCATAAACTATAAATCAAAATATTAGTCAATAGTGTGCTTTTATATATATATATATATAATTGGATGGACTAATTAAAATAAATATGTGGATTTTTATTAAAAATTATGAACTAAAAAATTTCACATGGTTCATATATTTATAAATTTGTAAAAAAAATATTACTAATGTTGAGAAGATAGAAATAAAATTTAATATATATATATATATATATAATAAATAATAAATGAATGCAGGAAGGCATAAATTAAACTTGGGTGAGAAGATGATGACCTTGACTAGTGTTGAAAGACTTGATTAAAGTAGATCTCCTCTCCTCTCTATGGTCTATAAATTGCATATACTTGCTTCCTATTTTCCCCCACAGCTTTATTCATAATCTCAATTTCAGTGCCTTTTGTTTTGCTATTCAGTCCTCCCATTTCTTTTGATTTGCAGTTCTCCCATTTTTTCAGGTACATGTTTCTCTCTCTCACTATTAAAAAAAAAAAAACAATTTCAAATATTATGCTGAGAACATGAAAATGAGTGTTTTTTTTTTTTTTTTTTTTTTTTTTTTTTTTTTTTTTTTTTTTTTTTTTTTTTTT
>NC_036638.1:15768572-15782884 GCF_002806865.2 Cucurbita pepo subsp. pepo
TTTTTTTTTTTTTTTTTTTTTTTTTTTTTTTTTTTTTTTTTTTTTTTTATTGTGCAGTTGAAAACAAATGGGTACGAAGGGGAAGACGATCGAGGTATTTGGATTCGGGCGAGAGGTGAGCGCCGGCGAGGTGAAGGAATTTATGGAGAATCACACGGGAGAGGGAACGGTATCGAAGGTGAGGATTTCGGAACCCAAGGACGAAAAAGCCCGGTTGACATACGCGAGGGTGGAATTCAGGAGCAAAGTGGCGGCGGAGTACGTGGTGGAGAAGGCGGAGGCGGAGGAGCGGCTGTGGTTTGGAAGGTGGTATCTGAAGGCGAGGGGAGTGGAGAGGGGGAGGGAGAGGGAGATGAGGGTGGAGAGAATGGAGAAGGTGAGGGTGCAGTTGGGAAGCGTGGTTTGGAAGGAAGAAATGAGGGTGATTTGGAGAGGGGAGAATTGGAGCGTGGAGTATGGAAATGGAATGAGGAAATTGTGGTTTTATTTGAGTTATGGGGTTATCGATTATAAAATGGAGCTCCGGTTTGAGAACATTTTGGGAGTTCAGCTTCGTTGCCCTCACAATTCTTCTTCCAATCTTTTTCTCATTCAAGTTTCTTACTTTTTCCTCCCTCTTTTTTCTTTTTAAATTTACAACTATATCAACATTACGTTCTTTCATGTAAGAAAAAAATTTAAAAAAAAAAGTGTTTATTAAATGATTTTTATACGGCTAAATTATTAGAAATACAAGTCCTCTCTCCCTCAATTTAAACTTGTCAACAAATATATATATTTTTTTAAATACTCTTGAAATAAAAAGAAACATTTTTACAATTGAGTTAAAATAGTTAATATTTTGTTAAACATTTTAAATGTGTTAAAAAAAATAACTAAATTTTCAAAATATCATCATTGTTAGTATACAGAAGGTTATATGAGAACTTTTAAAAGTGATATTAATATCCTTCTAAACTTTTTTTTTTAAATATAATATTTTTTCGTTAATATCCTTAAAATTGAAAAGTAANCTTGTTAGTATATAGAATGTCATGTTTTAAAAATATATGAGAACTTTTAAAAGTGATATTAATATCCTTCTAAACTTTTTTTTTTAAATATAATATTTTTTCGTTAATATCCTTAAAATTGAAAAGTAAGATTATCCCTCAAATATAGATTCACATTTTGAATATTACAATAATAATTTTATTTTATTTTTTATAAAAATTCAAAATTGCTAATATTATTTTTAAGAGTTTAAGAGTTTTTTTTTTTTAAATGTAATAATAACATTAAATGCATTTTTTAATTTTAATTTAAAAAAAAATTAAGATATTCTTGAAACTTCTTAACTTTTTAAATTATATATATATATATATATATAATACTTTTCCTAATACCCTTAAAATTGAAAAAGTAAGATTATTGACGGTTTTGAATATGTATGGCAATGATAATTTTTCTTAATAAAAGTTGAAAAATGCTAATATTATTTTTAAGAGTTTAAGAGTTTTTTTTTTTTTTTTTTTTTTTTTTTTTTTTTTTTTTTTTTTTTTTTTTNTATTTTTGAAACTTTTATATATTTTTTTGACTCAACAAATATTTTTTATTATAAGTTAATTACTACATTAATTTATGCAAATAATATTATAGAGTCTTTAAAAACTATAAATGAAGTGTTTTATATTTATGACTTGATTGAAATCTATCAAAAAAAAATGTAGCATACTTTTAACCTTTATTTCTTAAAAATGTATTTACAAACATTTTTAATATATTAAATAAAGTATATTAGAAATAATAAGACTTGTGTTACGTTCATATTTGTGTGGGCATTTAATTTTGGGTTACAACTCAAGTTATGTAGAACTCTTTAACTATACTACATGCTTAATTAATTAATAATTACTAAAATCTAAAATCTAAAATAATAAAAAAAATTAAAAGAAAAATTTACCTTTCAAATTATATTTGATTTTGTTCGAATCGTTTAATTGGCAGTTGCAGGGTGCTCCACGGATTTTCAAGAAATGTCCATCTTCTTCTTCGTCTTCTTCCTCTCAATTCTATTCCAAGGAATCAACTGGTTTCCGCTGGATCAGAGATGTGGATTTCACTCCATCTTCTTGCATTGGACAATCCTTCGCTCTGTGCTTCGAAGTTTCTCCTGGAGATCAGCTTCCTTCTTTCTTCCAAACATTGGTCGGCTACAAAGAAATCTATGGCCCTTTCAAACTGTCCACAGGTTCTGCTTTCTCTTCCAATTCAAATCTCGTNGACTAAAAATGAAGTGTTTTATATTTATGACTTAATTGAAATCTATCAAAAAAAAAAAAAATGTAGCATACTTTTAACCTTTATTTCTTAAAAATCTATTTACAAACATTTTTAATATATTAAATAAAGTGTATTAGAAATAATAAGACTTGTGTTACGTTCATATTTGTGTGGGCATTTATTTTTGGGTTACAACTCAAGTTATGTAGAACTCTTTAACTATACTACATGCTTAATTAATTAATAATTACTAAAATCTAAAATCTAAAATAATAAAAAAAATTAAAAGAAAAATTTACCTTTCAAATTATATTTGATTTTGTTCGAATCGTTTAATTGGCAGTTGCAGGGTGCTCCACGGATTTTCAAGAAATGTCCATCTTCTTCTTCCTCTCAATTCTATTCCAAGGAATCAACTGGTTTCCGCTGGATCAGAGATGTGGATTTCACTCCATCTTCTTGCATTGGACAATCCTTCGCTCTGTGCTTCGAAGTTTCTCCTGGAGATCAGCTTCCTTCTTTCTTCCAAACATTGGTCGGCTACAAAGAAATCTATGGCCCTTTCAAACTGTCCACAGGTTCTGCTTTCTCTTCCAATTCAAATCTCGTTCCTATCGTTACTCCACCGCAACCATTTGATATCCCTTATAAAATTTTGTTCAAAATCAATGCCCTAGTTCAACATGGTTATCTTCCTGGATCAGCGCTGGATGATAAATTCTTCCGCCTGGTTGATCCCAGTCGATTTCGTTCTGACTACATTGAGTATGCCCTAGAAAAATTGTTTAGTTTGAAGGAATGTTGCTATGAACCACAGAAATGGCTCAAGCAGCAATATCTGTCATTCTGCAGCTCTATGCAGCTTCCATGGAAAGCTAATATTTCTTTGGATGATAGCCTCGTCTATGTGCATAGGGTTCAAATTACACCTGCTAGGGTGTATTTTCGTGGTCCGGAGGCGAATCTTTCTAACAGAGTTGTACGTCGCTTTATTGATGATATAGATAATTTTCTTCGCGTTTCTTTTGTTGATGAGGAGTTGGATAAAATTCATTCCAGTGATCTGTCTCCCCGTACGTCTACTGAAAAGATTGAAAGAACTAGTGTTTATGATCGAATATTATCTGTTTTAAGAAATGGTATAGTCATTGGTGGCAAGAAGTTTGAGTTTCTTGCTTTCTCGGCAAGTCAACTTCGTGAAAATTCGTTTTGGATGTTTGCTCCGAGGGAGGGGCTTAATGCAGCAGATATCAGAGAGTGGATGGGTGACTTTCGTGAGATAAGAAATGTGGCGAAATATGCTGCTCGACTTGGTCAATCTTTTGGTTCGTCCAGAAAAACTTTGTGTGTTGAAGAAAATGAAATTGAAGTTATTCCTGATGTAGAAGTTGAACGGAAGAACATCAAATATTGTTTCTCTGATGGGATTGGAAAGATATCCGAAGCATTGGCTGAGATGGTTGCTGAAAAATGTGGTTTGATCAGTCATACACCATCTGCCTTCCAGATCCGATATGCTGGATACAAGGGCGTTGTTGCTGTTGATCCCACATCCAAAAAGAAATTGTCATTAAGAAAGAGTATGTTGAAGTATATGTCACTTGACACTCAACTTGATGTTTTGTCATGGAGCAAGTACCAACCCTGTTTTCTCAACCGTCAGGTCATCAACCTTCTGTCCACTCTCGGAATTCGGGACGATGTTTTTGTGAACCAACAAAAGAAGGCTGTAGATCAGCTTGATTCAATTCTAAGAGATCCATCAAAGGCATTAGAAGTGTTGGAATTGATGTCCCCGGGGGAAATGACTAGTATTCTGAAGGACATGCTTTTGTTTTACAATCCACACGAAGAGCCTTTTCTAAATATGATGCTACGGACGTTTCGAGCTGATAAATTGTTAGATTTGAGGACCAAATCAAGGATATTTGTTCCTAAGGGAAGGACAATGATGGGTTGCCTGGATGAAACCCGGAGCCTTGAGTATGGGCAGGTGTTTATTCACTGCTCTGTCCCTGGGAGATCAAGCGAAAGTAATTTTGTTGTTAAAGGTAAAGTGGTGGTTGCTAAAAATCCCTGTTTACACCCAGGGGATGTGCGTGTGCTCGATGCTGTTGATGTGAAAACTCTGCATCATATGGTGGATTGTGTTGTTTTTCCACAGAAAGGGAAAAGGTAAGCACGCTTATTGTGGATGAATTGTTTATGTATTCATCACATTTCACGGGTTCATGTTCATATGTTTGGCAAATTCATGCACTTCCCGTATATGTTATAGTAATATTTGTAATATGTGCTGTTAGGCCTCACCCAAATGAATGCTCTGGGAGTGATTTAGATGGTGACTTATACTTTGTTTGTTGGGATCCGGAGTTGACTTGTATTAGACCAATTAAACCTATGAGCTACGAGCCTGCACCAACCATTCAGTTGGATCATGATGTGACAATTGAGGTATGCTTTCAGGAACTGTTTACTTCTAGTGCAAACACACACTTCATCTTTTTCTATCTAATAATATACATTGCTGATTTGATTCACTGATTCGAACAGATTGTATTATGAAGCTTGACTAACATGGTATCATTTGAATACAGGAAGTGCAGGAATACTTTGCCAACTACATGGTGAATGATGGTCTTGGTGGGATTGCGAATGCTCACACTGTCTTTGCTGATAAGAAGCCTAAGAAGGCAATGAGTGCTGAATGCATTGAACTTGCAAAATTATTTTCAATTGCTGTTGACTTCCCAAAAACTGGTGTGCCAGCAAACTTGCCGCGCTCTCTTCGTGTCCATCAGTATCCAGACTTCATGGAAAAACCTAATAAACGTTCTTATATATCGAATGGTGTTATCGGGAAGCTTTTTCGAGGAGTGAAAGATGTTTCTTCAGACATCAACAATATTGAAACCTTCACTAGGGAAGTTGCTGCCAAGTGCTACGATCCAGACATGGAAGTTATGGGTTTTGAAAATTATTTAAGTGAAGCTTTTGACTACAAAAGCATGTACGACTTCAAGTTGGGTAACCTAATGGATTATTATGGTATAGAAACAGAACCTGAATTAGTGAGTGGAAATATTCTGAGGATGGGAAAGTCTTTCGATAAAAGGAATGACATGGAACAAATTAGCCTTGCCATGAGGTCACTAAGAAAGGAGGCCAGGGGTTGGTTCAACGAGAAGGGAAGTAAGTCTATCTACAACAACAACAAAGACGAAGACGATGAATATGCAAAAGCATCCGCTTGGTACCATGTTACATATCACCCGAACTTCTGGGGTCGTTACAATGAAGGTATGCAAAGAGATCATTTTTTGAGTTTTCCATGGTGCGTTTCTGAGAAGCTTATTCAAATCAAAAGGGAGAAGATGGAGTCTTCCCCAGTGTCATCTCTGATACACAAATTTGGTAAGCTGAGTTTCTACTAGCTTTAATGGTCAATAATTTTATGAAGTATTTTAATAAGGTTCTCTAATGGTTAAAGTAATAGTAAGGAGATGATGATGTCTGTGTCCTTGAGTTCTAAGATGATTGTGTCCTTGAGTTCTAAGATGATGGAGATGAAAAAGCAAGCTTGAGATCTGGAAATGTGGCTTATTTGTATCTCTTACATTATATTTTCTATAATATGGTCAATGGAGTTTGAGACAAAGTGTTATAGTTATTATAGAACCGATCGGATTGTGTAATTTCCTGTTGTATAATGAATCTTTATGGGTTTTCTTACATGATTGTAGTTTTTATTATGCAATCTTTCATGGATCTTTTGAATAACCAGATTTTAATTAAAATAATAAATATGAAAAAAAAAAAAAAATATGTTATTATTAAATGTTTAAACACTCTATTTATATGGTTGGTATTAATTTGTAGTAGTTAAAAGAGAAGATGTGTAGCTATATTGGCGTTGTTCTATTGTTATTATTATTGCGGAGATGCGGAAACACGAGCATGAACATTTATTTCAAAAAGGCAAAAAATTTCATTAATTTTACAAAATATAACAGAGACCGACAACGAGTACAATGCAATAGTTGTTGTCACCAAAAAACATGATATTATAGTTATACGTACTTCATAAAAACAAAAAAAAATATGGTAATCTTGGTCAGTCTTGGTTGGTCACATGAAATTAAGAAGCAGCTCCACTCCTATCAGTATCCAAAATGAGAGCTTCAAGCAGAAGCAGTGGTGGCATCAAGCTTAACCATGGCGAAACAGAGACGAGAAACCATGGTTTGAGTTTCAGCCTCGAATTCATCTTTTCTGAAGCTCCAAAGCTGGACGTGATCTCCGCTTTTGAACCCATTCTGTTCCACTAACGAATTCCATTGTGTCATTAAACAGTAGGAATCCCCGCTCCCAATCTTCCACAACTTCAAGCAAATGCTGCTCTCTCGGAGAAGAGGATCCACTATCATTACATTCATCCCTTTTTTCCCCTTGTTTTCTTGTTGCTTTAGTACCCTCCTCTCCTCTTCCGTTGCAAAATCCACTTTCAGTTTCTTTGCAGGGAAAGATAGTCGCCCATGATTCTTATTCATATCAGTATCTTGCAGTTGTTTTTGAATTGCCAGTTCGATTTGGTACGCCCCCATCTCCCCAATTCGATCCCTCATCGCCGCCGGCATGTCCGGAGTGGTCGGAAAGGGGGTTTGCTTACACCTCTTCTTCCTGGATTTTCTTTCAGTGACGGCTTTTCTTTCAGTGATGGATTTTCTTTCAGTGATGGGTTTTCTTTCAGTGATGGGTTTTCTTTTAGTGATGGGTTTTGTGTTGGTGATGGGTTTTGTGTTAGTGGTTCGAAGTGGAAGATAGGAAGAGGGAAGGATATGAGTGACAGAGTTGGAGAATGCAAACAGAATGGTAGCGCCATCCATCATAGAGATTGAATGTTTGGTAATAGCAGAGCCGGAAGAACCCCTCTTTCTTCGAGGAATGTGAACTCCAAGGTCCAAATCAAGAAAAGAAATCTCGTTTTTAAGTCTTCTCAAACCCATAGCTCAATCGCAGAAAACAGAGCACGTAAAACCTTGAGCTGCAAGCAAACAGAGATGAGTAAGTGAAGCGGCAGTGAGAGCCGAGAGGTGAAGGGTATTTATTAACGGCTCTAACTCAAAATTTCCTAAATTGATTCACATCCTAAACCACTCCGATGCCGTTGGATTCAAATCTGATTAAGGAAATGCTGAGAGCAATCATCTTCTTAGTGCGACTCTGCGAAACAGAGGAGTATTTCTTTTCCATAAATGCTCTGTTTCTAACGGTAACAAAAAGAGACAGCTAACTCGGTTCATTCCACTAACTTGCATTTAATTTGTAACAAAATTAGATTTAATCCCAATGCTAATATTGCTGTCTAAGACTGCGCTCCACTCTCTGAATCACCATGAACAAGAACAAGCGCCTAATGTTTGTAACTGAAAATAATTTCTTTTTAAAAATATTGACAAATATATGTGATGATTCAACAGAGTCATAGATTAAGGTTTCTACTCTCCATGTTGACGTAGTCAAACAACAAACGCCTAGTCACGATCTGATCTGTCCTTGTCAAAAAAATGTTTTATGTATATATAGCGTTCCTAAAATGATGGAAGTACTGTTGTTTTATATTTTGTTAAGCTTTGTATGAAATTATATGCATATTTTGTTATGCTAACTCGTTTGCCGAAAACACTCACTCGAGATTATAGAATACTTTTTAGAGATGCTGCTATATTTATTTGTGATCATCTAGATTTATTATACATATATCTAATTCCTTTTAAAATATTCTAAAAATTTTAGATAATAAGCTCGTATAATTATTGGCCTTGCTAGGTCAGTGAGGATCTTTTAACACTTCTCCGTATAGTTCGTAATCACCCATTTTTGAATTGGCTGAGATCACATTACATTAAATTAATAATTACATATATAAGAGACTGGCTTAAACTCACCAGCTTCTATTCTCTTTTGAACTTCATTGCTCATCGGCACTAGTTTCTGAAACCACATGCACCAAACCGAACTTAACATGCAAACAAATCTTACTATTTTCCAAGTTCAGCCTAGCTCCGATCACCACCCAATGCCCCGGACTGTCCTGCGGCCCTTTACGCATCTCCGACAATTCTACGAATTTCACAAGCTTCTGAGCCTGAAGTGGCACCGGTGGGCCGTGGTGAAAAACGCCCGAATCGACAATGACGGTAGCGGGATCAGGTGGCTTCTCCTTGGGGGCAGAGGTGGCGCCGGAGAGGGAGGTACTGATGGCAGAGAAGATGCCAGACTTAGGGGAGATGTCGGAAGAGTGGCGTGCCCAATTCGTTTGAACAACGTAGGAATTAGAGACCTTGGAGTAGAGGAGGCCGAGATGGAGAGCAGCCTTTGAGTCGTGATGTTTCACGACGTGGAGTTGGGCTCCGGTGACTATGAAGGCTGCTGGGGTCGGGGTGGCAGTGGCCCAGGTGGGGTCGTACTTGACCGGAGCTGTAGAGACGTAAGAGAATTTGTTGCGATTGAGAGGCTCGACGTAGCGATCATCGGCGACGTGTAGTGAAGAATGCCATAGGGGAGGGTTATGTTGAGTGATATTGTTTTGGAGAAGAATAGGAGTAGTTTGAAGATGTTGGATATGAATTGCCAACCTGCAAACCGAACCGCTTTAAATTATAACCTATGATCGATCAAAAGTCAGAGGATTGAATTCCGACCAAAAAAGTCAAATGTGAGTAGTAAATATTTATTACCTATTAGATTTGATGCCCTCTAGATACAATCTCAACCCTGTGACTGGTTTTTTCTCTGATGTAACCTGTAAATTATAATGAATCAAATCAAATTTGAACTATATATTAGTATGATATCATTAAATAGATAGCAATGGTTTACCTGAGTAGTATTTACATAAAGTTTTGGGCCCATCAAGTTGGGTTGAAGATAAGGAGAAGTAGTAATGTTGGGAGTTGGTCCCAAAGGAAGGTCATTATGAATGGGTGCCCAAATCTTGTGCACTTGAAAGTCCAAAAAGTACTGCAAATCTGCTATAGGAGGCTTGTCTACAACCGAACAAAAACGCGTATGATGATCCAAAGAAACGCCAATTAACACGAGATGAGAGCGACGGGGAAGAAATTGTATACGTACATCGAAGATAAAGATTAATGGCATGGGAAAGAAAGCCCTTGCCAGGAACGCGATCGAGAAGAGAGATGATCGGAATGAATTGAAAATGAATCGCGTCGGGTGATTCGAGCACGGTTGGGAGCCACTCGCAATGGGTACTTGCTGTTGGACTCCCTCCTTTCTTTGAAGTTATCACTATTATTCCCTACATGAAAACAATCCACAAACAAAGACTCATAAATCACACAAAACATATATAGAAGAAGCTTTGGATATGTATGGACTTTGTGGTTGTGTTGAACTTACGTCCTTTGCACTGACGGAAGAGAAGTTGGCATAAGCCACGAGCTTTGTATCAAACAAGTTGAAGGCCTGTGGTAGCTGCAGTAATAATATATGCATTTTATAACTTGTTGTTGCAAAGTGTAGGACTTTTGTGTGAATGAGAAGGAAGTAGGTACCTTGGTTTTGTGATGGTCTTTGGGTTTTGAATGTGGAGGAGGAAAAGTGCAGGCGCCGGTGAAAAGCTGATCTCCCAGCTCTTCCAAGTGGCTTTTGAGCTCGGAAGGTTGCAAATTGGAGGACTTGTCTTGCCTTACTAGGACCACGTCCTGCCCGCCGATGCTAAGCCCAACGATTATATGAGTTCCATACTTTTCAATGAACCTGAGAAAAATTATCCCCTAAAGTTACTTCCACGTCATAAATAGTTTAAGAGGGTTTTATCAAACTATAGAAACTATTTACGAGGTTTTATCCAACTAAAAGAACGAAACTCTACCTTCCTCCAAACTCTACAATGTATGATTTCATATATTGATGAGCTAAATAAATATTGAGGATTATTCAAAGTGGACAATATCATATAATTGTAAAGTACAAAATTTGAATTTGATAAGAGAAATAAATAGTATGGTANGTAGTAGGGTAGGTGTTGTTTTTCTGGGCTAATTTCTTGGAGACCAAGTATAAGTCTAGGTCTCCGTTCATTGTTTGCGACTATNATAGTATGGTAGGTGTTGTTTTTCTGGGCTAATTTCCTGGGGACCAAGTATAAGTCTAGGTCTCCGTTCATTGTTTGCGACTATTAAAAGAATATATAAATGATTTCTAGCACTTGGGAGGAAGAATTGGAAATTGCATGGGCAGCCAGTTTAAGCACCTTGACAATGAATAAGAACAAGAACACTACCAGTTGAGTTATTTGACCATCAAATCCATTAAAGGAGGGGCTGCTAATAAATTTCTACTCTTGAAATTTGTGAACTAAAAACAAAAGCATACCAGCCATTCGATTAGTTGACTTTCTTGTAAGAATCAAGGCTCCAGATTTGTGTTTATACACCTTCACCAAACTCTAACCAATCATTATTGGTTGTTATGAAATAAAATATACCCCATTTCTTCGTCTTTTATTTTATTTTATTTATTTATTTATTTACGGGTTAATAAATATATTAATAAAATTATAATTTTAGACGCCAATTTAATGATTTGGTCAAACTTTTTTTTTTTTTTTTTTTANTTATTTATTTATTTATTTACGGGTTAATAAATATATTAATAAATTTATAATTTTAGACGCCAATTTAATGATTTGGTCAAACTTCTTTTTTTT
The DNA here is from genome assembly GCF_002806865.2 of Cucurbita pepo subsp. pepo. Taxonomy (NCBI): domain Eukaryota; kingdom Viridiplantae; phylum Streptophyta; class Magnoliopsida; order Cucurbitales; family Cucurbitaceae; genus Cucurbita; species Cucurbita pepo. The sequence continues at coordinate 15,779,569 of NC_036638.1, forward strand.
TTTTTAATTTTTGTAATTTTGGAAATATTTTAAAATACAGATCGGAAAATAAAGAGAGAAAAAAAAAAAAAAATCCAACCGTAGCTGTCCTTGATAGATGAAGGTCGGGTAAGCTTAACAAGTGTTCCCACTTGCTTCAGTCAAGAGCCTTCGCCTATTTCACACACTATATTCAGTAGTTTTTTCCCACAAAATAATAATAATAATAATAATAAATAAATAAATAAATAAANAGTTTTTTCCCACAAAATAATAATAATAATAATAAATAAATAAATAAATAAATAAATATACAGTTTTTATATTATTTTCGCCTATTATGTTAGGTGATATAAAGAGTACAGCTTAATTAAAATAAAATAAAACAAAACAAGTGCTTGTAATTATGGAATTTAAGATTTTAGTATCTTTCCACAATCATTTTGTTATTTACTTACTAACATAACCCTTATTTAAAATCAAATCAAGTGTATCTTTAAAATCATTTTCTTTTTCAATATCATTACTATTAAATTCAAAGTGGTTGACTAAGATAAAGAATTAATCCTCCTTACACTTAAAATTACTATTTAAAACCCACTCACTTTATTTATTTTAAAACATTCATCCAACATTTCAAAATTATTACATTTTTGTTTTTTTAAAGTTTAATAATATTTTTAAATAGATTACGATAATAATAGTGGTTTAATTATTATTATGTTTTTATTGTTAGAGTGGATTAATTCATTTCATTTATTAAAATATTTTCGTTATCTTTCTATTTTAGGAACATTAAATTTTAAAGGAATATATGTTAAATTTCTATATTGAAAATGAATTATATTATTTTAAGCAAAATATGAATTAATTTTTAATATAGAAATATATTGAATTAAAAATTAAGACGCCAACTTAACAAGAAACATGGGGAGACGTGCGAATTAGAAATTAATTTGAATATTGAAATATAATTGAATTTAGTTATTAATTATTTTATAAAACGGTGGAGATAAAATTTGGAATGGTACCTTGCGATGGCGGGGGGATCCCAAGAGGACGGCACGGCGGCGCGGACCTCATCGGAGAGGCGGAGCGGATAGCGATCAATGTGAGCGTTAAAGAGACTGATGAAGTAACCGTCAAGCCCTAAGCATTTGGTGTTCACCGCATCCATCGCCCAACACCCGCTCTGGAATCCGAACATCGCATTGAAGAAACCGGACGGAATTTTTCCTGGAATCGAACATTTCCGATTGAAGAGTTCCGACATCTGCGAATCGCAATCGCCATTGATTCCGGTATGAATCGAATTTCAGAAACATCGAAAACAGAGGAGAAGAGAATAAGAAATCGATTTAGGGCTTCACCTGATTGAAGTTGAGGATATCAGACTGGTAGCGAGTCCGATCGCCTCGATCGCATTTGATATCGATTGAGACGTCCTTAATAGCGCCGAAGCCAGGAACGATGAGATCTCGTCTCTGCGCTTCGTTGAGCAGGACGAGCCTGTGTTGGCCTTTGCAGTACTTGAGCTTGAAATCGGAGGTCAGATCAAAGCCTTTCCCGAGGCTGGCGAGAGCGGCGTCCACAATTCCATCTCCCATTCTGTTGCTCTGTGTTGAGAAGCAGAAATTAATGGCGGAAGGAGATTATCTTCTCCTGTTTCTTATTCTCTCACTCAATGCAAATTTTGTTGACGAGGTCATCCCTTATTTTTTTTTTTTTTTTTTTTAGTCAATTAAACGACTTCAAATTTTATTATTCTTTATATTATATTAAAATAAAATAACTTCTTCTTTTGCTTTCTTACCATTTTTTATAAATAGTAATTCATTTAAGTTGGTACCCATTTAAAAGGAAAACTATAATAATAAAATCTGGAGGTATTTAAGTAAATATGTTTTTTTAAATTCTTTAAAATTTTATAATTATTATCATTTTAAGGTTCGATAGTCAAATTTCTACTCCTGTAATTATTGCACTACAAAAATTCATTTTTTCACTCATTATGGTCAAAAGAAGAATTAGCTAAGGTAGAAATGAGAACTAGAAAAATAAGAGATTGACCAAAGTTGTCCCGAAGTTTGATTGGCGGCGTCTGTCATGCACGCCCCGATTCTTGGTATCATCGATTCGACTTAGTCTTCCTTTTGACTTAAATTGTAAAGAAAGTTATCGAGCTTTTCTATTAAAATATCAAGAAAATTTAACATTTGTTGGGTGAAAAATCATACTTAAATAAGAATTTTATGTATATGACTTACGTTTACGAGTTCAAAAGTTTGAATTAATATAGCTAGCAAAATTAACAAAGTTGCACCATCGAACAATCAAATTTACGTAAATTCTCTAAAACTATTTGAACATAGTTCGTTCTAATCAAACGTCTTTATTAAGTATATTATCCAAGCTTGCCAATGAAGTTGACACAAGAGGCCAATGTGAACGTGAAAGAGGCCAATGTGAAACTTGTAGTTAGTCAAGTTTCTAGTTGTAGAAAAAGGCAAATAGTATTGCTTGTGTGAAAGATGGGAAGCAAACACACTTTATTACAAAGAGACAATACGTCAGGTCCTACAAGAAAACCTTTGTCGTGTATATATAAAATATCCATAAATCGACCTTTCGTGTGCGTGATAGTATGCTCTGGATAGTTCGATAACATAAATGTTGAAAATATTATCATAGATTTGAATTCTCCTACTATTATTTATCTTAAAAAAAACGTTTTATTTTAACATAGCTCTTCCGTACATATCTTAATTCATTTACGTTTAATGCTCTCAAATGCTCTTTTTGAAGACTTATTCAATAAATTGATTAAAGAAGTCAAAACACATCTTCATTATTTAAATGTTGATTGTAAAACCTACTCTTCGTTTATATTAATAGTCCCTTGATTGTATTTTAGTTATTAAACGTTTGACACACACTTACATTCAACAAAATTAAAATTTTGTATTACATTGGATAATCATCCGATATATGAATTAAGCTTTTAATTTCATTAAGTAATTTATATTTTAACCAATATAGTTTTTTAAGGATACGAGTCCATGTCAACTACATTGAACTATATTTACTTTGTCTTTTAACTAATATGAATTGATGTATAACGACTCATGCCCAAAATTTAGATAAGGATGTTGATAACCCTAACATTTCTCTACAACATGGTCACATTATTCTTATAAACTAATACGAATTCTTTTAATATATCTTGTACTCACTCAAATGTTTTATGAGCGAATACTATTTTCATAGATAATCCTATTTAACTTGAAGTTCTTATGATTGAGATACCGAAAAGAAAAGTACAGATTGTTGATATAAA
>NC_036638.1:15787812-15892799 GCF_002806865.2 Cucurbita pepo subsp. pepo
TCGAGCTAGATGACCCTAATTTGGATTAGGTCAGGACCAAATGACCCTTCTATTTTAAAAGAAAATGAAATTGGTCCGTTGTTTTCTAAAATTTTACTACGCATATGAGTATTTTCAATATTTACAGAAGATATAAACGTTATTTGCCTTTGGGCTTTGACTAATGAACATCCCAGGCCCAGGCCCAAACTCAGTTAATTAAAGCCCATTAAGTGAACAAGGGAATTTTATTTATTCTCCATTCTTTTATTTTTCATTTGGTCCATAAGAAAATGACACTTCTTTTCTTAATTTCCATGTTTTATGAAATAGATTGAAAATGTCCGTCAAATATATATATTAATCTATCGTCAGAGAATATGCAAAAATACAATTAATATTTTCAATATCATTGTCAATTAATATATAATAGAAATATTAACTAACTTGAGGTTGCTTTATCATTCTTTTATTTTAATGTTTGAATTTGTTACAAATATTTTATCCGTTTAATAAAATTTTCAATTATAAATTGATGTTCGGTATCTTTATAGATACGATACAACAAGTAAACTCTTATTTTAATTCAAATAAATTTCATTAATTTTTATAATTTCTATAATATTTTTTTTTTAAGGTTTTGTCAACATTCACATGAATATCAATATTTTCATTAAATATTTATTTTGTAAAGAGTGGTACAGGTGACATTTGGCCATAAAGACAAACATATATTACAAGAAAAATCAAAAACTAAATTAATGAAAGAAAAAAAAAAAAAAAACAAAACAAAACAAAGAAGAGAAAAATAATCCTATTTCTTTTTTATTTAATTCGAAAAGGAATTTCTTCTCAATTAAATTTTATAATTGATATGATAAGTTAAATGTGTAATCATGGCAAAATTTTGGCAACCATTATTAAAAAAATTAATTATAGTTTAATTAAGCGATTCATTTACTAATTTAAACAAAACATTTATATCTCATCTAATTCAGTAACTGATTTCCATTTTTACAAATAAATTAGGAATTTAAAACCTATTTTAAATAAATTACTATATCTTATTCTAATAATTAAAACACGTTAGACTAATTTTTTTTATTTCTTAATAAACTATTTAACGGACAATGTGAATATAATCTCCCTCGAGTTAAAAAGGATATAAATTATTAATGAATTTTAGTATTTCACTAATATATTTTTTTTAAGATTTAAGTTTATATTTTAAGAAGTTGCAGAGTTGTCTCACGTGCATGTTATTATTTGTAAACAAGACTTGAAAAATGCAGTAAGGAGAACATTTGTGCTTTGTTTTAGTCAAAAGTTAAATTTATGTGCAAGTTTAGAATCATTCAAGATTAATATGATCAATTTTACTTGTAAAGTGATTCTGTAACGGTCCAAGCCGCAGATATTGTTTCTTTGGGTTTTTACTTGTGGAGTGATTGTGTAACGGCCCAAGCCCACTACTAACAGATATTGTCCTCTTTGGGATTTCTCTTTCGGAGTTCCCGAAGGTTTTTAAAACACGTCTGCTAGTGAGATATTTCCACATATTTATTGGAGTGCTTCCGTTTTCCTCCCCAACCGATGTGAGATCTTATAGATTCAAATCAAATTTCTTAGAGTTGCAATAATTTAAAACGAAATCAAATTGATTTAGAAATTTTAGCATTTGTGAACTAAAGATGAGTTGAATTTATTTGTATGAAAGGTGGAGTTTCCTTGTGAGCGTGTATATATATAATATATTGGTAGTTGGTTTAAAATAAGGAAAAAAAGAACTCAACTAAACAATATCTAATAATGACCCATTTCAATAATAGGCCATCAATTTGTAATTGTTTATTAATAAAATAGATCACAGTTATTCCTCAACTTTTTATTTTAATTTTCAAACTCTTCTTTTTACAGAAAATTTCAAAGTTTGTCGCATTTACGACATAATAATTATAATAATAAATATGTATAATATACTAAGTTTGAATTTTGCAGCAATTAAATCCTTTGAATTTTTAAATTATTATTCTTTGAGTTTGTAATAAAAGATACACTTTTTTTTTTAAAAAAATAAAATAAAATAGACATATTTAAGCTCATTAATAAAAATACACATAAATAAACTTTAAAAAATTTCAATATTCTTAAACTTTAAAAAAAAAAAAAAAATCTAAAAAAATACACTTACGGTTATCGATAGAAATAGTTATTACTTTATTTTAAAAATACTCTCGAACTTTTAATAATGTTTAAAATGTAGCAACTTGATATTTTTTACTTAATTTAAAGTTATACATATCATGAACATTGAATGCAAAAATACTTCATTTAAACTTTCATAAAACGTCATCTTCATCTTAAAATATAGTCATGGACTTACGTGTTTCGAAAACACCTTTAAAAATGACATAACAAAAGACTAAATAAGATAAGTAAATGTTTAAGTTTAAAACATCATATTCTAGCCGAAGTCTACGAAAATAAATACGACTGCCTTATGCATGTGACATGGTCTCGAGTTGCGATGTCGTTGTCGGCTGTATAGGAATGTCTTGTCTTAACATGAAATAGAGGTAACACGTGGCCTAAGTATTTAAAAAAATACTTAGTAAGTGACTCCATTATTAGAGATTAAATACAAGAATATGCGAATGCAATGATTGGACCTATTATATCGGTCCTTTTCCTACGACACTATCCTAACGGACAGCTTGGATGTGTATCATATACTCTATACATAGCCTGTGCGTGCGAGTATGGGCTCACCAGATAGTTCGCACAACATTGGGTCTCTTTTCTTGTCGGACGAGCCTTATTTGGTAACTCCTTATGTCACTTCACTTGCATAGTGTTGTATGCATCCATACCCTCGTTATGGAATAGGGGTATCCCCAATGCATGAGCACATAATGTATGAAGTCTCAATATTTTTTCATTTTCTACATTATTAAATATAATATTAGTATCGCTTCTTTACTGGTTTGTATATACAATATTTTTATTTTCTATTTTGTTTTTGTTTTTTTCTTTCAAAAACCATCATTTTAGGGTTGAGAAGAGATAAGTAGGGAAATGATGAGAGGTTAGTGGATAGAGAGGTGGGTTAGGATTGTTTTATTTATTTATTAATTTTTTTTTTAAAAGTAATTTTTTTATATATAATTTTATTTATTTATTTATGTATTTATTTGGGTTTTTACATTAAAAAAAAAAAAACTACTCTTTAAATTTTTAAAAAATTTCAAAAAAACCCTTAAATTTTAATTTAAAAAATTGGACTATTATTTTCATACTTTTTAATGTTAATTTTTTAAAGTTTATGAATATTTTTAAAATGTAATACTGTAAAACTATTTTAAGTTGGAAGGTATTTTTTAAAATTAAAAAAAAAAATTGAAAAATATTAATGAAAGATTAGAAAATTTAATTGTATTTTGAAACTTCTTTTTTTAAATCTAAATTAATGATAAAAAATATATTTTTTGAAATGTAATGGTATTATTAAAATTCCTCAAAATTTAATAATACTTTTAAGAAAAAGGTAAAAGTAAAAGATATTTTATTAATGTCTTTTTTTTCTTCTTCGAGTTCGTTAAACAGGGAAGAAAATATGAAAAAATAAAAAATGATATAAAATATTAAAGTAATAAATAAATGTAGGCGCTGCGGCCAAGGTTGAAAGCCTACTCGTCACTCGAGGGAGCTGCGGCGAAGGCCTGCTCGACGAAGCTGCCGTGAAGGCCTGTGAATGGATGAGAGAGAGACACGAACAGATGAGAGAGAGACACGAACAGATGAGAGAGAAACTCGTGTTTCCCCACATGCTCCATTTTTCAGTCATTCCATCATCACAACTTCAAAAACCGCCGGCGGCGTTGTGTGATTCTAATTCTTCTTCAAAATTATTAACAAATCCTTAGTTGACCATACGTATTTCTTCTATCTTCTTCAACCTCCAATTAAATCTCTCTGCTTTTTACTCGCTGATTGCTCAACCCTTAACAATGTCTCTCCTTCTCGCCCTCTCTGCTCTTTTCCTTCTCTTCTTCACATCTCCGGCTGCTTCCCAGTCGCCGCCGAATCCCCGCAATTTCTCCGCCTTCTCAATCTCTCAATCCCCATGGCGTCCAACCCAAAATCTCCTTCTTCTTTCCCCCAATTCCCTTTTCGCCGCCGGCTTCCGGCAACTCCCAAAAAACTCCAATCTCTTCCTCTTCTCTGTTTGGTACTTCAACATCTCGACAGACGCTGTCGTTTGGTCTGCCAATCGTCTTTCTCCTGTCAACCGTTCGGCGTCTCTCACCATCTCCGCTTCAGGCCAGCTCCGTCTTGATGACGGCTCCGGCCGCAATCTCTGGCCTTCAAACGCTGTTTCAGTGAATTCAAATTCGACCCAATTAATCCTTCGCAATGATGGTGATTTGATTTATGCTACATGGGAAAGCTTCCAATTCCCTACCAACACCATTTTGCCCAATCAGACATTGAACGGAACCACCATAGTCTCCAACAACGGCAAATATGCGTTTGAGAAATCCGTGAATTTGACGTTTGATAAATTGATGTACTGGAATTCCGGCAACCCCTTTAAGGATTTTGAAAAGAATGGCAAAATCAACAGAGACAATCAAAACGCGATTTACCCAAATGATTATAACACGACCCGGCTGAGGAAATTGGTTGTCGACGATGACGGGAACCTCAAGATTTTCAGCTTCAACCCGATTCCCCGGCGGTGGGATGTGGTTTGGCAAGCGCACGTAGAGTTGTGTCAGATCTATGGTACTTGTGGCTCAAATTCTATCTGTATGAGTAGTGGCAGTTACAATTCCACCTACTGCGTCTGCGCTCCCGGATTCAGCCCTGATCCTCGTGGCGGAGCACGGCGAGGATGCCGTCGGAAACTCAACATATCGAAGAAAGTTAAGTTTCTTCCGCTCGATTTTGTAAATTTCAGAGGTGGGGTTCAACAAATCTCCCTGCAAACCCCAAATATTTCAGTCTGTGAAGCGAATTGCTTGAAGAATTCGAGCTGCGTGGGGTATACATTCACCTACGACGGCAGCTCCCAGTGTGGACTTCAGCTAGACAATTTGTCGAACGGGTTGTGGTCGCCAGGAATGAAGATAGCTGCCTTTGTAAAGGTCGACAATTCGGAAACAGATCGGTCAAATTTCACTGGAATGATGTACAAACTCCAATCGACATGCCCAATCCGCATCAGCCTCCGGCCGCCGCCGGACAACACAGACAACACCACCAGAAACATATGGATAATCGTCACCATATTCATCGCGGAACTAATTTCCGGAGCGGTTTTCTTCTGTGCATTCTTGAAGAGATTTATAAAATACAGAGACATGGCTCGCACGCTTGGTCTAGAATCACTCCCCGCCGGTGGGCCGAAACGGTTCACTTACGACGAGCTGAAAACAGCCACCAACGACTTCTCGAACAGCGTCGGAAAAGGGGGATTTGGCGAAGTCTTCAAAGGGGAGTTGCCGGACAAACGTGTCATCGCCGTTAAGTGCTTGAAGAACATCACTGGCGGCGATGGCGACTTTTGGTCAGAAGTCACCATCATCGCCAGAATGCACCATCTCAATTTGCTTCGATTGTGGGGATTCTGCGCCGAGAAGGGTCAAAGAATGTTAGTCTATGAGTACATCCCCAATGGATCCCTCGACAAATTCCTCTTCACCAAGCCTCCACCGTCCGATTCGACCGATACAGAGCAAGAAACGGTATCTCTCGATTGGGGTATCCGATACCGAATCGCCATTGGAGTCGCCAGAGCAATCGCATACCTACACGAGGAATGTCTCGAATGGGTGCTACACCGAGACATAAAACCCGAAAACATCCTTCTAGACAACGATTTCTGCCCGAAATTATCCGATTTCGGGCTGTCTAAACTGAGGAAAAACGACGAGACGGCGGTGAGTATGTCTCGAATCAGAGGGACGCCCGGTTACGTGGCGCCAGAGCTCGTGAAATTGGGTTCGCATTCGATCACGCCAAAGGCGGATGTGTACAGTTTCGGAATGGTGCTACTCGAGATTATCAGTGGGACCAGAAATTTCGATACGAAAGGATTAGCGGTGGAGAGCGCATTTTGGTACTTCCCGAGTTGGGCGTTCGAGAAAGCGTTCGTGGAAGAGAAAATCGAGGAAGTTTTGGACAGTCGGATTAGGAATCAGTACGACAGTGGAGCCCATTTCGGCATTGTTAATCGTATGGTGCAGACAGCGATGTGGTGCCTTCATAACCAGCCCGAGATGAGGCCGCCGATGGGGAAGGTCGTCAAGATGTTGGAAGGGAAGTTGGAGATTCCACTTCCAGAAAAGCCCTCAATTTACTTTCTTTCAGAAGGGCTGGAAGGTCATAAACAGCCTATGGGCGATGTGGTCCAGTCGGTCAATTCAATAGATCGCACCGAACTTGAATATAGTTCAACTAGTCAAAGCTTCTGATAAATCTTAGTAAACGTGAATGTTGTATCAATTTGTGATTATAAAATGTTTAATAAATATAGATTTATGATTAAAATTTTGTCCTAAGATTAGAGGGGTCGTTGTCTTTTTTGTTTGACTTCTTGCATTAAAAATAAATATAAGTTAGCTCGATCAACACCTCTTTCTTTTGGATGTTAAATGTGTGCCAATCAACCGATAAATTAGCTTCTACACGTACTTGTTGTGTGCAAGATGATCCCCATACCATTTGAACCATGTTTTTTTTTACTGCTTAAACTTGTCTAAGATAAAAGAAGAATTTACCTCTTTAAATCTTTTTCAATTTTAAATAAAACTGTTATTATTTTATTTCTTTCACGAACACAAATAATAAATTTTGAAAAATTTGCAAATCTCTTTCAAATAAATATGAATTAAGTTCTTTCATACAAATAGTTCAATTGTTACCAAATAAAATTATGAGTAGAAAAACATTACCTTCTCGGCCGGTAACATTTATTGGGACCACACAAGAGGATAGGTCTCCTTTGACTATATTATTGATGGTCACATCAAATGCAATAATCACATTAATATTTTTTTTTAATTATGTTTATTAATGTAAAATTAAATAGAGCGGTTTTTTTATATTTTTTTTAATTAATTAGAATGTTGTAGTTAAATAATATGTCATCAGAATTAAACTGTATTTTATTTATTTATTTATTCAAATTTTTATACCTGAAAAAAATTTAATACCTCGATTAAAAAAAAATTAAATGAATTTTAAAAGAAGTAAAATGTTAAAATTTAAATTTTTATAGAAAACAGGTAATAGTGATAAAAGAATCCCGATTTTCAAAATAAAATCTATTTAATTAGATAATGTTATTTATTTTATTTTAAAATATTATTTTTGTAAGAGACTAAACTAAAATTCACACCGAGTTAAAATTAACTAAACACGCCGGAACAAACTCGATTCTCTTCTTATTCTCCCAAATATGATTCGATAAAAAATAATGGACGATAGAAAAAAGTAATTTAGATATCATATATTAATTATATCAATTTCTAGTTATCGTTATCACAAATATAGCAGGAAAAAAAAATCATGAAAATCAATTTGGATAACAGGGTTGTAGAGAGCCTAAGTCAACTTGAGTTCCAAACCAATCTTTTTACGAGTTAAAAACAAAATAGATAATGTTCAATATTTTTTTCTAATATAAAAAAGGACAATATTATTTATTGGAGGCATTTCCATATGGAATCTTGTAGTGATCCTAATTTACTTATGAAATAGAGCTACTATCATATGCATGACGTGATCTTTTTAGGCGAAACATTCATTTAAAATCATTTANTTTTATAGAAAACAGGTAATAGTGATAAAAGAATCCCGATTTTCAAAATAAAATCTATTTAATTAGATAATATTATTTATTTTATTTTAAAATAATATTTTTGTAAGAGACTAAACTAAAATTCACACCGAGTTAAAATTAACTAAACACGCCAGAACAAACTCGATTCTCTTTTTATTCTCCCAAATATGATTCGATAAAAAATAATGGACGATAGAAAAAAGTAATTTAGATATCATATATTAATTATATCAATTTCTAGTTATCGTTATCACAAATATAGCAGGAAAAAAAATCATGAAAATCAATTTGGATAACAAGGTTGTAGAGAGCCTAAGTCAACTTCAGTTCCAAACCATTCAATATTTTTTTCTATATAAAAAAGGACAGTATTATTTATTGGAGGCATTTCCGTATGGAATCTTGTAGTGATCCTAATTTACTTAGGCGAAACATTCATTTAAAATCATTTATAAAACGATATCATGAACTTAAACGTTCGCATTCAAAGCCTTAAAACAAAATAACAAAAAGTATTCGATGTAAAATATAAATAAAATCAAAGAAAAGATTAAAACAATGTCTTAGTCTAACCTAAGATCTAAGAAATAAAAATGTCATTACCCTATCATAGGTTCCATGATCTTCAATACCGGTGCCTTGCCTTGTCTTTGCCTGAAATAATAGCATAAGACTTGAGTATTTTAACAAATATTAAGTAAGTGACTCAACTATTTGGTTACGAAATACAAACACATGCAAAATGGTGAGAACTATTATTTAAAATCGTTTATCTTAGGTGGATTTCCAGTCGGAGCAAATTGGATGTGTAGTGCTACTCTACACATGACCCACACATGTGAGCATGGGCCCATCAGATGGGCTCGCACACTCTTTGGATTTGTTGGTCATGCTAGCTCTCTAGTGTTGTTGTTGGACACCAGGAGGGAATAACGACTGTCATAGCATCATGATAAATATGATGATCATTTCCATCTCATAATGTACACGTTCATACTCATCATAAATGAGAAGTATCCCAATGCACGTGAACATACAATTATGTCTGAGGTCCCGCAAGACAATTTCATTCGTTACTTACATATTATACTTAGTAATATGCGTGCATAAACTCTTATAAAATCATTTCATTCATAGTATAACTTTTAATTCATAGCTTAGGGATTGTGCATCGTAAAATTTCTTATTTCAAAACACATCATAGCATGTCATAACATATCAAGGCCTAACATAATAATATCATAGTACATCATGGCATCTCATAACATAATTTGACATTTTCATTTATACCATATCTTGGCATGTCATAGTGACACATATCAAAACATCAAACATATCAACATATCACACACGTGTGATGTGCAGGGCCACAAGGCACGTGTCATCATACATAAAGCAATTATTCCAACTAAACCGACAGTAGAGCTAATTATTTGATTGGCTTAGGCTAAAATTACTAATTATTCTTTACACCGACCTTAATTTGCTCCTCAAGTTCCAATTCGACTTAAGATCCATTGTCTCAATGACATCCATCAAAATAAAATGACCATAAAGATTAGCCATCTTGTAGTCTAATTATTGAGGGTAAAGAAATATATATTTGTAATAATGTTCTACGAAACTATTTCTTTTTCTAAATTTATTTTCAGATAACTTGAAACTATTTCTTTATACAAATTTTTAGAAAAATATATATTTGTAATAATGTTCTAAAAATGAAACTATTTTTTTTTTCCAAATTTATTTTCAGATAACTATCATCTTATTAGTTGAGTGTAATTCTACAATTCTCTGTCTACCTCCACGTAAGTATTTGTCCATATCCAAGTAAGTCCTGCTAGTATAAATATTGACATTTAATTTCTAACTAAAATCTATTTGGGGAGAGGTTGGACCGATGAGAAAATCCATTTTTTAAATTAATTAATTAAAAGACTGATTTTACAGCAATAATTTGGACAACCAAGAAAATTTAAAAAAACAAGTATCATGACTTGTCCCACAATAATTGGTCCTCTGTTTGTTGGTACCCTACAAATTAGGGCAACTCAAGAAATTTGACCATCACCCACTGTTTTATGAAAATAAATAAATTCAATAAATAAATCAATAAATAAATAAAAATGAACTAATAATGAAATCTTTGTTTATATTTTCTGCCAACCAAACATAATTTAATCCCTTCCGCCCTGTCACAAATCATCAATAAAAAAGAAAAAAAATTCATTTCCTAATTTATTGCAATCATACCCTTTAAACTTTTAAATTTGAAAAATAGACCTCCTAATTTTACTCAAAATTAACTATGTGGATGAAAATTATGTTCAAACTTCATTCATAAATTTCTATAGCTACTTCCATCAAATTCACTCGGTAAAATTCCCTAGTCAATTCATATGAGGACGAGGGGTGAGACAAAGAAAGTTGCACAGTTGCGTGACAAATGCATGAAAAGCTCGGTTAGAAAAAAAGAAAAAAAGAAAAAGAAATCGTAAAACTTTAATTTTTAAACTTTTAAAATAGAATAATTTAGTTTTTATACTTTCAAATATATAACAATTTTAATCCCTATGTAAAAAAAAAAAAAATAATAAATTAAAGGATGATTTTATTACTTGATAAGTTGTAATTATATTGGATTGACGTTCTAGTGATTTTTATAGAATAATCATTTAAACTCTAATAATACTGAAGTGATTCTATTGTTAGCTTGGTTGGCGAATTATACGATGTATGATGGTGCATACCTCGTGATCCTTGCACGTATCATAACTATGATTGCAATGCTTTGTTATGTTATATTATGTTGTGCTATGCCATGTTTGTAATCTATGCTATAATGTGATTATGTCATGTCCTAGAATCATGTTTATGGTGTTGATAATCTATGATGCATAAACCTCAATACACTGTGTCATATAAGCTATGTAAGTACGAAAGGTTTGACAAGAATATGTATGCATGATTCGTAGGCTCGTTATGTTATTAATTAATAGAGGTATGACTTGCATCATAAGCCTATGTCATGATTTTAAGTTATTGAGACCTTATGCATTATTGTGTATCATATGCATCGTGCTACTTCCCTGTTATGATTAGTACGAACGCGTACCTTACAACATTTATATTCACCATGATGCCATGTGAATCCTTTTCTTTTGTGGTTTTTGATAGGTCCATGTGTGCGTGTATGGACCATGTGGAGAGAAGTACTACCAAACTGAGAAGTAACCTAAGGGGTCATGCCATGCCATGATGTTTTTATAAAAGGATAGGTCCCTCCATATCGCATGTATTACCGGACCCATACGAAATATTTTTAAATGCTCAAAGTCATAATATTTGGTATGTAATTCAATTAATATAATTTTGACTGTTGTACTTTTTTAGAAAAAAGGTTTTTGTTTTTTTTATGTATCTATTTACTTTATAGTTAAATATATTACCAAACACATTTTAAATAATTATATGTTTTTCCATCCTTCTCTTAATTTCTCTCTCCTATTTTGAATTTTATTTTTAAACCATTAATAAATAAAATTTGTATGAATAATATTTTAGAGAGGTTAAATGCTTTCTTTAATATTAGCAATTTTCATTTATTTCTTCTTCGATTTATTTTTCATACTTTTTAAAGAATGCGATAAGAAATTACTCCAAGAAAAAAATAAGATTCGGGTTATCTCATTGGTCGAATATCATAAGATAAAATCACTTGCTTGAAATTCGAATCACTCCATAAATCAGATTGATTAAGTCAAGCTTGAATAATTTTAAATATACCGCCTAAACGATAGTCAGAAATTTAGTCATTGTCGAAGAGAAAGCACAAGTATTATTTTTTCTGGGTAAAATTTGGAGCGAATATTCTCATCCATTTATGCTTTCTTAAAAGAAAAAAAAAAAAATTAAATAAACGATTTTTTTTCTAATTAACTTTCATCTAATATTTATTTAAATGGTTAATTCCTATAAGTTAATTAAATGGATAATTTGATATTTTAAAACAAAATAATATAACCTATCAAAATTATAAATTTGGATATTCAACCATTCAAAAATCTCAAATTATGTAATTCTTTATAAAAATTTTAAATTTAACATTAAAAAATGTAATTGAGGTAGGGGCAGGGATGGAGACCAAAAATATTTTCCAAACTCTCGAGTATTTTGTTTTCACTCTCTCTCTCCTTTCCCGCCTATGCCAACCACGTCCGAAAAACAGACATTATAATGTGGCATCAATGTCACATCAAAAAAGTTGTATGAAAAAAAGATAGGATTATATATATTTCCCGTATCTCATTTTAAATTTATTCAAAAAAGAAATTCGAACAGTAAATCATCCCATTACATTGGTATACGACAAGAAAAATTCTTGTACAAATTAGGCAAGTCATGACAATTGAAATTAGACAAGTCATGAGATTTGAGTACCATGGAGCGAGGTGTAAAAATAGTTGTCTACATAGATCAATAATACACGAGGTCTCAAAGATATTAATTGTTAGGGGCCGAAAACTTATGCGATAGAAAATAAAGAATTAAATAATAAGGATAATGTTTGTGATTAAGAGTTATTATTGTTTGTGTGTAGGAATATTATCAAACTTTTATTATACCCAATAATGATGTGTGGCAAATAGTCTACTCATCCTCTCAACTAACTTTTACTTAATACCAATATTTAATAATAATAAAGATAATAATAATGAAAGAAGAACAATAAAACTATGATATTCTTTTTATTTAATCATTGGTCATCATATAAAAAGCCGTTTATAAATATAGCAGGGAATTTTGTTTTTTAAATAATATTTTAAAGTAAATTAAAAAAAAAATAATGATTTAATTTGTGTTTAGTATAATAAAGTATTTTTAAAATTTCATATGAAAAAGTTTTAAAGTTGTTTTTGAAGAAAATGTTGAGGGTTAAATTATTTAAAATTGATTTTTAAGAGCTTTAATTTCAAATATTTTGAAATATATTTAAATTTTAATGTACTTCATATTTAATTTTTATGGTTAAATTTTTTAGATTTATGTAGTATTTTGGTTTAAATTACTTTTTTAATTTTAAAAATTTTAAAATAGGAAAAAAATAGCTAATAAGTATATTTTTAATAAAAAAAATTAGTGTTTTTTTTTTTTTTTTGAAAAATTATATATATTAATTTAAAAACTCTTAAGTTTTAAATTTTGATGGATATGAGAAATTAACATAATTAGAGTATATTAATTTTAAAACCAACGTTTCATAAATCAGATCAACAAAAATTGAAAACTTGGAAGGTACGATGATAAGATAATTGAAATAAATAAGAAAAGAAAAGAAAAAAAAAAAGGAACTTTTATGGTAAGTTGATAATTAAAAAATAAAAAACAAAAAAGTTGAAATACTTAAATTTGATTGGTGGATAAATATATATATGGTTGTAAAATTTAATTTTGGAAATGATAAATTTATAATAAAGAGGAAGAACGGCGATCGCGTAAATCTCGGATATTTCGGCGAAACGAATTTATTTGTCGTATCGGACCCCACACAATCCAACTCCCATCATTAACCTCGAAAAGATTACAATATCTCTACCGTCCGATCAACTTCCCATCCAACGGTCCAAAGCCCTTCGTCTTTCCCGCCGTTTGCACACTGTTTCCTTTTACTCTAATGGCTCTACTGGTCTCGCAGTGGCTTCCAAAAACATTTCACCTTCCATTTTCTACTNTATTATTATTATTATTATTATTATTATTTTATTATTATTTTTATTATTCAGTTTTCACTCTGCAGCCGCATAAACAGTCAGTCTCTATTGTCTCTTCATTTTTCTTCTCTATCTGATTTCTCTTCTCCCCTTCCCTTTTTCCCAATATATTGAAGAAATTTCCCAGAAATTCATTGTTTTTTATCGGTTTTTCGACGACCCAGAAGTGGGATTTGCTTCGATTTGAATTGTATATGGTGAGATTTGAGTTTCCTCTGTATTTTGCTGTCTTGGGGATGTTTTTCTCCAGGGGTTTTCCTTTTAATTTCTTCTTTGTCTTGTTCATCATCGAATGTTGTTTTTGGGTGTTATTGGATCACTTTGTTTGAGCCTTTCTTACAGTTTTCCGATTATTGAGGAACATGTTTGGCTGTAATCGTTGGATTTATAATTTTGTGTTTTGTGTTTTAGATGCTTCAAGTATCGTATAATTTTGGAATTAGGAGTTTAGTTGTTTGATTGTGACTGATTTGAGAGTATAATCTATTGTTTTTATTCAAACAATTGCCAGACCCTAATGATGTTTAAATTGATGATGTTTGATTTGATGATGTTTAATTTGGATTGTTTGGATTTGCATTTTGGCAGGCAGGATGCAAGATTTATCTGAAGAAAAGGAAAGCAGATTGGCTTAGTTCTCTATTGCAAAGCAAATTTTTTGGTTCTTGTGTTCATCATCAAAACAATAGAAAAAATGAAAAGAATGTGTTTTGCATAGATTGTGGTATTGCCATCTGCAGGCATTGCTTGATATCTCATTGCATTCATCGGCGTTTACAGATCTGCAAGTATGTTTATCAGTATGTCGTTCGTGTTCCCGACTTGCAGAATCATCTTGATTGTTGCAATATTCAGGTATTCCTTTGTTACCTCCTTAAATTATACAAACTTCTTGTCCTAAAGCTGTCTTTTGTCTTGTTAGCTGTTGCTTCTGGTTGCATGTTTTGATCAAATGAATAAGAAGCATTATAAACCATTTTGAAAGCCAAGGAACCATTGAATTCAACCATAAAACAGCACTGTTTTGTGTTTGGGACATTGGAATTTCTATTAGCCAATGATTAGGTTTGTCAGCGATGCGTTAGTACAAGTAAGAACGAACTACCTACCGTAGGTTGACCTAGTGATCGAGAAGAGATACGTAAACAATAAAGAGCTTAGAGCAAATATGTACGAGTCACAATGACTAACCGTGTAGGATCTAATGTCCTGTGAATTATCTTGGCAATCAAATATAGTAAGGTCAGTTAGTTGTCTGATAAGAACATTCGAGTTGCAGACACTCGATTTATAAGATGAGATAACAATGATTTAACTTGCTCATCTAAATGTATAGTTTCTTATATCCATCCCCTCCACCTAAGTTGATTATGTTAAAGTTTGGGACTTTGATTCACCAGACTTATAAGATAAATGGGGAGAAGGCTGTTCATCTGAGTCCCCGGCCACAATCGAAAGACTCGAAACCATCGACAAAATTGAAGTTTGGAGGTACTTGTGAAGCTTGTGGGAGATACATACAAGACTTGCCAAACCGCTTCTGTTCGATCGCTTGCAAAGTAAATAAAACTTTCTTTAACTTGTAGACTCTCATTCACTTGCACATAAATGACATGAAGATGTGCCATTGATGAACTTTTTCAGGTCTCTATGGTTCCAGTGGAACTCAACAATCAAAGCTGTAGATGCATCACATCAAAGTCGGATCCGAACGAGATTTCATGGAAGGAGAATCACAATGTAGAACCCAACACGAGCGAAATGAAATCGTCCATATCAATGGCTGAATCAACTGAAGAGATCAAAGCATGGCAAGTGAAGTCAGGGTTGAATCCAAGGAAGCTTTTGCATAAAAGGAAGGGCATCCCACATCGATCGCCTTTAAAGTAATACCGAAACACTAATCGTGATATCATTATGATGATCTTTAATACCCCTTTTGCTCCCAAACCCACATTTTTTGATATATGAAAGTCCTATAAGCATATAGTTATAGATATCTATATATAATAACATATATTTCACCTCTTGCATTGGCTCTATATTGGATTAGTTGNTTTTTTTTTTTCCTGTCAATTTTTTGGAGGTTGTATAGAGAAGGATTGATTGTGTTGGTTGTTGAAACAATAATCAAATTATCAACCTTTTGGATTATATCCTTTTGGTTAATCTGATCATCATGTGCTGCTGTCTTGTTTGCTGAGCATGCTGTTGAAGACATTATGATTGATTTGGGCTCTCTCTCTCTCTCTCTCAGCTTTAGTTGTCCTTATAAGCTCCATCTTTCCAGTTTGTTTCTGTTCCCTTTTTGGGCCGCCATTTTTTTTTTTGTCTGTGGCCTAATTTGATCTGTGATGGTTGTTATTTGGGGCCATCTTCTACTTTACATAAAGGCACCAATCTTTCATTTTTGTCCAAATAAGAATGTGGCCGACAAAAGGATACTCATAGGGCAATGAACTTTAAGGGGCTTCCACACTTTGGTCAATAAAATACAAAACATAACATCTCGAAGTTGAAAATAGACCAATTGGACTTTTCTTGGTAGCGAATTCGGATTTGGCGATTGTGTGATACTCACTCTTAGTATTGAGTGAGTCAAGTCATGCCAACCTATACTCAAGTCTTTGGCCCCTGTTGTAAGAAAGGTTTTTGAAAATGGGAGAGATTTTGAAAGAGAGTTCGAAAGGAAAATTGAGACAAATTAAAAACAATGTTATGACTACAAGTAAAAAAACAACACCAATGTAGCTGGGTGTATGTAAAATAAGGATTGAATATGTGATTGGGCAAAATGGAAGGGGCCGGAGCAGATCAGATCACCATCTTGGATGGGCAGAAACGGTGTTTGAAGGCCGGAGCAGGCCACCGGTTGAGTGGACAAAGATGATCGTCAGGCGCAACGAGGTGTGTTGAGATGGTGAAGTACCGAACAGAGAAGAGGAAGAGGCTGGAGCTGTATACAAGTGGGTCGGGCAGTTGCTATCTGATGTTCCAAAATTATGGGCGTGCCCATTATTCCAATCCCAATTCCTTTATCTATTATTTATTTTGTAGTGTTTATAAGAGTTTGAAGTGTTTTTAAGAGTGAGTCTTTCCATTTGAATCTAAACACCCATTTTTAACCATATTTTATTCTCACTCATGTGAGTATGAAACTCGCGAGAGATTTGATTCAATAGCACCCTCGTCTAAATTAGGGGTGAAAATTTTCTAGCAAACAGAACAGGGAAACTACAAGGAAACATGTAGGGAAAAGGCCCCATAATCACACTTATTGAAGAACTCTCATACTCACTAATGGCTTACACAAATGTACTCAGTGTGGGGCTAAGAATGTAATACAACTTTTTCCTAACCTGAGTTTTAAACAAGTTACAATAGTTCTCAGCAGCAGAAATCCACTCCAATGTCCCATCCCGTTCAATTATGAGTTGGTCGTCACTACAGGAGGACCGGGCGTTTGTCCCCTCTACTACAACAGTCTCCCTTCTCGTTTATGAATCAGTTTTTACAAGATGATCGGATGAATGTTCCCCTCCCTGTGGGCAGCTTAGATATCATGTTTGCAGTTTTACTTCATGATGAGTAGAACGATCAACTGTATGCTAGTTAGAAGGCGCTGATCGAGCTTATTTCCGGTGCCTCCGCTTTTGGTCCGCCCTCATTCTTTTATCATCATCCCATTCCCGATCGTACATTCTAAGTCCTGATTAAGGAATCAACAGGATATAGATGAAACTTAATGTAATGCATCAATTTCCAAGGCCATATTTAGATGAATGCACAAAATTTATAACTACGAATATTAATGATGAATCATGATGCAAGGAAATATGATATAAAGGATACAAATCGGCTTCACGTCTGGTCATCTTGTTGACAACTTCTTTACCATGAATTCTCAAGCCTGGATCATCCAAGTAACTGGCACGTTGCATCATTACACCCTTCCTGTCTCCTCTTTCTCGTCCATCATAAGATTGAGACACGCCACCACCAACCAGAGATGGCGGTGCGCCAACAGGAGAATACTCACCAGCCTCTGCCAATGACAGATGCTCCCTTTTAAGTTTTCGCCTCTTGGAGGCAGCAGCAGCGTCCATGTCCTCCTTCAAAAGGTTTGCCTTGTCCCTCTCCCTTTCCCTCTCCCTATCATCCACCTACACGAACAAAAGATACGATCTTCAAATCTGAAACTTGCATTATGATCTTCAAATGGTATCTGCAAGCACAGCCATTGAGGTAGGATGGAACCCGAATAAATGTACAAATAAAATGTAGGTTGATCTGAACCTTCTCTGTTCTTGACAACAATTTTTGTCAGATGGAGCATCCCTATGAAATTTGAATACGCCAACAATCATAATTTACATGACCTAAACTACGCAGTTCCATGATCAATTCCATGTTCGCAGACCTAGGTACATTTGTCAACCTAATTTTTAAACAAAAGAAACCAAAACCATCTCTAGCGAAAATCAAAGCACCTATAATTCAGAAATAGAAATGTTCACCATCTTGAGACATATTATGATAAGTTTTAAAAAGGTAAAGCTGCTTAGTTTAGTTCTCCTACACTGGCTACATCTTTTAGGCTTGGTCACACATGCAGAACTTCAGGTTAATAAAACATAACTTGCCATTGATAAATAGACCAAATATCCTTATCATGACGAGAATATTTTAAATCACTGTGGTGAGACAAAAAAAGATAGATGTATCATGGTACTACTGAGAGTTTGGGCGTTCCTCTATTCGATCAACTTTCTGAAGGAAAATGCATAAACTTATCACATTTGTAGGGATGTCAAAGTTCTTCTTTCAACCAGAGTATGGAATAACGTAACTAAATTTGCAGGCGTACAAAAAGGTACATGACGTATCAAATAAATTGCATTGAATTTGAGCAAGCATTACCTTCAATGATATCCCCACCTCTCTCTCTTCTCTCTTTCTTTCTCGAAATTCCTCCTCTCTTCTGCGTTTTGTATCATCCTGTGAAATTAAATTTTCCTCTGATTGTCTCCGTTCCTTCTCTTCGTGTCTAGGAGAAAGCCTTTGACTGTGTCTAGTAGTTCCAAACCTTCTATCTGCATCTTCTTCTCTTCTCCCACTATTAACAGATTGAGGGACCGCGTGAGGAGGCAAGGGAGGGGGAGGAGGCAAGCTCTGTCTGTGGAACCGATCATCAACATGAGACTTTTCTGTAGCTGTATCATTATATCGTAACTTACTCCTATCATCTTTATCTCTTTCATCCTTAGATTTGTCAGGATACCTATCAGAAACTCTTTCCACTTTCTCAACCGAGCGTTCTCTTCCATATCTTTCTATTGATCTGTCTCTTGTTTTTTCTACTGATGGATCATCTCCACGGGATTTCTCAGAACGCTCTGCCCGATCTTTGTAGTCCCTATCGTATCTTTCATTTACCTTATCTTTTGTTCTATCCAGAGGTTTATCTGAACCTCTGTAACCACTTTGTTCATCCATTCCTATTTTATCAGCATCTACAGATCGTGTGTCTATGGATCTATCTTTGTCAGGGTTACGAAAATCCCCATCTACATCTCTACTTTCACCATCTC
The DNA here is from genome assembly GCF_002806865.2 of Cucurbita pepo subsp. pepo. NCBI lineage: Eukaryota > Viridiplantae > Streptophyta > Magnoliopsida > Cucurbitales > Cucurbitaceae > Cucurbita > Cucurbita pepo. The sequence continues at coordinate 15,807,000 of NC_036638.1, forward strand.
CTTTCCGACGTTTACCTTGTCTGTCTGGTTCTTCAGCAGGACTAGCTCTTTTAGGCAGTTTATCACTAGACCTAGAACCACTAGCAGAATTATCATGTCTGGGAGAATGAGCAAGTCTGGAAGAAGAGGATTTTGCAACTTCAAGAGCTTCAGTACCATTTTCCTTTACTGACGAAGCCCTACTATCAGAAGTCCTCCCTACTCCACTCTCTGCCTTCAATTCAATAGCGTGACCATCTGAAGCTTTTAATGATGAGGACAAGCCTCTAGTTAATGAACTTTGCGTATAGTCATTTGGCATAACTGAAGAAGTTTTATAAGAACTTCCATGCCTACCACCATCCGTTGCATGAATTGGAAGATCCCGATCACTTGTGGAAGACCCATGATTCTTGCTAGCAGCTTTTCCAGATCTAATCTCATCTTTCGTGGTATCTTGTTTTGGTGCTTTACTAAGAATCCCAGCAGGTGCGTTTCGTTTTGCTGAAACTCTCAACTGCTAACATAGCAATATAAAAAGTCATAATTCAACATGCACACACACAATCAAATGCTGACTAAAAACTATTATGTAATACTACCTCGGATTCAGAAGAGGTCTTGAAAATAACTTTTGATGAGCCTTCATTCGAAGTCCTACTTAAGTCATCACCTGGTTTTTGACCTTCCACAACTCTTGACGATCCTGAATGCACAGAAGTTGAGGGCACAAGTGATTGGGAATCTGGTCCGTTCAATGAAGTGCCTTTGAGTTTCCCATGCCCTAGTTCAGATTTTGGAACAGAAAAACCATCTATTTTATCCGTCCTCACGTCGGAAGTTCGTGACCTCAATGAATGGTCTTTGGCCATATTTCCAGAATCTGAACTTGGGACGGCAGTAGGCTTTCCTCCACCATGTTCATTTTGGGAAGAATAAATGGAATTACTTTGGCTGGCAGCTAAATTACTAGCTGAAGACTTTGATGCAAGAGAAGGTGCAGTCTTTAATTCAAGATAACCCATGCCAAATTCTTCATCTGTAACCCATGAAGGCTGCAGAAAAAAGAACATCAATTGACCAATTAACACTGAGAATAAGAACACACTTAAAAAATGCAACAAACCTTTCTAGCAGCCAAGGCTGCGGCAACACCAGTAGCTAACACCTTCAGATCTTCTCTTTCATCACTTTTGATCTTAGCGACCTACATGAAGAGAAGAAATTCTTAGTTGACATTAACAAAATGAAATTCAATAAGAGGCATTGAAAATGTCCTACCCTTTTCTCAAGGTTGATTCCGCTTTTTCTTGTGACGGGAAAAACGTTGGAAATTTTTGTCAACATTATAAGAGCATTTCTAATTTCCATGTACTCTGTAGATTCCAAGCATTGTATGAGTAATCGTGTAATTCTTTGACTCCACTTCCAATGAACCTATAAGCAAAAACAAAAACTTAGATGAAGTGATAGAAATATAATACTACTGTACATGGAAAATCAAACAAAAACTTAGATGAAGTGATAGAAATATAATACTACTGTACATGGAAAATCAAACAAAAATTTTAACTTGCATGGCAAACAGTATTCTCAATACAGGTTGAAAATTGAACGAAAGAAGATTAAATTGAAAGCCTGCCTTCTCTATGAAAACAATTAAAAGCTCAAGACCTATATAATCAGAGACACAGAATAAAGACAACTCCTGAGAAACGAAGCCAAAGAAGATAAATTTGCATTTCCTATCTATCAAGAGATATATACATAACCTACAAAGAAGATTGGGAAGACAGCTTGTACACCATGACAAATTGATGTATTAGGTATTTTGTTTTTCTCCACAATGCATTTCCTATCTATCAAGAGATATCCGGTCATAAAACAACTTAATCTTAGACATAGAATTGGAAAAACCCACATATTTCAGGCAATCTATTATCACTCTTCATTACAATGCACATAGTAAATGAAAAAACAATTTAAGATAAAAAGAGCAGAAATTCAAAAAGTACCTTGATGAACTGGCCGTACGTTACTCTTTGACTGTTTGGATACCTATAATAGACAGCGAATCCAGGCATATTTCCACATTCACGTTCATAAATGGATTCATCACTCTGACAAAATGATTGATCAACATGAACAACTTGAGATAGGGGAGAACGCAGTAACAGAATTCAAGCACTTTTCCGAATGATGTTTAACTTTTGAAGCTGATTTGGTCTTCAGCATGATTAAAGAAAGATAAAGCGATCAATTACCTTCCAATAATAAGCTATCTTTAGTGTCTCATATAAAAACCTTCCAAGCCTGCCTGCTTCGTATTCCGTGCAGCAGCATATCATGGGTTGCAAGGTTTTACATATCAAAACATCAATATGGTTGACTGTATTGAAAAATGGTGTTCCAAGGGAATGAAGAGTGTGCACAAACATAGCACAATAGACAGCATCAGGCATACTGAATGTACAGCGGGGAAAAATACATCGCTGAAGGAACTCCATGTTAATTTTCAAAGTATCAGGGCAGGAGCTCAACCATTTATCCTTTTCACGAGAAAGTCGTCTGCGTACAGAAGCAACATTTTCTTCATGCTTATTTAGTTCATTGGACAAGCGATCAAGAGATTCTTGAATTCTTTCTTTGTCTTTCTTCCTTTTATTGATTGCAGAACTTGAGTTATCAGAAAGCTCTTCTAAAGCTTTAAGAGCAGAATGCTGCTTAGCAATTTCAGATTCATATCTACTCTGAGGAACATAAAGATCATAGAGCGTGAGACCCCAAAATGTAGTATAGAGATCTGGAGACAAGCTATTCCAAGCTTTTGGAGGTAACATAGACTTTACAGCATCGAGGAGATCTGACCACCTAAGGAAAATAGAGGTTAAGAAAATTAGCAACTGTAAATAACATTAAAATCATTAACTGTGAACACCCTATTATGCATAAGAAAGGGTGTGACTACAAGTATCAGGCTAGTGTGGCGTTTTATTACATAAATGTTTCCGAGTAACTTACACATTCATTATGTAATGACAACCTACTAGGTAATAAAAGAACAGTTAACAAAAATTAACTAGACCGTTCTGCAGAATCAACAGCCTGTATGATTTCTCTGAATGCAACAAAAAAACAAAGGCAGGAGAGATTAAACTTCTCAAAAGCCTCTTTATTCTGGGCCAAATAATTGAATACAATTCATTTTGATCCTAAACTCAGATCCTATCATAGTATTAAGGTCCTATGATTCATCAAAAGCCTAAATTCACAAAATTTCATCAAAATATCGAATGAAGAACTGAAAGTGTGTAAAAAAAGAGGGAGCTTCAAAAAAAGAAAAAAAAAAGAACAAATGTCTTACCTCACAGGTTTCCGTGAAGAACCAAGTTCCAAAACAACGTCTGCAGAACATTCTGCTGATTCCGAATCAGAATTATTGCTTGCAACATTTGCATCATTGCCATCCAGTGGCCAGAAGATATCTGAACCACCTTGACACTTAAATAACCTCATTATTGGTCGATATATCAGGAAAGCAACCTACAAAAAGGAAAGAGTCATATCAGTACTTCAATGGCGGCAAAGGAACTTCAAGGGAGAATGAGTTCTGAGAATTAACATCTCATAAAATGAGGGCAAACAAATATTAATGGTTCAATGATGACACCAACCAGACATAAAAACAGAGACCCAAGAACACAGAACAATGACACACACATACACAGACAGACCTCGGGATCTAGGTGATAAAGCTGGGCAAGCTCATTGAGAGAGGGAATCAACTGAGCATAAGCTGATGCAGGCGTAACTGCACTACTAAGAAATTCCACATATTGAAGCAGAGTTCCATGACATCTATCAAATTGTTCACTGACCATCTTAATATAAGGAGCATTTGCATTTATGACAACCCTGAAGGAAACAATAATTAGTCCACATATTTCAAAACATTAAGATACAACTAAGAGCTTGCGGCAAGACAAAAGACGAATAAAACAAATTATAGTAGCGTAGCATGCATTAAAAGCAGGCTAGTAGCAGGTAAATACATCAATGGACTGTCTCAAGCCGTTGAATTATGATACTCTTAGAGCAATAGCAGTGATAATGGAAATCATAATTGAATAGCAGTGACAGCCCAATCAGGAGTTAACTGGTTCTAGGACCCTTCTTGTTATCAAGCAGAGACATACAATGTCCTTGAAGTTTGCATACTACAAAGAAAGTAATAAAGCATACACTGAACGGTGTTGAGAAATAAGTAGCAAGAGAGGGACTGCCAATTTTGGTTCATCCTTAGAAAGCAAGGAGTCACGCAGTCTGTTGCTTGACTTGATCAACGCCTGCATTATTTTTTTAAACAAGAAACGAAACTTGTAATTAAAAAAACTAATATTTAAAAGGTACAAACTCCAAAAGGAGTGAAAGACGGTTATTCTTTTCTGACGGTTATTCTTTTCTACTGACAGAAAAAGGATTGACAGCAGATCATAATAGATTAAGTAAAAATAGAATGATACAATAATTCAAAATTAATCAACCAACCCTCATGCTCTGTAGTAGAAATGGTAAATAACTTTCAGATAACAGAGTGAAATTACAACTAGAACACAAGAAGTACCCGGTTCAAATATCTATACATATGCATTAATCTGATACGATGTCTAGACCACATCAGTATTTCTTTTAAAATGACATGCTAAAGTACATAGCTCTTTGGAGCTTAGGTCAAATATCTATGTTTGTATCTTCAATAGTGATCAGTTTCGAATTAAGAAAGGGGAAGAAATTATATTGTCCATCAACACAACACCTTGTTATTTCGAGTAACCCCAAAAGAAGTTGCTTGATAACGAAGTGTCTCACTTCCTGCCATAGCATCCAACTGTTCCTCAGTTAGGTTTTCTGTGTATTGGACATTGGCCATTTGTTGAACAAGTTCCTGATTATGTTACAAAAAGATATCCAAGTACTTTTAGTCAAGTAACAACCATTGAAGCGGTAAAATATCTAAATGCTGGGCCACATGACTAATACAAAGCACCCCTTCCAGATCTGAGAAGTACCTGCAGGAGAACAAGTTCAATTCCTTGACCTTTTTTCAACTGATTAATGAGATACTGAAACAAACCCCTTAGCTCCATAGATGGGTACTTCTTACACCTACCAGCAGAAAATTTACAAAAAAACTAAGCAGTAAATTATGGCATCTATAGGAGACAAAAGAACAAAGTATCTGATGATAAAAAGAAGCAAAAATATATAGAGAATTACTTTTCCTTAAAAAAAATGACACAGTTTGCACATCTAAAAATCCAATTTTACATTTTACAATGTTCGTAAGAATCCCAATAAATAATGCTACATTATATACAAGCATGAAAATTTAAAACCAAAGAAAAAATTAATAACAATAGAATACATGAAAATATTTCAGAACTGAGAGAGGTAAGAAAACATAAAACCTCCTTATTGATATATATGAAATTTACAAAGGAGCTATGGATATCTCCAATTACTCTACATAGAAGCAATGGAGTAATTACAACACAGATTTGACCTAATATACCAACATATCACACCCTGGGTTTAGTCAACAGTAAACTTAAACATCATTAAAAATAATTCTTCTGCATTCTAGCAAAACTTCTCCAAGGACAGAACAAAACCCTTCACCCAATTGCTCAATCCTATCTTTGAAACTGGGCTCATGGCTCTCTTTGTTTAATGCCAAATAAGACTTTTCACTAATGGATAAAAAGAAAGAAAAAAGGTTCAAGAATCCAAACTCCAAAGGGAGAGAATGGAACAAGAAACCAAAACGATTAAGAGACCTAAAAATTACAAAGTCTTGGAGGTGGAAGGAAAAGGGAATCAAATATAAAATAGGCTAACCCATTGAGTCAGTGCCACCGGAAAGAAGGCACAAATTATCCAAATATGGCAGTTCTTAGATTCTTTCTTTTTCATTTGTAAACATCATACTAGATAGAGTAAGGGCAAATCCTGCTGTTTCCTCAGGTTTTTCGGTTTTATGATTATCTATACACAAGAACAAATACTTTATCTTTTCAAGGGATTTTCAACCTCCACAGTTCCTTACATAACGAGGGAAGGACAAGATCACCTAGAAAGAGTTGACTAGAAATGGAAATGCACCGAGAATAAAAGATCACTCTTGTCCTTTCCTAAATAATAAAAACGTTGTGCTAATTCATACATCCACCTCCATAATAACAACAGGGTCTTCTAAAGATGCACATAAACAAAAGCTCCATTTTTATTTAAGAACAAAGGTTCCACATTTTCAATGATAAAAATCAAAGTTCTACAATATACTAAAGAAAAGAAAAGGCAACAGGCGAATCATATCAGTCCAATATAAATAGAATGAAACTAGTAACATGCAACTCAAAAATACATTCAAAACTCTGGAAACCAACTTCACATTACTCAAATGAATGTAGTAACAACATCACTGGAACATTTTACAGAATACTCAATGCATATACTGACAAGGAAACATGAATTTTAAGTTATCTGCATCATGCATACGTAGCACAAATATACAAAACCAAGGAATTTGATCAAATGGATAGCTTCTTTCTATGAATATTCTAGTAGGAATGTTAACATTTTTCTAGTGTGTAATAAAAGGAAATAGTTAGGAACTACTTGCACAAAGAAAATCAGAGAGATCTCATTTCAAACGTGAGCCAAATCGTAGTCTCTAAAGTTTACTATATATATCCAGATTGAACATTAATTGAAGAAATTAGAAGCAATGAATGTGCAAAGTGTCCAAAAAACTTAAATAATTTTTCTTCCTCCAGAACAAGCACATATGTTAAGTTAAAAAAATTTGTAAACGATAAAGAGGATAAGGTACTCTCAACAAAACATGATAAATCTAAAGGATATGACAAATAATCCATAATTTGACTAGTTGACAAAAATTCTACAGGCTGGTTGCAGTCAAGACTACTTTTATATATAGTGCAATCATATGTTTTTCTTTTGTTAATATTATGTATGTACATAATTACCTAGGCAGTAAAAGAAAAAGAAAGCAAAGTTCACGTCCCATTTAAACAATCCTCATTCCTTGGACGTCTGACCAGCCTCAATCTTTCAAGAAGATTTCAATAAGAGCTCAAATAAAAAATAGCAGCACAGAACTTCCCAATTGACTCTACTCAGTTTCTGTTTTACGTCAGTAGATCCTCCAATCCCTTTTTATATGTTCCATACACTATTCATCAGAAAGCATTGCATACATTGAATGTACAACTATGAAACCCATTACATCCCGACTTGGCATAAAGCTGCAACCAATGCAGGCAAATAGACAAGATATTCCTTGAAGAACGTCTTCTTTGGAAAAGAATTGCATGCTTCGAGTGCCTAGCTGATATGTGAAGTTTTCTACCGGTATAGCCATGTCAAAGTTTCAAAATCCTCAAAGAAATTGACAACTCAGAAAGTTGAAGCAATCAAAACTGATAAAAGATCTTCAAGATGACTAATCCAATTGAAAATTTACAACTCCAGGTGAAACTAGCATCTTCATGTGATTAAATATAATTAAGGAACTCCAAAGCCCCCGACCCTAATCAATTTCTGAAGGTCATGACAATATTCTTCACAAGAGCAGTTAATAGCACCTCTCTTTCCAATTTAAACGACTCTGGAGACAATGCAGTCAACAAAATAGCAATTCACCTTCATTCTCACTGAATTAGTTATGACCTAAACCCATTTGACATATTAGGTCATATAAATTACTCCCTTCCACACAAATAGAATCTGTGACCTCGTTACTTTGTTTCTCTACACATTTTTTATCAATATGTTGATAACTTGAAATATCTCAGCAGATCTTGAACAAAGGCAGCATAAGAGAATGGCTTGAAATACGAACTTCAACCTATCACACCCCATGTCTTGAGCAAAAACCAGGTTCCTTCCCCTCCCAAACTACCATATCATGAACTTGAAAGGGAAATTGAAACCCAATTTCAGTCTCGATGATCCAGCGACTAGTCATATAACCCAATTTAAATATTTCATCATACAGCGGCGGCCCAAAAAATGCCATGCATGTAGTTCACAGAGCATATCCCAGGAAGCAAGCGTAAGTAGTTGGAACAGATCTGAAATAGCTAATCAAGATACAAAAGTTGAGTTGTTCACAACACCATCTGTTTAACTGATCAACATTTGCAGGGGGTGTATGCAGCAACCGGGATATTGAATTGGCATTCCAGGAATAACCAAGGACAAATAACATGAAAAAACACAGACTGCAATGCATGTCAAAGCAACAGTTGAAAATGATAACTGATTAAATAATCACTTAAAGCAGAAAAGGATTAGAACACGCAAAACTCAAAAATATCATTAACAACCTAAAGTTTCAACTAGCATTCCGCAAATTAGTGTGGAACGTTTCCTAGACCAAAGCCAAGTAGACAAATCAATATTTGAAATTCATCTTTTACAAAATTGATTGCAAGTGTCCTAAAAAGAGCAAAACACATCCAAAGCAGCAGAAATCAGCATAAAAAACTCGAAGCATCATATGAGAGAGAAAGGAGAAACATACAGGTGACCCCAAAATGAAGCTAATGACTGGAGCCAATCTGACAGATTAAGGCCATCATCCTTCAACTTATCACGCCCTCCTTGCACCAAACGTTCAATCACAACATATTCTAATATGTCATACTCAAGCTGCATAAATCCAATAAAACGAAAAATATTAGTAAAAAAAGTCTTGAAAATTATATTTACCAAATGTATCCACGGAAAAAGAGAATTATACATACCTGAGTCAGATACTTGAATGCATCTACTACAGGAGTAATCATATCCCTATATGCCTCAATCTGCAGAATGTCATTTTCATCATGATCTCTACTCTAAAAAACAGGAAAAAGAGATGTATCTATTTGCATGTAGCTAACTCAAACAACACCTGGTGTAATATAGTGCGAAGGACAGTCAACGGATTGGCATGAGCAAGTTTTGCAACCATCCTACCCAATTGCTTCAAATTTTCCTTAGCCAACCGCTTCAAAATCCTCCGTGTGTCCAACTGAGAAGTAGTAGTTGATCGGGGTTTACCTGATTCTGAACAATTATAGAGGAAAATTAAAAAGAAAATATTAACTAACGAATACCTTTGCGGTTTGCCTTGCAGCCAAAACCATTGGAATCTTCTCATCATCTTTCTCCCATTCACCATATAAACGATACCGCACCTAGTAATGCAAAATATTTTAGATCAAAAGCAATATGATTGGATTATAATACAAAAGAGAGGAACAATCATTCAAGGTTTTCGATTATAAATGAACAAATCCTTCGTTAGAAGCAAATGGTACTGACACAATGGTATACCTCATACGGAAGAAGATTCATTACTTCCCATATTCCTTGACCAACAGCTGGATTGGCAGGTATCAACTGTAACGAAGGAAGTATACACATTCCTAAAGCTTCCTCAATTTTCAATCTAGCTTCCTTCAAGTGAAGATGAGGAACCCGGCTACCAGCTTGCAGAACAAATTCAGGATTTGAACCACTTTCCACACTGTTGACAAACTCAATTGCCGACATATAATAACCTCTCAGCACCCTACAGACCTGCCAAAAAAAATCATGTTGGAAATTATTTGAGAAGGATAATGAGAGGTGAAAGGAGAAAAAAATGGACAAACAAGTTACCTTCTGCAGCAAAATTGTATCACGGTAGAGATAAGGTCCAGCAGCTGCAAGCATCTGAAAAAGTTCCCTAGGAAGATCTATAAAAGAACCACCAACCGGAAAATTCCTGGTATCAATGCTAGCTCCCGAAGAGGTCCCAAAGCTCTGATAATAATGTTGACGAACAATAGAGTACGCAGAGGAGATCGATTCTTCAATGAACCTAACACACCAAAGAAAACGATACTGGAATCCAGACTCATGTGCATGTGTATCAATATACACTAGCAAGAAATCAGAATTACCTAAACAAACAGTTACAGATTGGAAGGTGTTCCACTGGATTGAGAGGTAAAAGCCGATTAAACAGTACATGTGCATGATACCTGACAGGGAAAAAGAATAAACCAGATGAAGCTACATTCTGCTTGGTTAAGAGGTGAGAGCTCCAATTTTTCTTTTATAGGATATGAAATTTGTATTATAGACTAAATGATGTAGGATTTTTGTGATCTTTGTTCTTTCTTGATCCTTTTCTTCAACCGTGTGTGGTTAATTGTTTTTCCACACTTCTCTTATTATAAAAATGTTTATATCTTGACAAGCTTCTAACATGTGGTAAAAGGCTTTAGTTATTGGGTTAGTTTGTTAGTTTAGTGAGGTCATTTTTCCGGCCTATATATTCGGCTGCTGTAATCATTTTTTGAGGTTAATGAAACATTTTTTTAGGTTTATTTCTTCAGCATCAAGTTTCCAAAGAATTCACAAATGTTCCACTAAGCTAAAAAATGATTACAGCAGCCAAACATGTAGGCAGTAAAAATAACCCCACTGAAATAAACAAACTAACTGAATAACGGAAGCCTACCACATGTAAAAGCTCGATAAGAAATAAGCATCTTTAAATTAAAAGAAGAGTGGTAAAACAATAACCACACACGGTTAAAGGCAATCCTACATCACTCATGTCATGCAAAAATATGATTACAAAAAAAAAAAAAAATCCTAATTGGCATAAATGTGCCACAAATCAAAATTGCAACACACTTTAAAAGCACCAAGTTAAATCACGGAGTTCCACAATATCCCCAGAAACAGTCGCAAGCAGAATGCATTTCAAATCGTTGAAGGTGAATATTAGAATATGCTAGATAGTAACAGAACTTGAAGCAAAATTTCTAAAAAAGGAGCATCCAATAATCGATTCAAATGTTGGTTTTATCATTCAAGCATAGTAAAGCATCTCTTTTTTTGCAAGACCGTTGGCTAGGAAGTTCAGTCCTGGCTCTATCTTATCCAGAATTATATCCTCTCTCAAAATTTTCAAGCTTCACAGCGTAAAAATGCGGGATCAATCTTCATCTTCATGGATTCTGGGCTTTTGCAAATATTTAAAGGAGGATGAAACAATAGAACAGGCTTTCTTCTTCTTTTGTTCTCCAGGAGGTGGTACGCTCACAGTACGATTGTCTCGAATGGGGCGGAAGGAGTTATTAACGAGAGCTTTGAAGTTGGAATTGTTCCTGGCCCATCTTCAATTTGTTGACGATATTATTTTATTTTGCTCAGGTAAGGAGTCTTTCTTCTACTGAATCACATAGGAACCTCAATTGCAACCCTGGTAAGGTAAGTAGATGGGTTAATTTTGTAGGTTGAGGTGGGTCTTTTCCTTCCTCTTATCTAGGCCTCCCCCTTAGCATTATCCAAGAACCATCCCTTTCTGAAAAGACTTGCCTCTTGAAAAAGGAAGTTTTTCCTCCCCCTTTAGTCCTAAGCCGCATCCTGACTTATTTCTTCTCTCTCTTTAGAGCCTCTCATGTCAATTGTAACTCCCTAGAGAAGCTTACGATGGATTTCCTTTGGGAAGGGGTTGATGAAGGGAGAAGTGCACACTTCGTGGGTTTGGAAACTGTGGGAAAGCCCATAACACGAGGAGTTAGAAATAGGGAACTTATGGAACCGAAACAAAGCCTTATTGGCCAAATGGCTAAGGCGGTTTCCCCCTGAGGCTAGTAATCATTGGCATTGGATTGTTGTGAGTAAAAGCGGTTGTCGTCCTTTCAAGTGATGGTCCAGTGGGGTGAAAGGTTCTAATAGAAATCAATGGAAAGAAAGTTCTTTTGAGCTCCCCGCTTTCTCTTGTTTGATTGTACTTAAGACGGGACAAAAGGGATGTTCACTTTTGGAGTTTAAACCCCTTTGGGGTTTCTTTTGTAGTTTGTTCTTTCATTGTTTGGCAGATCCCTCTCTGACTTGAGAGTGGGTTTTTCGAGTCTATGGAAGGTGAAAGTTTCAAAGAAGATTTAGATAAATGGAAGGGTTAACACCTTAGATAGACTCTCAAAATTTTCATCTCAGTTGGCAAGGACTTCTTGTTGAATTCTTTGTTGGAAGGCAGAGGAGAGTCTTGATCATTCCCTACAGAGTTGTGACTTGGCTCAGTTGGTTTTTAACTTCTATTTTGATGTGTTTGATATTCTGTCTGTCAGGCATAGAGGTGTTAGGGAGATGATTGGGAAGTTATTTCTCCATCCGCCTTTTAGCGAGAAGGGGCGTTTCTTATGGACTGCAGTGGTTATGGGAGGAGAGAAATAATAAAATCTTTTGAAGGAGTAAAAGGTCCCCTTGTGATATTTGGTCCCTTATCAGATTCTATGTTTTCTTCTCACCTTCCGTGACAAAGGTCTTTTATGATCAAATTGAGGTCTTTTGTGATTATTTCGTAGGTCCTATTTTACTTTATTGGAACCCCTAACTTTGGTTGGGTTCTTTTGTGGACTTAGTTTTTCTATATTCCCTTGTATTGTAACATTTTTTCTTGATGAAAGCTCGGTTTCTTATCAAAAGAAAAAGAAAAAAAAAAAGGCTTCACTTTCCAGTTTACTCTTTGTGGTGATTTTTAAAGATGTAATTGATACTCAAACAGGGCCTTTGGAATCTTCAGGGAGGTTTCGGTAGACAAGCATCAATGAAGAATGTCTTATCATTGTCTTTGACCACAAGGGTGTGTTAGGTATAAACCAAACTCAGAATCATCCTATCATATTTTTATTGATTGTCCTTGTGCTAAAAACTACTGGAATATGATCCTGGAAGCCTTGGGTTGGTCCTCGGTCATGCCAAGTAATATTCATGATCTTATCTCAATCTTTGGAGGGGAATCCCTTCAAAGGGGTCAAGCAGCTGATATGGTGTGCCATCAACAGTGCCTTTGGATATTTGGGCGTGAACAAAATTCTCGGGTTATCAATAATGTGGAATCTCCATTCACTGTATTATGGATCACATTCTTTCTATAGCTTTTTATTGGTGCAAGTGTCCACCACATTTTTCTAGTTACACTCTTACCTCTCTAGTCTCAATTTTGGAGATCTTTTTCTGGAACCACATTGGGTGGATGAAAGTTTCCTGCTTCTCTTTGCAACTTCATTGTTTTAAAATACCCATGTGTGCCCAGGTCGAATAACTTTAGTATATATCCTTAATAATAACAACATGTTAATCTTTGTAAATGATTGAATTAAACTCCCTAACACAATTTGTAAGGTACTCCCGACTATTTCTAGCTATAAGAAGGTACATCGCACATAATAGATCTTGTACCAATCCCTCATGCTAATAAAATTGACCAGTCCATTCTTCAAACATTACCAAGAACTTCTTTCTAGACTATTAGTATCAAGAAGGAATATGGCAACAATTTAATTTGGATGCACCAAAAAGTGAACTGAACAATAAGAAAATATGACATCTTAAAACTGATCCCACACTTGGGGGTACTTTGCCCCAACAAAGAAAACAGATGGAGCGTATATCAAAAGACACATCGAGAACAAGCGGAGGCGAAATGAACAGCTCAAATGTGGACTCACACCAGAGTATGGTACTGATATGATACTTTTGGCAATGAATGAGGCTCATGTGTGACTCGTTCCAACAACCATAGGTGGTGAAATCAACAAACAGAGACACCAAAGCAGTTACCCAAATTTCAAATTCTAGCCTGAATACCTAAACGACCTGTTAATTCCTCAACAATTTCACTTTTCAACACATGCCATTTGGCTTAATGTCAGGAGAAAATGCTCCATTTCATTTCACTCGCACATGTATAATTGGGGAAAATAATTAATACGTAACCAAATACAGAACGGAGAGAAAGAACGTTCCACTATCGCACGCATAGATGTTTCTTTGTAACTCATGCACAGATGCTGATTAAAAGAAGTGGAGTCCAACAGGTAACCAAAGCAACATCAAAGCTGGCATTTCATTGTTACAAATATACAGACAGACGGAAGACAAACATATATAACACCATGCAAAGTGAAGAAAATAAAATTTTACATACCAGTCACCCACAGAAAGAAATCCTGTAAGCAAGCCCAATGTTTGATTATTTTCCAGCTCTGGAGACCTTTCATTGACTGCCTCACTTTCCATATCAAGAGCAGCAAAAAGATCAATGCTTACATCTCCTTGCTTCTCATCATCCATTAGATCTTTTCCCGTTGCCGCAAGATTTATTTTACCTATTCTGTTAGCCTGTAGACATTAATTCAAGTTCACGACAATACATTAACATAAAAAAGAAGTAAGCCGTGGGGAAAAGGGGAACATAATATTAATTAACTTAACTGCTTAGTCTAAGCTTCTAACTCACTATAAATACTGGAATCAAATTCCATTTACAAAGGCATACATTCTAGTGTATAGAAACTGGCATGTAGCCATCAAGCTACCTGCCTTAGTAACTAGCTAGTAAACTGTACAACTAGTTAACTACTGGAAACAATGTGACAACAAGCCATTTATAAGTTCAGCACTCCTGCTCTTTTAAAGAACAGTTCATGAGTTTAAAATGCACCGTGAAACCTTTAAAACTGCCAATAAATAACTTCAAGCCAAAATTCAAAAGAACTTTTCGTTTGAAAACAATGCATTCAAGAAAAATAATCTCTCAAAACGAAAAATGAAAACAGTAACAAGACTCATTGTATACCTTGCACGATTTTGGTATCCTATTGAGTGCAAATCACAAATAAAGCCATAACAAATGAACCCAGCGCAATGACATTCTACTGTAAAGACATTTTTAAGTAACCAATTAGGAGGAACATTAATTTTATGAGAACAGTAACCAAAACTGTGAACCCAGCATAATGTGTATTCAAATTTACGAAAAATGACAGCCTATGCAACAAACTTGAAGTTCCAAATATAAATACGTATCCCTTTGACGCAATTCTCATTGCCCCTGCACAATGGCCATTGTTTCCTTCGGGAACCCACAAACATCCACCACAATGTTACTATTGAAGGATTTAACACAAAGCCAATCTAAAACCTCTTCTCCACCTCTTCTTTAATTCTAAACCATGCCACAGCCCCATTCAATCTCCCGACAACGACCGCCAAAGAATGATTGAAAGTAAAATCCACCAATGAATCAAAAACTGACACAACCTCCCCCAAAGTCTTACTTGGTCCAACAACCATATGCCCAACTTTCTTTGCTCCTGATAGAGGGGCAGTAGGAAGAAACTTCGTCAAGGCCAAAGACAACCCATGCCAATCCCTACAATTATGACCTTCTAGAATGAAAACCACACTTCTCTTCCCTTCAGATATTTTTTACCTGAACTTGCCCTTCTTATTCGAAATGAAGAAAAAGATAATCAGCAAATCCGACCTTCTCCACGCACTAAGTTTGCTAGGCTAGTGATATCCCAAAGACAATTCCCCAACCATGCCACCCTTACCACCTCCAATTCTAGACTTTTCACCTGTCTTCGCCCATTTTCTTCTACGATCACCTTCCACCCACAACTACTTTTCCAAAGGATAAATGCTTTCCAGTCTATACTAACCTCCTCCTTGTCTCTTAACCTAACACCTCGAGTGACAAAGTAATATCTTTCCTTAGAGAAATCATTGTTGAAAACTCNTTTTTTTTTTTTTTTTTTTTTTTTGGTGAAGGTTAGATTGGAAAAAAAAAATAACGAGAAACAACTTTTCATTGAAATAATAAAAAGGAAAACATGTTCAAGGATTACAAACGTTCAAAGGAAGTGATAATAAAAGAAAAAAAATACAAAATAAAGAACTTAAAAACAATAATAATCTTCTTGAAAACGGAGGAAATTTTGGACTAACCATTAAGGCCACTAAAAAACTGGAATAAGTTATGGATATGCAAAGAATCTTCCGAGAAAAGCTTTTGAAACTTGAACCAACAAAATAAATGTTGACAAACAATAAAAACCATAAAAACCTCACAATCTTCAAAGACAACTACCTCAAACAGAGACAAAAAAAAAAAAAGGCTTCTTCCAAAAAACCATTTGAAATTCAAATAAATTTTGACAAACCAACGCCTTGACCCTCACAATTCTTCAAAGACAACTACCTCAAACAGAGACAAAAAAGAAAAGGCTTCTTCCAAGAAACAATTTGAAATTCAAATAAATTTTGACAAACCAACGGCTTGACAAGAGAGATTGGTGGAAAAAAAAACTATTTAATTACAAAATACACGATGAGAGAGGAATCAACAAAATAAATGTCAACAACTTAATGAGAGAGAATTATTAATATCCGACAAATCTTCAACAGAAACAACTTAGACTTCAAAACATAGACTTGAATAAAACAATTTTCAAAGAAATATTCTCAAGGATTGGATAAAATGAAGAATGTCCCTTTTTTTGGGAATAAGACAAAACATAGACATCAATAAAACAATTTTCAACTCATTAACACCTAGGCTTCGTGAAGTCTGTAAGGGAAGCTTCAAAAATTGGTTCAAAATCCACAAAGATGCCTCGTTTGAAGATTTCTTTGGAGATGGTTAATTTCTATATTCAATGAGATTGAAGCTAAAAGTTTTAATTGATAATTTTATTGTTTTTGAAGATAAGCTTTTTATTGACAATTCTTTGGGCTTGCGACTTGAAGATGGCTATATGCAGCGATTATCCCAGTCCTTTTAATCTTGAAGAGGATCCATTGGATTCATTTGATCTATCAAATTATCCAAGTTGTTTTTATCAACATAGCGACCAACTTTTAGTTTTGGATTATGAGAGGACAAGATGATCTTAGCTACGTTTCATTTTCTTTGGGTGTTTGGTTTTGAACTCCTTATTTACTTATTTTTTTGTTAGGTTTAATTTGAAGGTGTTTGGCACGCTTTCTCATTCGGTTTTGGATTGGTGTTGGTCGTTTTGGCCCTTTTTTCTAGGGCTTGCAGTGGGTTTTTGCTTCTCTCCTTTTCAAGATGGTTTCCCTGATGATTTTGTGTCTTTTCACCTACTAATGAAAGTTGATCTTGTTCAAAAAAAATATAATGTTGAGAGGTTAGAAAGTTCTTCCTTGTTTCGAATGAAAAATAAAAGGCCTTCGATTGTGAATTGAAAATGGTTTAGATGTATGTCATCTCTACTTATAACAAAAGCTTCAAGCAGCCCCTTCTCCACAACTTTGGACAACAAGCAGCTGCAATTGGAAACTATAGCAAACAGAATGGGAGATAAGAGTCCATTAATGAATGCCTCTTATTTTCCATCAAAAATGTGAAAATACATCTGTATATAGGAGTGTTAACAAAGCGGGATAGGGATGACATGCCTTCCCCATCCTAGTTCCCTTATCCTAAATCATTCCCGATCCCCTCCCCTGAAATCATTCTCCATCCCATGCAATTTCTCTTTTAATTTTACGTGGATTTTCCCCATTAACAATTCTTTTTTAAAAAAATGAGAAAAGATTAAAATATATATTTACAATTTCACTTGAAAAGAGAAAAAATGAGGCTAAGAGAATGAGAGAAAATAAAAATAAATATTTAAGATTTTTTACTTTATTTTCTATAAAAATAAGTATGTGTGCAGGAACAACAACTACAACCTGATCAGAAACGAGGAATACCCACCCCTCAAATGTAAACAAGAACAAATTCCGACCGCCTGATTCATTGCAAGAAGAAGCACCAATTGGCACTTCTATCTTTCTTTTTCCCGCGTACAAAGTTACATTCAGCTTTATCATGTCTGACTTGAAAATAAGAATTCAATTTTACTTCTCCTCCCCCATCGACCAACTCATCATCAAAAAAGACATTAAGGGTTTTGTGCCAAGAAGAGTGACAAAAATAAGTATCTAATTGGTTCAAATAAAAAGAGGCCACAAACTCAGTACACAAAGTAGCCTACCAAGATGCAAGAAAAACTAACTAGGTCATAAAGTCCTAATCAAAGTGAATTTATATGACAGACTAAAGAATAAAGTAACGAATATGCTAACTAGAATTTACTCAATCGCAGTACCTCATCAAGTCGTTTGGAAGAAAAGGACTCATAGTGCTCAAATGCCTCCTCCTCCTTAGGAAGTAGATGTGCATATCTACAGAAATAAAAATCCAAATGAACAAAAAGTAGAGAAGTATATGATTCAAAATTGTTTTTTATTAAGATACAACTTTATGATTAAAACACCAGATGATGCAGGACAAGCGAGATAAAGAAATAGTGGATGAGAGGTCAGGTGGAATAATAACTTGTTTTCACAAGAATACTTGGGATTTATTCCAGAAGTAGCAAAAGGAAATACAAGGAATCTATCCAATTTTGTTTCATTTTGTTAAATTAAAATATGTATAATATAAAATATTAAAATCATATAGTTTTGTAATTTTTTTATGATATCCATGAGCATCCAGGCTGGCTTGCGTGCACATCAACTATTATCGCGGGACAACAACCTGAGCCTACTACATTTGGTTGTAGCTCATAGCATTTTAAATCCTAAGTATTAGGTGGCCACCAAGCTTGAATTCATTCTCTATTAGCACTTTATTATTATTTACGTAGTCGCTTTTGACCACCAAGCCAACCCATGGTGGTTTGATATTGTAAAATAATAATCATACAAAATTTATAACATAACACATGTTCCTAAATTAATAAATCATATTTAATTTGAAATTAGAACTACTTTTATGATTTAAAAATATATTATTGAACATATTTGGAACCATTGTTCAAATTAGAATCCAATTTCCAAACACATCCAAAAACATTGAAAACATGAGATACAACTTTGTTTTTCTCTGAATCTCTATTGAGGTTTGTTTTTAGATCATTAACCAAATGCATCTTAGACTTCCTGACACTATATCTATGTGTCTAACAACCTTCAAAATATAGTCATAAAAATCCTCCACCATAATCCTTATCATCACCTCAATGCCCACACCCAAAGGACAGACACATGCAGTTGGCTCCTTAACCAAAAGTCACCCATATTCTATATGGCCGACTCCACACTTCTTTTACGCACCTTGACCCAAGCTATCCTTATTAGTAAAATTGTGGTGGCCAACAATCAACTAGTACCACATCTTGGCTTGCTTAAGCCTTCCTTTCATATTCACCATTCTAAGCATTATAAGCATCACTTGCATATTTGATTCTACTACACCTCTTCCATCGGTCACACCTTTGATTAATCTTCATGATCCATTTAATAGTACCTTTTCCTTGTAGTTTTTTCATCAATAACCACTGTAAATTGCCTGTCGATTAAAATAGGGTGCTTTCTACATCTACATTCGTTTTAACTTAAATACCAACATTGATATACCATTCCTCCCAGGATATTATGTATGCTAACAAAGCATCGTAAGACAACATCACGTCTCCACTTCAAGAGTGAACATGTATCATCATAATGTTTCAACTATTGTCACGTCTACATTTATCATGACGATGAATACATAATTCCAACTAAGGAAGCCATCAATATATGGGGGCCCTCTCATTGGACTGAAGTGTGCTCCAAATAGTGATAATCCGAGTCCTGATCTCTATTCATGTCATGGGCCTTCGTCTAAGGGATCTTGAGGCCCCAGTGTAGGCCATATAACATTGGCCTGCCTGTTCATGGGTTGATGACACCATTAGATTTACGCCAATACAATACTGATGCAATGGTTCTTTTTTGTAATTCTAAGAGATATGTTCATCCTAACTTCTTTTACAGCTAGCTAACCTTTTGATGTGTAACAGAAGTAACTATGGAACTACTGGCTGTTATACCAGTCGAAGGCTACAAAAAGAATAAATGTGAGCCCCAGGCATAACTGTAATCTGATTAGACATTTAAAACGAAAAGGCTGTTAGATTTCTAAAAGATTCACTTCAACTAACTCAGCATCAGCCCCCCCACCCTAATAATAATAGTATAATTATCACTATGGGATTGCTTCAAGATTCGCATCAGCACATTACAGGACTTTCCAAAAATGAACTCCCTGCAACACATGCTCCCTACTAAAAAACGCATGCCCAAAATCAATCAGTACTGGACATTTCAAATCTACTCCACCTTAAGTTTTCACGATGAAACAACGTTCTCCATAAAGCTTTCCAAGGGCACTTCAAACGTGTTCAAGCAATAACAGACACAAGAAAATGCAAGGCTAGATTCAGAAATAAACATAAAGAAACAAAATGATTTGTATTAAACTGAAACTAGCATTAAAGAAAAAAACACTTACATGCTATCCAGATCAATAAATTTTTCCTTCACTAGTAAAGCTGCAAGTTTATAAAGCCCAACTGGCACTGGCGAGTTCACTTCAATGCGCTGATAATATTGGAATTTGAACCCAAGGATTTGTGAAGCATGAGACTGCCGAAAATCATAACATCATGAGAAACTTTAAGAGCTCATATATCAGCAAGAGCAAGATTATCAAAGTCAACTTGTCATAACTCCTAAGCGTCTCTACCTTGGGAAATATTGGAATTAGCTCCACAAAAACACTATTTTCTGGCTGAAGTTCAAAACACTCCAAGACCTGATAGAAAGGCATCAAAATAATTTTAAAACTAGCACAGTGAACTTCTTTAAAAAAATAACAAATAAAAGGAAGAAGGTAAACAGAAAATCAAAAATCAAAAAAATGAACAAGCGAATGACTCACAATGTCAAACACACGGTTTGGGTCCAAATCAAAATGCCCAATCAATGACTGCAGAAAAGTTAAAGATCAATAAATTGGAACAGTTTTAAAATATATATATATATGCATAGAAGAAAAACAAATTTGATATCCTTGTGTGTGTGTGCGCGTTAGAGATGGAGAAAGAGAAAAGACTTGATGTGGAAGTTCACTGCCAACCTTTATAATACCAATTGTTGAACCCGGCAAATTGTTATTTGAAGCGTCAGTGACATGGCAAAGAAGTGTTACCTACAGATTAAGTCAAGCATCTCAGTAGATAAAATACGAATTCACAAGAAAAATTACAAAGAATCACTCTCTTTGTTTTAATAGGCAAACCAAAACCATGAATAAAAATGTGGAAGACAGAAGTACTGTCTCCAACTGTATCGAAGAAATAGATTTCAAAGGAACTCCACCTACTTTCTTTTTTTTTTTTTTAATAAGAGAAATTCATTGATGATCGAAATTCACAAAAAGGATGTATAATTCATAGTGTTTACAAAAGACCTTCCCAATTTGTAATGAGGGAGGTATAACCATACGAAGTAAAAATATTAGACACCACTTAAATATAAAAAAATTTGAAATAGAATAGGAGTTCTATCAAGAGGTCAAGGAGTACACTATTTCTCTCAATACAATGCTCATTCCTGGACATCCTACCAAAAATACTACACTGCTCTCGTGTCCAAATTGCAGCAATAGTCAGTATTATTGATCAGAAAATTTTGGATTTTCTTTAAAGCATTGGTCCAAGAATTAAAATAATTCAAGATTACTACCATTGTTGCAAAATTATACCCATGCAGCACTCTCCTTATGACGACATACCAGAAAAATGAAATTTACATTCTCTCTTATAAAAATGATTTTGCTATTTCAATTATTATGAATGGAACCCTAACAAAAAAAGATATATTATGAACGGAAGTTACAATCGCTTTCCCAACAAAGTAAATTTAAAAAAGATGGTAACTATTTGCATGCAAGCTTTAGATGGTTTTGAGTGTTGGAGTCTTCTGGACAATTTTCAGGAAGATAAAGGTTGTTCAAGGGTTGGGTTTATTATATTTTGTGGACCTCTATAACCCTAGAAAGCATGGACACTCCATTTCAGACACTCTATTTAGGATCAAGTGTCCATGTTGGTTGTGTGTCAAACACAAATTCATCTGGACATGATCCACTCAGACATGTGTCCAGCCCACTAAAAAAATGTCCAATATTAATTTTTTTCCTCTAATTTTGGACACGGCTTAGATATAGTTGGTCAAGGCCAGATACAGCTTGGATAGGGCAAGAGCACAACTCCAGAAAAAAATTGAGGACTTTTCCATGTAAGCCCAAACTAAAAAGGGAAGAAAAATAGAGATTTTATAACAGAGTATAATCCTTAGATGTTGATCATTCCAAAAATATTAGGAACGTGGGATCATATATGCTTCCTCTAGCTATAGCCATCCAAATCATTCTATATATTTAAGCACTTCAAATATTGTATGTTTCAGTGTCATGTATTTTGGTATTTATGCTAAATTACATGTGTTTAATCAAACTACAAGCATTACATACATTTATATTCTGCAATTCTGTAAGTAAAAAAGTGTCCCCAATGAGCTTGTGTCCTACTTTTATAGAAATAGATGTGTCGTCACCTCATATATGATTCCTCTAGCTATAGCCATCCAAATCATTCTATAAATTTAAGCACTTCAAATATTGTATGTTTCAGTGTCATGTATTTTGGTATTTATGCTAAATTACATGTGTTTAATCAACTACAAGCATTACATACATTTATATTCTGCAATTCTGTAAGTAAAAAAGTGTCCCAACAAGCTTGTGTCCTACTTTTATAGAAATAGATGTGTCGTCACCTCATACCAATGTCTTCGAAAAAAATAAAAGGTTTACGGACAAGTTCATCAAGAAATTACATATTTCTCCTTTTAGTAAGAAGATGGACTATCTCTACCCCCTCCCTTTCTTCCTCCTCAACCTCCCACCCTTTCCTTATGGCCTCTTAAGTTTCATCTTCCATGGACGACAACTCCCCAATCACCCCTCTTCAAAACTACTCCAAATTGTTCGTTGTAGCCATAGACCAAAAGAACTTTTGGATTGCTTTCAACGACCACTCTCGAGGAAAAACAAAAAGATTGGCTTTTAGAATCATGTTTGTGGACAAGTTGAGAAAAAAAAAATTGGTTTCTTGAAAACGGAGCTTCTTCTCTAAAGGTGGTGGTAGGATGACTCATTAGGTTTGTTCTTAGGATGGAATCCTGATTTACTTTTTTCCATTTTTGATGTTTTATGATTGCTTTCAATGACCACTCTCGAGGAAAAACAAAAAGATTGGTCTTTAGAATCATGTTTGTGGACAAGTTGAGGAAAAAAAATTGGCTTCTTGAAAACAGAGCTTCTTCTCTGAAGGTGGTGGGGTAGGATGACTCATTAGGTCTGTTCTTAGGATGGAATCCTGATTTACTTTTTTCCATTTTCTGTGTTCCATGTAGGGTGTGTAAGGTAACTGGGAAATTGATGCATGACTTCCTTTGGGAAGGGGTTGAAATGGGGGGAAGAACGCACCTAGTGAGTTGAGAGATGGTGGAAAAGCAAGTCTTGGTGAGTTAAGTCTTGCAAATCTTAGGGTTCATAACAGACCACTATTAGCAAATTGGCTTTTGCGGTTCCTTCTCGATACAAATTCCCCTTGGTGAAGAGTTATTATGAGTAAGCACAATCCTCATCCTTTTGAGTGGTAGTCAAGTGGGATCAAAGGCTCTTACCGGAACCCATAGAAAGAAATAGCCTTGGAGATCCCTTCTTTTTTGACTTGGTTCATTCAGCGATTGGCAATGGGGGAAGGAAACGTATTCCTAAGAAGATAAGTGGGTGGGGGAACACTTCGCTTTATGTTTCCTTGTTTGTATCATTTATTTTCTATGAGAAATAGCTTCGTGGTTGATGCCTTGTCTTTTCCTAAGAGCTCTCTCTTTTTCGTCTGAATTTCGTCGTGCATTGTTCGATAAGGAGATGACAAATATTCTGACTCCTCTCTCATTGATGGAAGAGGTTTAGCTTAGGCTTGGGAGGAAAGATCTTTTATGTCAGAGCCTTGGCCAATCTGAGGGCTTTTCTTGCAGTTCTTCTTTCATAGGTTGTTGAACAAGTCTATTTTTCTTGTACGTAGAAAGTAGAAATTCCAAAGAAGAATATTTTTTTTACTTGGCAGGTTATCCACAAAAGAATTAACACTCTTGATAGACTTGTGAAAAGGTCGTCTTTGTTGCTTTGCCTGTTTTGTTGCTTTCTTTGTAGAAAGACGGAAGAAGGCCTAGATCATTTGTTGTGGAGTTGCAATTTCACGCAAGCCATCTGGGGATTATTTCTTTGGGCAGTTTGATATCAATGTGTTAAACAAAGTTGTTGTAGGTAAATAATCAAGGAGTTCCTCTTCCATCAATCTTTGTGTGAAAATGAGAGATTTTTGTGGCAAGTTGGGTTGTGTTCTTTGTTGTTGGGCCTTTAGGGAGTGAGAAATAAAAGAGCTTTTAGGGAAGTTGAGGGACATTTCTGAAGTATGGTCCCTAGCAATGTTTAATGTTTCTCAGTGGGGTCAGTGACGGAACTTTTTTGTAATTACACTTTAAGTCTTGTTTTACTTGATTGGAGTCTCTTTCCTTAATGGGACTTCCTTTTGTGGGTCTTTTTTATGCCCTTAAATTCTTTCAAAAAAAAATTTTTTTTTTTTTTTTCTCATTGAAATTTAGACCACTCCAAAGGAAGAGCTAATATATTGGAAATAGGTAAAACCTCATCCCACACATTCTGTTAAATGGAAATCCCTCCATTGGCTAGCCTCATTCCTTAAAGCGCTTGTTATTGGATAAGCATACACCTTCCACATTGAGAGAAAGCCTTCAAATTGGCATCTAACTTTATTACATGGAGTAAAACCTAAGTAACACAAAGCTGATACATACATGCGTGTATAACATAAATATGTGTGTGGAGAGAGAGAACGAGAGTTTGCTCATGAAACTAATCGACCAAGGCAACAAACTAAGAAGAAAAACATAAGAACATAGAACAAAGTAATTAATCACTATCATACCAACTTGGCATAGCCCTCGCTTTCTTCACGCAGAAGATTAAACTTTGTTTGCTGATAAAGAAGACGAGTATTTACTCTGACCTGAAATCAATAAAATGTACATACTTACATATCACCTTTAAAGGTTTGGCTTCTATGCTAAAATTGAAGCTTTATAAGTCGTATGGTAGCATAAAAACTTGTTTAATGGAGCAAAATAGAGAAACTTCTCCATTTCATTACTTTTAAATGTAGATTAGTTTCATTCCTAGCACGATGATTGGAACATATGAATCTGTTTCCATACTACAAACATAAATCCAAAACACCATCGACTGTTCTCCAAATATCATTATAAATGGAAAAGTATTTTTGATAAATCTACAAATATTATGGGAACCTAAGATTTGAACATGTTCAAAATTTAACGATCAACTGTTACAGTTGCTAAACAAATGGAAAAGAAAAAATATATATCACATCAACACCCTGGTCCAGTTGAATCAATAACAATGTTTTAATCTCATTACACAACTATCACTCACCTCTTTGCTTTTCAATTCCTGCGCCTTAATCTTTATCATTTCAGCCTCCCATAAAAATTCTTCCTAAAATCAAGCAAATCCAGTTCAGAATTTCAATCACTAGACAAATGGTGCAACCATCATTGAGGCGCACAAATGAAAATCAAATGGTCATTATGCTTGGTAGATCACAAGAATGAAACACTGTCTCTAGGTAGAGAATTTACAGTAAGAAAAATAATGAAATCCATCCGAGAAAAAATTTATACATAAATATCACCTCACACCGTTCTTGAAAAAGCCTCAATGGAACAAATGCAGATTCAACCAGCCATTTAGCCTAGAAGGAACAGAATACAATATTCAATTGGTTTAATGAGGTATAATAATTTTTTAAAATGAAATATATGGTAAGGAGAAGCAGAATAACATATTCTCCACAACAAAAATAATGAAAGATGAATATATGTATACATAGATCAGATGATAATTGTCCAAATGTAATACGTCAAGAGGATATGCAATGAAATAGCATTAAAGACCATTACAGAATTTGGTGGAAAAATAGAGAGATCAAGTTTTCAAATTCCTTTTTCTCTACTAAGAAATCCAACTACTATATAAATATTGAAAGTAACGTTGCATTATTTGAAATTAATTTTTACAACCAGAGCCAGAACGAGATAAGGACCTCTTACCAAAGAAGGTTACAGATTAGAACTTCAATTTTTGAAAAGGTGAATAAAACAATTATAAAAGGGTTTTGTGAGTGTAATCCATTCGAAAGAAACAAAAACCACATCATGATAGTTACAAAACCCCCCTGGCTATCAATGAAGGTTGTCCAATTTCTTTTCTTCCAGATTCGATTCATCACAAGGGTTCTGGCTTTATTTTTTTAGATTACAGCTACTAAACTTTATCCAAAAAATTGCAAAGAGGGTGTTATTCAAAAGGTTGCTCATCTGTTAAAGTTGTTCCAAAAGTTTGTCGCGAACTCACAGTTTAACCTAATAAATAGAAATCAAAAGCAAAACAATCTGTTGTAAAAACCAAAGCAAATTTTGATTGAACAATGATCTTCCCTTTGATACTAACAAGGTTTCTATTTATATAACCTAAAGTTTGTTAGGACTAACAACAAAGCCAAGAAAATGACTAACCAATCTTGATTAAACCAAATTACAAAAATCAACCTCTAAAGGCTAATTTAAAACAGAGCCATAAGCTTACAAAAGGACAACCCAAGGTTATTATTAAAGAGCCTACATCACATTTGCCCCCCCCCCCCCCAAAAAAAAGCTCATTCTCGAGTGATGGTCAACACTAAGGAGCCAAAAATGAAGGAATCAAAAGCATTATAATCAAAATATCAGCCACATTGAAGATGAGATTGATTTGTAAGTCATCTCGAAGCTCAATTTGATAAGCATTGTCTCTGTATTGTTTAAGAATGTGAAATGGTCCCAGCTTTCTAGGATGGAATTTGTTAAAAGTTCCTTTAGGAAGCAGCGACTTCTGTAGGTAAATCATACTAAGTCTCCCTCCTTGAATTCTTTAGCACAACGATGTGCATCTGCTGCAACTTTGCAGTTTGAGTTAGAATGGACAAGATGATCCATTACTTCTTTATAGAGTTCCACAATACATTCAGCCATATTACCAGCTTCCTGATTAAAGTCAACAATAGTGGGAATATTGGCCAAATCTGAAGTTACCCGAGGGCCTTAGTATAAACGATGTCAAAGGAACACTAGTTTGTCAAGTGATTCTTCATGTTGTTGAAGGCAAATTCCGCTTGTGCAAGAACAAGATTCCATTGTTGTTTAGGTTTGTCACCACATAGGCATTGTATTAGGCTTCCAAGCATATAATTTGTCACTTCTGTTTGTCCATCCATTTTAGGATGGCTAGTGGTGAATTTGAGTGTGGTATCAAATGTCTTCAAAAAGGTTTCCCAAAAGTGACCAAGGAATTTAACATCCCCATCCAAAACTATGCTTTTAGGTATTTCATAAAGACAGACCACGTCCTTAAAGAAAATATTAGCCACATACACAGCATCAGATGACTTTTTACAAGGTAGAAAGTGTGACATTTTGCTGAAACAGTCCGCTACAAGCACGTAATCATATACCCATTGTATCCAAGGACAAAGTCCATAGATAAGTCTCCCCAAACGGAGGTTGGAATCTGGAGAGGTGTATACAATCCTATATTTTATCCTTGACCTTAACCTGATTGACATATAACGCATCTTTGTACAAAATTGAAGACGTCTTTTCTTAACAAAGGCCAAAAAGAAACGATTAGATAAAAAGTACAAAATTTTCTGCCCAACGCCACTAAAGAGTCCACCCAAACCTCCTGCATGACCATCCTCAAGTAATTGTTCTCTTAAAGAAGTATGGGGGATACATAGCCTGTCAGCTTTGAATAAAAAACCCATAAGCAAGATGAATATTGTTGCAATTTACTTGTGTTTTGCAAATGTACCAAATTTCATGAAAGTCCCAATCATTTTCATTAAGTAAGCCAGAGAGTCAAAAGCAAAAATTTCTACCTTTGGTAAGGCTTAAGAGAGTGGCTTTTCTACTAAGGCCATTGGTTGACAGTGACTAAGGCCAGCTTCATGCTTAATAAGAAAATCAGATTGTTGTATGAACGCCAACCATCTAGCATGTTAGGATGACAGTTTTCTAAGTTTGTAGAAATTTTTAAGAATAATGGTCAGTGAATAGTATAAACTCTTTTCCCAAGAGATAATATTCCCATTGTTTGAGAGCAGGGATTAGGTTATATAATTCTTGTTTGTATGTATTTCTCCATTTTTTGCGTGAATCACTAAGTTCTCTAAAGAATACAATGGGATGAAAGTTTTGAGAACGTACAGCCCGTGTCCCAATTCTTGAAGCATCAATAATTATTGGTTTGAGTAAAATTAGGAAGTGCTAAGACAGGTGCATAGCCTCCCTTGGCATTTAGAATACAAAAACTATTGGTTTGGTATATTCCCACTGAAACTTACCCTTTTTTAGACATTCAGTGCAACTGAAACTTTGGATAAATTTTTTGATAAGAAGAGGCAAGACCTAGGAAACATTGAATGTCTTTTACTGTTTTTGGTACAGGCCATTTCATTGATAGCTTGAATCTTAGAAGGATCTACAGAAATGCCATATTCATCGACTACATAGCATAAAAATGAATTTCAGGAGTCATGAAGGAACATTTCTTAAGATTGATGTAAAGTGCATGCTTGTGAAGTGTTTCAAAAAGCTTTCAAAGGTGAAAAATATGTTCATCACTTGATTTTCTGTAAATTAAAATATCATAAAAATAGACTATGAAAGAATGGTTCAAAAATGGTTTTAAAACCTAGATCATCAACCTCACAACGGTACTTCGTGCATTTGATAAGCCAAATGGCATAACAAGCCAATTCAAAAACCCTTTGTTAGTTTTGAAAGCAGTCTTCCATTCATCTCCTAGTTGGATTCAAATTTGATGTAGCCACATTTCAAGCCTATTTTGGAAAAAAAAAATTGAGCTACATCAATAGGTTCAAAAGATCAGATACATGGGATTGAAAATTGATACCTTATATGTTAATCTTGTTATAGCCCAGCAACACACATTCTCCATGATTCGTTTTTCTTTTTAGGTGTTGGAAGTGCTCGAACAGGATATGGACTCATACTAGGTCTAATATGTCCCTTTTCCGCAACTCATTTATTTGATCATGTAAAATTGAGTACTCTTCGAGACTCATTCTATAATGAGGTAAATGCCAAAGAGTGAATCCAGGAAGTCAATGTGATGTTGAATGTCACATAGTAGAGGTAATTCACTTGGTGTTTCTAAAAGAGCAGGAAAGTCAGTATGCAACAATTGGATTTCTTCATGTACAGCCTCAAATTGCTGTGTCGAAGGAGGTTATCCCTTTAAAACAAAAGCAAAACAATACAGTTCTCTTCTGTTATAAAGTTTTTGTCTTTGACTATAGTAAATAGTTGTTTCACTGCCTTGGAATCATCTTTGGGTCCTTTTTTGTCATTAGTGTTTGTAGAGGGCAGCAACACAATTTTCCTTCCCGTCCATAAGAATTCATAAGGATTGCCCCTCCCTTCGTGAGAGTCTGGAGATCATACTGCCATGGCCTTCCTAGTAGAATGTGACAAACATCCATTTCCAAAATATCACAGATTATCTCTGGTCCTTATAATGATTTCCGATAGAAAGATGTACTTGGCAATGGAATTCACTGTTACTTCACCTCCCTTTTAAATCCAACTTACCTTATATGGATTTGGATGTTGATACACTTTAAGATTTAGAGCATTAACAAGTTTTTTGAGAAACAAGTTCTCCCTACTCCCTCCCACTGTCAATAATCACATTACATACTTTCCATTGATTGTGCATCATGTTTGGAATAAGCATATGTCTGTGTGGATGTGTCTCAAGTTTAGGAGTGAAACCACAATAGAAATCTGTTCTCCATTATAAGGTTCAAGGTGGGCAACATCTTCTTCCAATTGTTCTTCCCCTTATCCATTAACTTGATCATTTTCATCAATTACGGCCACTAATCTTCTCAAGTGATAAACAAATGTCCCTGCTGTCCGCAACGGAAAAAACTTCCCCAAATTAAGCCTGTGTATTGATTTTGAGTTTACTTAGCCACAACATCTGATCCTTTTAAATCTGGGACATTCGTGATTGTTTTTCTTCTTTTCCCTTTGAAATTGGGTTATTAGATGAACTGCCAACTTGGAATTCATTTGAATTGCATTTACAAGTGTTGTTCAGCCTTTCCCAAGTTATTCGTTTCTTTCTCCTTTTTTCATACTGTTTATCAAATTTTTCTGTTCACGTTACAGCTTCTGTCAAACACCCTAACGGTTACAATTCTATCCTTTTCTTGAATTTCTTTCTTCAATCCAGATATATACCTTGCACTTCGATATTTCTCCCCTTCAGCCAGATTGAGTCGAGCTCCTAAACAATTGAATTCTTCTTTGTATTACCCCACTGTTCCGGATCCTTGGTTACAGAGATGATATTGGTTAAAAAGAATATGTTTATAATCGAAAGGTTAAAAGCTTTCTTTGAGAAGTTTCCTCATTTGTAGTCAAGTCTTGAAAGTTCTTATTCCACAAGCTCGTCCCACCAAGTGAATGCTCCACTTTAGTGTTACAAACTTGACCTTTTTTTTCATCTGGAATCTCCATGCAATCAAAAAAGCTTTTGAAATTCTTGATCCAATCAAGAAATTTTCCAACATCTAAATTTCCATTAAAGCTCGGTAAATCTATCTTCATCTTACAGTCATCCCTACCCCTGGATTAATTGATTTTCATAAGCTGGCTGTTGGGAAAGTAAGAATTTTCTTCATTACTTGAAGAATGAAAATCATGATGTGTATCTTCCTGTCTAGGTGGATGACCCTGATTGATAATTTCTCTAAACCCTTCCTGATTCTGAATTCTTTCTTCTGCGGCTAGCTTGCAACAGGATTCACAATCTTGATTTGGTTGCACTTGAGGTTCAAGAGTTCTCTCTTCTCCCACTTATTGTCGCTTAAATTTCAACTCAATTCTTTCTAATTGAGTAGCTAAAGTAGCCATCATACATTGTATTCCTCCAATAGATTCTTCAACCGACAGCAAACATTGAATTGTTGATCTTGGAGATAAAGTTTGGGTTGGAATGGTGGTCTCCATTCTGAATGATTCTTTACCAGAAGTAGTGCTTTCCCCATCATAAGAGTCCCTTATTTGCAGTGCTCTGATACGAATTTAGTGTAAAAACCAAAGACTGAATTTTTACAAAACAATGATCTGCCCTTTGATAATAACAAGGGTTGCTATATATACAACCTACATTTTGTTAGGACTAACAACCAAGCCAAGAAAATGGCTAACTAATCTTGATTATGCCTAATAACAAAATTAAACTCTAAAGGCTGAATTAAAAAAACAAAACCGTAAGCTTTAAAAAGAATAAGCCAAGGATACTATTAAAGAGCCCACATAACTATCCAACAACATGAGGCAATAATCATAATCTCTTATTTTATATACTCACCAATTTTAAAAGACGAACACGATACTCTCCGGGTAATGTGATCTGCAAGTTAAGTAAATTTAGGTCAATAAATAGAAATATGGATACTCTCCTCATGTTCAAATATATTTTATTCATCAGAAACATGAATAACATTTACAATTCAAATGAAGCATAAATATAATTCTGCAAGTTAGAAACTTTCAACTAGAGAACTCTAAACTCAAGCAAAAGATGACAATTGTTTATCACATTATGTGTTTAGGATGGGGGAACTTCAAAACAAACAGCCAAATGGTACGAAACTAGTGCATTTTATGTAGATGCAGGGTAAAATAATTGAACCATGTTTTATGACGGTGTGCTTCCTCATCAAATTTAGAGTCATTCATTTTTGCTTTATTAAGGCAAGATTTGAGTATTTCGTTGAAGAGTTTGGGTTCTTTTTTGTTAGTTTTGTATGAGTGTGTGTGTGTGTGTGTGTGTGTAATCCCCTCTATTGGCCTGTCCTACGGCATCCTTTGTATTATTTTATTAATCAAAATAGGAGTTGGTTTCTCCTCAAATATATATAAGAACTTGAGAGTCCGCCTTTCAAATAATGAGATATTAACAATCAAAACCACTGATTTCAAAGCGCAAGGCACACTCTAGAGCGACAAAGTCTCTAGATCGCCTTAAGGAAAAAAGACGACAATAATGTGTCGCCCGAGTGACACGAGGCACACTTAATAGAATACTATAAAACATTATTTACAGACATTACATAAGGAAAAAAGATATGAATTTTTAAACCATAAAAATATTTACAAAGCTAATTAGGGGAGAAAATTGGGCGAGAATTTTTTAGATACGTTAACTGCAGGATATGCACCTCGCCATAGGCAATCGCCCAAGTGCGCCTTGAAAACACTGATTGAAACTTCTAAAATTCATCTAAGCATAAATGGAAAATGAAGCTTTGAGTTAACGAAAATATAAATAAAATTAAAATACTAACATCTTGGGCCAATTGGGTAATGACATCAGCAAAACTCGATCCTAACTCCTCCGCAGACATTTTGCCCGTGAACTCTACTGAATCCAATGCTGCTTTACACTTCTGGAACGGCAATTCACCTCGAACCTGAATTCGGTAGAATCCCATAAACAAATATATATATCGATAAAAAAATCATTGCACCACTAAAATCCCAAAAAAAAAACGCTTAATAGTTGCTAAAGAACGCAACTTCAACATATACAAACTACCAGACATATCTAAACCCAAAAATAAGTTGATAAAATATATATAATTCACACATATATCAATTAGAGTACCAACCATGGTCCAGCAAAGCTCGTAAAGGAAGCGAAGCACAGGGACAGGGTTGGGAACCCTAAAGCTCGAGTTTCCGGACTTCCATTCGCGAAGATTGCTTTCAACGACATACATACACTCAAGGGGAGGGAGAGCCATTGCCGGAAGAGGCTATGCAATCCCTTAAGAGACCCCCGGAAGAAAAATAGCTGCGTCTTGGGGGCAGGGACAGCTTCAAAAAGGAGAGTAACAGAATAGAACGATAGTCAATGGGGTTTTCATGGGGTTTTAGTATGACCGTACCAGATAAATTAGGGTTTGAGAATTTTTAAGAATTGTGGAGGAAGGAGCAGCGTACAGGGGTTAAGGAAACTGGAAATTTGGAAGAGGGAGCAATGTTGGGAGACGCAATTGATCGTTCATCCAGCGGACGGAGATCGAATGGGCTTTGGGCCCCAGATAATGGTTGTAGTTCATGGGCCTTGTTTTGCGAAGCCCATAGTTCCATTTCACTTTCTAAAATTATGAAAATAATAATAAGTTCGTTGAATTATGTTTTATGTTCTCACATCACTAAATTTCTGGAAATAACATATTTCTATTTTTAGTTTATTTAGATTTGAATTCGAAGTTTTGAAATTAAAATTTATATTTAATGGATAAAAAATTATAATTTATAAAATCATTCACTTTGTTAAAATAAATGTATTATTAGTTAAATGGTAGGTAAAATAATACATACTTTGTAAATTAATTGATAATAGTTTTGATTCCGTTTATATAAATATATTATCAAAACATACTTTCAACCATGGTTGAATTAAGTCTCGTAATGTTATCAAACGTATCAAAGGCCGCCACTAGACGGTGTGTCGCAATCATAAGATCTCACACTAGATGGAGAGAGGATCGAATCATTCCTTATAATAGTGTAGCAACCTCTCCCTAATAGATGCCTTCAAATATTATTAAGCATTTCACTTATTCTAAGCATTCCTTTACTGAACGAAAAATCCTAGTTTAGCATTTCACTAATTTTTCATCTTCTATCTCACACTCCATATGTGTTCAACCTACTTAAACTAGTTTTACTTTGTTCAATATCGTCTATACTTCGATTCACACTATATATTAAAAGTATCAAAACTCAAATTCATACATAACACAGTATTAAAATGAAAACGTGCATGAATGCATGTCATAAACAAGTAGCAAACTAAATTGATTATTTTAGTCTTACTATGAATTAGCGAGACCTTATGGACCTATAAATTAATTTTTATTCATTAACTATAGGCCACTCAATTTTAGGATTATAGACGAACTATTATGCACTATAGAACAAGTTGTATTCATCGATATAATCATTACAGACAAATTGATTTTTTACGAGTTCTTCGTAATTATAGTTAGGTTAAAAGTCTATCTTACCTCTATAATTACATATTTCACATTATGTACTACAAATTTTCTAATGAACAACTCGTTTATGATTCAACCATAAGTTAAGTTTGAGCAAATGAGGGGTAAGTGACCAATGATTACATTCATACCATAGTTATCACAATAGATAGAATGACTAAAAAAAAGTTTAAAAGAATTGAAAATGACTACTTATACCAACAATTGAGCACTTTTCTCAGTGATATCAGTTTTAGAGCACAAATCTCAACAACCTTCCCTTTTTTGTTGGGTGGTTGACTTTTTTTTTTTTATAGGTCGGTCTGTTTTTATCCCATATTTGATCTTTTTTCTGTCCTTTAGTCAATTTCCGTTAATTTACCTATTATTTTTAATAAGAAATGTAAAAGCCTCCATACTCACTAATTTCAATAGAATTATTTTTTTTAAATCAATAATATAAATTAACTTACCAAATTAAAATTAC
Source organism: Cucurbita pepo subsp. pepo (assembly GCF_002806865.2). NCBI lineage: Eukaryota > Viridiplantae > Streptophyta > Magnoliopsida > Cucurbitales > Cucurbitaceae > Cucurbita > Cucurbita pepo. Next base: position 15,841,578 of record NC_036638.1, read on the forward strand.
ATTTTATCGTTTTTCAATAAAACGGATACGTTTGGGCGAATTACGTGAGATGAAAAAAACCGTAACTGCGGTGACGGTCAATTTTACACATCAATGACAGGCAGGGAACCAGATAAGCCCCACCTACAGTTCTTCGCCACGTGTCGCTTTGCCAAACAACTGTGACGTAACGAAACAGTGGGCGTTCCCCTGATTCTGCTAAGCTGGCGCCTCGATAGGTATATTTGTTTTTTTTTTCTAATTAATTCCTAAATTTACGCACTGTTGGGACAAAACGGAATAAAATCGTAATCGGACATTTGTGGGCCCGCTCAAATCCCTCAAACAAAATTTTCCATATTTGATTGAAAATAGTTTGTTTGACGTGGACCAATGATGTGGATGGATGACGTGGACAAATCATGAATTTTGACTCAATTTATGAGACCTGGACCATGCCAGGACATTGTCATGACTACTTTGTTTTGGTTTCTCTTGTTTTGTGTACTCTCGCCGGTTTATTTGATTTCTCTAAAAAGACTCGGTAACCATGAAAATGTCTTCTTTATAAACCTATCAACCTTTTGATTAGCCGACGTGGACTCTTTTCCAAACAACCCTCAACAATTCTTCCTCGAACAAAATACACACCATAGAGCCTCCCCTAAAGCCTACAAAGCTCTCAAACAGTCTCTCCTTAATCGAAGTTCGATTCCTCTAGAGCCCACAAACAAAGTACACCATTTGTTCAACACTCGAGTATTCTATTGACATGATTAAGTTAAAAGGTATGACTCTGATACCAAGTTAACGACCACGATTCTCCACAATGATATGATATTGTCCACATTGAGCATAAACTCCCATGGGTTTGCTTTTGGTGAAACCAAAAAACCTTGTACCCATAATCAACCCCTTAAATAGGCGACGTGCGACTCCTCTCCCAACCATCCTTAGCAGATAAATTAACTTAAATTTATGAAATTTCAATTTTGTATTCAATCACTAAACTTCATACATAAAAAATTTCTCGTTTCTTCTAAATGTCCAAGGAGTGCTGTCAAAATAATAATGAGCTTGAGCTAATACAAACACAAGGTTCAGCAGCAGAAAGGAAAAAACTCGGGCATTCTGTAAGGGAATTTCCTTCCTAAAACCTTATAGATGTGGACGACACTAAAATATCCAAGAACACGGGAAGGAAACATCACAAGCCTTACACAAAAGGTTCAACACTACTGAGGATTAAGCAACAAAGATTAGAGAGGCTAAAGAATGGACAACAGAAAGCAGCTAAGATCAATAAAAAAAAAACTCGAGTTTCTCTATAGCTCACCGTGCATCGGCAGACGTAAACGAAGTTACAAAACCAGATGGGCGGTTCGGGATGCTGGTTTGTGTGTTGTCTCTACTTGGAAGGAATGATGATGAAGACATATCCGTACCGCTATCTCCTTCGAATGCCTGCCATTTCTTAAGCGCCTGTGGCAATGACATCTCCAAATCAATTGCAAACTGCTCTTCAGATGATGGTTCTGTTGGCTTCCAGACATCAACTAGAGACGAAAGCACGTTGACTACATGACTCATGTCGGGCCGCTGGAATGGCTCCCTTGCACAGCAATGACCAGCCAAGTCTGCAACAGTGGTGATGCTGCCAAGGGTCTCCTCGTCTATGTCGATTGAAGGGTCTATGGCCTTTGGAAAAACTTCCTTGTTAATGTACATTCTGCGGAACCATGTCACGAGGTGCAAGCTCTCTTCTGGCTGACTATCGTCGAGTGCTTTTCTACCAGATATCATCTCCATCAGGATCACCCCGAAGCTATAAACGTCGACCTTGGTCGTAACTCGTCCAGTTACTGGAATAGAATGTCAGTATATAGCATTAGGAGGCGTTAGTTTCTAAAAGCCTATTGCTAAGCGAAACAAACAGGTTCAGCAACATAATCCCTTACAATAAAGACATTCTACTCAACTAAATTCACGATCTCAAACACAATCAGACAAGAGAAGAGTGCATACCTGCATATTCTGGGGCAAGATAACCAAATGTTCCTGCAAGTCTTGTTTCGACCGACGCTTTCCCTTCAGGAGCAAGACGAACCAATCCAAAGTCAGCTACTTTAGCCCGCAAATCATCTCCGAGAAGAATGTTCGATGGTTTAAGATCACGATGGATAAAGCTTTGATGTGCTAAACTATGCAAATACTCAACACCCCTGGCTACATCCAAGGCAACAATAAGCCTTCTTTGCCATTCAAAGGGTTTAAGCCCTTCTTCTTTCCAGTTAAATAAAAACCTGCTAAGAGTCCCCTGGGGCATGTACTCATAAACTAGAAGCCTCTCATTCCCATCCAAGCAATATCCAAGAAGCGCAACCAAATTTCGATGCCGAACCTTAGTAAGAACAGCAATCTCAGCCTTGAATTCATTCAAACCCTTCTCACCAATGACTCCAGACTCCATTCTCTTCACAGCAATCTTCGTACCATCGTGCAATTCCCCCTTGTAAACAGTTCCAAAACCCCCTTTCCCCAATATATTCTCGGGGCTAAAATTATTTGTTACATTCCTTAAAACTTGAATCGAGATAACCAGGTTACCTGCCTCAACCACATGGACATCACTAGGTCCAGCAGGAGGGCTGCTGGTTTCAGGCGCATCGACTCTAGCCTGCGTAAGTGTAATCTTCACTGAATTTTGGTCTCCAGAATGACTAGGATGTACCACCACTGTATTTGGACTCGGCACTCTACTACCATGTCTCTTATTTCTCATGTAAAAGAAAATCACAGTCCCAACTATTAGTAGAACAACAAGAACACCAACTATGGAACCAACAACCACCCCGGTATTACTTCTCTTATGAACTTTATCAGATACCTCACCCGAACCGGTACCAGAGGGTGATTTCCCAGTAGGAGCACTGGGGCTATCCTTCCCAATATCTGGGTTCCCCTGCGTGTTCACAATCACATTTGTCCTAAAACCAGGCACTTTACCATAAAGCTTATTATTGGAGACATCTAATTCTGTAAGATTAGGCATAGTAACAAGCTCTGTTGGTATTGTGCCAGAAAGAGAATTATTAGAGAGAAGCAGCTTTTGCACAGATGTAAGCAATGAAAAGCTAGGCGAAATAGTGCCCACAAGGTCCATATTTCTAAAGTTAATAACAGTTATGTTTCCAGGGTTGCCAGTACACATAACGCCCTTGAAATTATTACAAGGATCATTGCCTACCCAGCCCTGTGCAAATGCTGTTGGAAAACCCATTGACTGTGCAACCGATAACAAAGCAGTCACAAGGGGATTACAAGGTTCACCCGGAGAATTCGAGCAAAAATTGTTGGATCCAGGACTCATGTCCAGATGAACATTAGGATTAAATGCAGGGATGGGTCCTTGAAGCATATTATTCGTCAAATTCACAATCACAAGGGATTTCAAATTTATCAAGGATGAAGGAACAATACCCGTAAGCTGATTATCCCTCAAACTCAAGTTCTGTAATCCCTGAAGGTTTGAGAAATCCGGCAAAGGACCTGAAAATTGGTTCATATTCAACCAAATCTCCAGTAAATTTGTCATGTTTTGCAGTACGGCAATGGAACCGTTTAACTTAGAACTACTCTGTTGTCCATTTAACCAAAGTGACTGAATGGAAGAACTCGCAAAGCTCGCTGGTAATCCACCTTCAAGAAAATTACCCGCCAAATGCAAGCTTGTAAGAGTCGGAAATGTAGTGCCATCGAAAAATCCAGGGATTACACCAGTTATATTAGCGCTATTTGCTGAAAATTCCTGTAGCCCAGAAGACTCTCGAATGTTATCAGGGATTGTCCAGGCCGCGAAGGGATTGTTGTCGATGTATATCGATTGCAGCGCCGACTTATTGGCGAAGAAATCAGCCGGCATGGAAGTGAAAAGATTATCATGCGCAAGAAGTATTTGCAGTGAATCAGGAAGATTAGGAAACGGCCCACTCAGCTGGTTGCCCTGCACCTCTAATTGTACTAACGCCGAGAGGTTGAAGAGCTCCTTTGGAAGTGATCCCTTGAGTTTTTGGTTTCCAATTTGGATTTTCAGCACTCGATTCTGAGAATCGCAATTCACATACTGCCATTGACAGTAATCCGAACCAGTCCACCCAAGAGAACTCGGGGCTCCAATACTAGTCCTCAAGAGATTCATCACTGACCCATCACCACCACCGCCGGCAGCCGGCTGGCCGTAAACAGAGGAACCCAGAAACAGGATACAGAACACGAACACAAAAAGGAACACCCCAAAACCCGAATGGGGTTCCCTCATTTTTTTTTTTTTTTTGCAATCTTCGTCAAGAAACTAAGAAAGAAAAACAAAAGAGACGAAAAAGGGAAAACAATCAAAATCCTCGCTCTATGGTAACCCAGAAGAAAGAAAGAACAGGAACCCAGAACAGGGTTTTACTCAAAATGAGAAGGAGAAAAGAACCCGTACAGCCGGCATTGGATTAAAACCCTTTTCTCATCTTCATGAATTGCGTTTATTTTTGTTCTCCAGAAGGGAGGACGGAGGAAAACGCGGCGGAGATGGTGGGGAGAAGAAAATTGTGATAAATGCAAAAGCAGAGAGAGAAGAATAAGAATGAAAGAGAAGGAGGAAAGGCGTTAAGGAAATGAGTAAAGAAGAGAGAGAAACTGGGGTGTTTGGGAAGTGGGAAAATGGAAGAAAAAGAAAACGACGTGTGGGTCCAGCTCAGAAAATTCGACACTGCTAACCACAGAGAAGAAAGCATGATGCCGCCATGGAGAATGGAGAGGATAATGCTTGCCCATCCATTAATACTTTTCCTTTTAAGTCTTGTTTTAACCTAATTGGTAAGTTTTTTATTTTATTTTTTTTAATAATTAATTATATATTAAATAAGGATTTTTTTTTTCTTATAAAATTTTAATTTGTTTGATTTCTAAACTTTCAAGTCAGTGTCTTGGACCAGTAATTCCAGCACCACACTTTTTCTAGATAACCATTGTAGCATGCCTAAATGTCGATTCTCGTTCAATTTTTTCCATTTAGTTTTTGAGATTTGGCCTAAGTTTTGTTTTTAAGAACCCTGGGTAAAAAAACCCTTAATTCTCTTATCCATTTTCGGATGATTTTCGGTAGTCCGTTTAAGTGTTTAATTTACTTAAAACTAGGAATTTGGTAATCGTTAAAATTTTATTATGATATAAAGTGTATCTCTTAATAAATGGCGAGAGTCGATTAAGAGACTTCATGTATATTTATGAATGACATGCTTTCAAAAAAATTTAATTGGTAAGGTCTCTTAGAACTCCCAATCATGCACCTGACCTAATTTGTACAACTCACTCAATAAGTTAATTGTCCATATTAGCCACACAAAAATGACATGTCTTGACACATGCGATCTAGGTCCCATGTGTGCATGCTTATTGTATGTATGCATGTCTTACTTCATTAAAGGGGGTTACTTACTTATTTTTTTCCTCAAATAATGACAAGGTCGTACGTTGACAAGTCATTTGTAAATTGAGCCAAAGAGTTCATATCAACATAAATTTTCACATTTTGTCACTAAAATGGTTTCCCTTATATATTTTCAATTCCATTTCGTGTTATTCACTTCATATAATGTAATAATTTTATATTACTTCTTTTTAAAATATCGAAGTTATATATATTTTTTATAGGCTATTCATTTTAAATAATTGGTGCTATTAGGTTTAAATAATTTGGAAACCTTTTAAAAACCCTCAAATTCAATCGTAAGTATCAGTAATAAGAAACCAAATCGACCTAACAACTTACTTGACGAACACTCTCTAATTCAATCAATTTGAATTAAATATCGATCAACAAAAAGTCTCACATTAGTCCAATCGGAATAGAAATTGACAAGAATCTCAAACGATAAAAGTAGATTGAATATGAACCAAGAAGGACTATTCCGCTAAATTATTTATTTAGCAAAGTCAAATGGGTGCATCAACCTCTATAAATAATTGCTTCAAATTCGTGTAAATCTGACATTACAAAAGATCTTGTGAGAATAAAAAAATGAAATATTAAAATCTAATCTAATCATATGCAATCAAGAGTGGGGTCGTTACCAATAAATAAAGAAATCTAAACTTCATATAAAATTTATAAAACCATGTGCCATCCCTTCTACTTTACTTCAAATTTGAAATCAATATTTTAGTTAATCAAATCCGACCAATTTCGACACTTTAATCACTTTTGACTACATCTTCAAGGTTTATAATTCTTTGTTCGATATTTGAGAATTCTATTGTCATAGCAAAGTTTTTGGCATGACTCTGATACCATATTAAGAATCACAGATATCCACAATGGTACGATATTGTTCCCTTTGAACATAAGTTTTGATGGCTTTGCTTTGGGCTTCCCCAAAACGACGGATACTAATGGAGATGTATTCCTTTACTTGTAAACTCATGATCATTCTCTAAATCATTCCTAACCATTCTCGACAATAATTTCTTAAAACTTTTTTTAAAAAAACTGAGAACAATAATTAATATATTTAATTTTTAATATGAAATAAATAATTATTCAAAATTTGTGTATCATACTAGTCAAATACAGAAAATCAAATTTAATTTAAACTGCAAAATAATATTATTAATGAATATGCTTATGTATTAATTTAACCAAAAAGAAATAAAAAAAAACATTATGATTTCCAGAATGGCATTCGGATGGTTCACATGCAATTAATGAGGCGTTGCGCATTTACTTCAAACATTCAAATTACGTGTTCCAATTCACAAAATAATAATAATAATAATAATAATAACAATGTACTCCAATTCACCATTAGGTGTCAAAATAAAGATGTAGGCTGGATAAGGAAACATTCTTTGTCTCCATTTTATTTTTAATTTTCACGAAATTCTTATTTATTTTTTTGCAAATTTCTAATATCCATTTAAACTAAAACTTCTCACTCTACTCAACATTTAAAAATAAATAATAAATTTTGTAAGTATTCTCATCTTATTTAATTCATAATATAATATTAGATACGTCAAATATAGATAATAATGACATAAATTACGTATAGTATCTTTAGAGTTCTATCGAACCAAATTTTGGTATCCATTTAATATAAATATTTTTTTTTTCTCTTTCAACGGAAACTGACATCTAAAAGTAATTAATAAAAAGACGAGTGCTACCAAGAAAATAATTAAAATGTATAATAAATTAAAAATCTAAATATCAAATAATTTCGATACGAAAAGATATTTTATTTTGCGCCATATTTTGCCATTTAAAGGAATGCGTGCATTAAATTAAATATTTATAGGTCACCATATAAATAGAGTAATTTCATGATTTTTTTTTTATTTTGATAAAATATACCAATAATATAGAAGATTGAAACATTTATCATTTTAATCGATAATATATATTTTATATCAAATAAATTATGTTAATTTTGTAGTCGTAATATTCTTTCAAATGTCGTAGTACTTCTCTTGACCTTTACATGATATTGAAGTAAAAATCTATAAGAACACTGGATGAAAACTCGACAGAATAATCAATATACTTAAACTAAAATTGAAAGATAACGTAACATGTTGTCAATTTGAACATAGCTCAAGGTGTAATCGGATATTCAAATCGTCATCCTTTCACCATTAAAGACGTTACATATTTACATCCTTTGTGTTCAACAAACTTATGAATGAGCTCGTTGTAAACATTTAGCCAGAAGACAGTCCTAAGCCAACAATTTACAGTTTAGTTTCTTCCCCTTGCAACCATTTATACATCCATTAGGGGATGGATAGCTCTATTGTAGTATACAGGTTGGTACTCATATTCTCTAAATAAAAACAAAGCATTTAGTTGGTTAGAAATGGCAATGGCTAAGCCTGAATCTCAATACCAGTCGAGAATTCCCGACGCTGTCGTCAAACTCGGCTCTCCATTCACCAGCAAGAACACAGTTAGCACCAGGAATGGTGTCAAAAGTTGCTGGTATTTTCTAACCCACCAAAAGGAGGTCAGCAATGGAGCTTTTGCCTCTGGTTTTGTGCAGCTGATGATCATTTGGCATCCATGATGTCTTTGATGGGCTATGATTTTTGGAAAATCTTGGCAACTTCCTTGTATAGATTTTCTTCCTCAAAGGGTTTCGAGACGTAGCCATCCATTCCGTATTTCAGGCACTCGTCATAGGTAGCATGAATCACGTCTGCAGTCATTGCTAATATTGGTACATGCCACTCGCTTTCGGTTGTAGATGATCCTTCGTTTGCCTTGCTCTCCATCATCCTGATGAGACGAGTCGCCTCAAACCTGCAGTTTTGACAAAATATACGTATAATTTACTCGTACTTTCATGGAGAAAAGAATGAAACTGTATCAGCCCAACTCCACATCTAGCAGATATTGTCCCTTTCGGGTTTTCCCTCAAGATTTTTAAAATGCATATGCTAGGGAGAGGTTTCCAAACTCTTATAAAGAATGCTTCGTTCCACTCTCGAACCGATGTGGGATCTCACAATCCACCCCCTTCGGGGTCCAACGTCTTCACTAGTACACCGCCCAGTGTACACCTTCTTCAAGCTCAATGTCCTTGCTGACACTCGATATGGGATCTTACAGAAACAATGGCTCAAAAACTTTCTACCTAACTTTTGGTCTGAGTTCATGTTTTTTTTTTAGCTAAAACAGCAAAAGGAGAAATGAAGAACTATGCCATTCTAATGAAAGACCTGCAAGATTCAGAGAAGAAATGAAGAAAACTTGTTAGAACATACCCATCCATTTCAGGCATTTGAATATCCATGAAGCAAGCATCAAAATTGTGCGGTAGCTCAAGCAACTTCAGTGCAGCTTTCCCGCTTTCTGCACACTCAACATCTGCACCTACTTTCTTCAGAGCGCCTGCAGCGACCCTTCGGTTTACTTTATTGTCATCAACAACTAAGATTCTCTTGCCACAGAGAAGGCTCTGAAGGAAAACAGAATCATTTGGTAGGCCCCTTCCTCGCCTCTGGTTCTTAACATCAAGTACTTGTTGAAGACAGGCAGCAACCATACTCGCCCTCAATGGCTTCATGATCACAGTGTCTGCAAAACCAGCTGCCCTTGCCTTGTCTAGTTCTGCAGTGGTGATGTTTGTAGCAAGAAGTATCAGTTTCGGTAACTTAAACGAACTCGCATTCAGTTTCCAGTTCAGTTGATGAATGATACCACATTCCTCATCAGACTTCAATGTGTCTTTTTCAACTAAGATCATATCTGGAAGGAGTGTGCTTCTGCAATATTGAGATAAATAGTTCCAATAAGCTAGTTGCAATATAAATCATCTGCAGAAAGGTCCACTAAACAGACAAAAATTCTTGGTGAATCTACGCGGGGCACTAGGTAAATAGTATTAGAAACCACGAACCTCCATAATGGTATGATATTGTCCACTTTGAGCACAAACTCTCATGGCTTTGCTTTTGGTTTCTCCAAAAGGCCTCGTACCAATGAAAACGTATTCCTTACTTATAAAACCATGATTATCCCCTTAATTAGCCAACGTGGGACTCCCTCCCAACAATCCTCCCCTTGAACAAAATACACTATAGAGCCTCCCCTAAGGCCTGTGGAGCCCTCGAACAGTCTCCCCTTAATCGAGGCTCGACTCCTTCTCTGGAGCCCTTGAACAAAGTAAACCCTTTGTTCGACACTTGAGTCACTTTTGACTACACCATCGAGACTCATAACTTCTTTGTTCGACATTTGAGAATTCTATTGACATGACTAAGTTAAGGGCATGACTCTGATACCATATTAGGAACCACGAACCCCCACAACGGTATGATAATGTCTACTTTGAGCACAAACTCTCATGATTTTTCTTTTGGTTTCCACAAAATACCCCATCCCAATAGAGATGTATTCCTTCCTTATAAACCCATAATCAACCCCTTAATTAGTAAATGTGGGACTCCCTCCCAACCATCCTCAACAAATAGTTCCAAAACTTTGAGTTCTCTTTTGATAAGAAATTTATTTTCAGTTTTCAACAAACAAGAATTAAGCTTATAAACTAGCTGTTGGCTAACTTGACTTTGTTTAACAGAAGATAAACATATAAATATTATCAAAGGGATCCTCGCAGTTTTCAAGTGTTCAACTGAATGAACAAGAAAAAGCTGATCCCCCTCGTCCTCATTAGCTATGAACCTCAAAGATCTCAAGAAAAGATTACCAGGCCTTACCCTGGTGCTATGGAGCCATTTTCTTTGCATAAAGAAGCTGCCATGTTGATACTACTGGTGACTTCAACAATGATACCAAGTCTCTTCAAATGATATCTGGTTACAGAAGCTCTAACTGGTTTCCTGTCAACTATTATTGCTTTCATTCCCCTAAAACTGGGAGGAAGTTCTTCAGAGCTGGGTTTTTTCATGTCATTCATTGAATTTTTCTTGCACTTTCCTAAAACAGCAGTGAACGAAAACGTGCTACCAATCTGAGGCTGACTTACGAAGTTGATCTGACCACCCATTAGTTCAACTAAACATTTGCTGATACTCAAGCCGATGCCAGTTCCTCCGTAATTTCGAGAGGTCGAGCTATCTGCTTGCATGAAGGGCATGAAAACTCGATTTTGGGCATGTAAAAGGATCCCAATTCCAGTATCCTCCACACTTACCATCAATGTGACATGACCACAATACTCATTAGTTACTGCTGGGTTGTTTGGAGAAGCATTCGACTGAGAGTTCTCATCAGCAATTTGATGTTTAAAGTTATCCAAATTGTTCTGATTATCAGCTGCCTCACGTCCACTTAAAGTTTGAAATTCACGACCATCCGATATAAACAAGTCACTATCTGACATTCCATTGACATATTTTGTGTCGATGGAGCCTTTTGAGTGATCAGCTAGATGTACTTTAACAAATATGTGTCCCCTTTGAGTAAACTGCAGAAACAAATATATAAAAAATTATTTCAATGGTGTTTGCTACCATTTAGACAATATATTGTAGACCAAACGCACCGCTAACAGATATTGTCCGCTTTGGCCCGATACGTATCATTGTTAGCCTCACGGTTTTAAAACGCGTCTACTAGAGAGAGATTTCCACACTCACATAAGGAATGCTTCGTTCCCCTCACCAAGAGATGTAGATCTCATAATCCACTCACCTTGGGGTCCCAACGTCCTCGTTGACACACCGCTCGGTGCCTGGCTCTGATACCATTCGTAACAGCTCAAGCTCACCGCTAATAGATGTTCTCCGCTTTGGCCCATTACGTAATTGTCGTCGGCCACACGGGTTTAAAACACGACTACTGGGGAGAGGTTTCCACACCCTTATAAAGAATGTTTCGTTCCCCTCTCCAAGAGATGTGGGATCTCATAATCCACCCCCTAGGAGGTCCAACGTCCTTGCTGACACACCACCCGATGCTTGGCTTTGATACCATGTGTAACAGCTCAAGTCCACCGCTAACAGATATTGTCCGCTTTGGCCCATTACGTATCGTCGTCGGCCTCATGGTTTTAAAACACGTCTATTAGGGAGAGGTTTCCACACCCTTAAAAGAAATGCTTCGTTCCCCTCTCCAAAAGATGTGGGGTCTCACAAATACACTTCAAAGAAAGAAAAAAGGACAGCACCAGTCAGACAGAAACTTGAACAATCCACTTACCTTAACAGAGTTACCCACAAGATTTGTTATGATTTGTCTGAATCTTCCTGGGTCTCCAATTACAATTTCTGGAACTTTATCAGATACAAAAACTGCCAGCTTCATTTCCATATCATCATTGCAAAGAGCAAGAAAGTCAATACTTAACATGACATGTAAAGAAACAGCCAAAAAACATGTTTGTTTGAAAAATAAATGGTGTCCACGTGTCCTACCTCCAGACCCTTTTGTCTGGACTTCTCGGAAAATAAAGACAGGACATCATCAAGTATTGATCGAATGTCAAATGGAACTGCTTCCAGTTCTAATTTTCCAGCTTCAATTTTTGCCCGATCAAGAACCTCATTTATTAATGCTATCAGTGCCCTTCCACAAGCTTGAGCAGTCTGAGCATAATCCTTCTGAGTTGAACTTAAATCCGTGTCCAGAAGCAGAGCAAGCATTCCTGAAATTGATGCTCACGAAAGTATACAAATCTGAGTATTTGTTGTACATACAAAATCAAGCATTTCAGCAAAAGCGAAGATTGACAGGAAAATAACTCACCAAGAATGCCATTCATTGGTGTTCTAATTTCATGAGAAACAGTTGCAAGAAACTGAAACCAAAATAAAAGAGATTTAAATCAAGAGATAAAGCATCATATAGATGGGTTGACTAGGTTACAACATGCAGGTGATTCAATGCAGAATTCCATTCCTTTTTATAGATGATCGTGGAAGACCTCCAACTAACATGCAACTCGACAAATCCCACTGACATTGGCATTGAAGAACTGTTACTATGAGTCCCTCATCGATTGGAGAGGGGAATGAAACATTCTTTGTAAGGGTGTGGAAATCTCTCCGTAGCAGACACGTTTTAAAAACCTTGAGGGGAAGCCTGAAAGAGAAAGCTCAAAGAGGACAATATTTGCTAACGGTGAGCTTGGGCCGTTACAATGTTTCTGTATGATATAGAGATTTAGTTTGTGTTAGTGATTCAACCTCCTATTATGCTATTGCTTTCTGCTTCATACTAGACACTGTTATAAGCCTATTTTTTAATACAACATACTTCAACCTGAATATCAAGAGTCTGATGCAGAACTTGCACCCCAACTATCACTTACTCTACCCCCTAAATTCTGTCTGTTTCCTTCTCGCTTTAAGTCTCTTAATTTTTTAGTTCCTATTTGAACCGATTGATAGTACCTGGGATTTTGCAACATCAGCAGCCTCAGCTCGAACTTTCAGTTCCTGCATCTCATGAAAATCATCTTCAACCTTCACGATGTGAGTTGCTGCACCGTATAAAATATATCCAACTAATAACCCGATAACGAAGAATAAGAATGCAGTAGTCAGGGCAGTCCAGGATGTGGGAGCCTTCTGCTGATATCTGCTCCATATCCACATGAGAAAAGCCATAAGACACCAAGCAAATGATCCACATTAGAGTAGTAACTAATATGGCAGAATTCTTTACCTACAAATCATCAGATGCTTCCTGAATGGATCTCCGAAATCAAGGCTACTCCCATGCAAAAGAAACTTATCACCATCTTGATATTGATGACCGTACATGACGAGGGGGTCAGAAGAGTTCGTAACATCATATACGTTTACCAAAATGGCCTGATTCCCTGCAAGCTGCCCAAGCAAGTTCTCCACAAGTGACTCGACATCAAAAGCTCCACCAACGTAGCTGCGTTAAGATAAGAAACAATTTAACATATCTGGCACATATAATTTCACCTGTCAGACAATGCTCAAGCTCAAGAGATTTGAAAATTAAGGTATATTTCGATGAGAACACAAATTTCCAGGCCAAAAATTTCAGGGTAAGTATAGAGCCAATAGAAAACCAGCCTATAACATATTCAAAAGATCAAAATCAGAAAATGTGAAAACCAAACACCACTAGGGAATTGAGAGTTTGTGAAGGACATCCCACAAGAATACAACAATGGAGGCAAACTTCTAACGATATTTGGCAGGTAATTGTCTATGTTATATACATATGGATGAACAAACAAATCACATATGAACTCACATTCCTAATAAAACTACTTCTTATCCAGACTGACCCTGCTGTTGCTTCTATACGTTCTTCTTCAGTTGGTATAGATGGAAATTTGGATTTGTAAACGGGAAACGTCAAAACAACTCCAAGATGATGTGAGCCCAGCAGCCTGAAGGGGCTTGTTAAGACAGCTTTTCCTGTTGCTCTAGCCCTCAAAATATTTTCGCGGTCCTCCTGCATCATATCAGCCAGAAGAAATCTACCAAATGAGAGAGGAAAAACAATACAGATAGGCATGCCACTTTCATCCAACATATAAGCTTGAATAGCAAGCTCATTTTGCTCTACCTCTCCTGACATCATATCCAGTGATTCAATATAAGAGACTGTTTCTTGAGAAAATATAACTGGTGCATATTCATCTCGAATTGGGGAAGGTTCTCTTTTCATTGTTTTTATCATCCACCCATGTTGCTTTTCGAATATATCCCTCTCTGAATGAACCACTCTCTGTGCATACGCCACCCCACTGAGTAGAGGCCGTTCGAAAGCTGTTCTGGCTGTGTATTCTGCAAAAGTCTCCTGCATTGTCGTATTTCAGGCTCGTTAAACAAACATATCATTGAAAAGAATACAATACAATACCAGTATCTTCAAGAAAACACAGAGAAATGAACTTGTACATCATGGAGGGTTCAGATTTCCCCCAACTATAAGAAGAAAAAACCAATGTCCAAAGCTTGAAGGACAAACCTGATCAATTGCAGAAGGGGTCTTGAAGTAATGAAAGGTGGAAACAAGCACAGCCAAGGCATGAACATGGTTGACGCTAACACTGAACTGATCTTGCAACATCCTTGCCCTCTCTTCACACATGCTCCCCAACACTTCATTCCTTCTCACTTTATTATCAGCATCCATGCCATTATAGATTAACATGCTCATAAATGCCATCCCCATAATCCACAGCAGAAGATACTTACGAAGCCAAGCCCTGTTAGCTTGAACAAATGTGTAACCCTTCTTTGTTGTTCCCATTTGCTCATTCCACTTGGCCACAGAGTTGTGGTTTGGCTGCATTTTCGAACCCATCTTCCGTCTTCCTCTTTCACCTCTTGTTCTTCATTCCCCCTACCAAAACTAGGCCAACCTGAATTAGCAACATTCTTAGCTCACTTTCTTTCTGTAAATTCGTTTGACAGTTCCTTCTGCAATTAAACAGAAAAGAAAAAGGTAGACAAAAGGAAGATCGTCACAACAGCATTTGACCTGTTGAATTTAAGGCTCAGAAAGCAAAACCAAGAAAAAAAAACCCCATTTCCCTTTTTAGAGCTCACCAAAACCCATTTCTAGCCTAGGGAGGAAAGACAATCAATAAAGAGAGCCTTTCAATTCCCGGAGACAAGCCTGACTCTCACAAAAGATGGGGTGTTCTTCTTTTATGGTAAACAATAAAATAACAGCCTAGGGAGAGAGAAAGCCCACATTCCAAAGAATTCCTCGCTCATATATGCTTTCGGGTCAATGAGATCCTTGCGTAACAAGAAAGGAAACTGAAACAATAAAAATACAGAGCAGAAAGCTAATCATGTCCCTCTACGCCTCCTCCTCCTCCAGGCGTGAAGCTCAGTACCCCGTTTCATGTCCATTAACAATCAAACTTACACAGCTGAACCCCTCAGCTCCCAAGAAAAAATCACACGCGCGCAGCGTAGAACACAAGAAGAAACACAGAAACAGAGCAAAAAGAAAGCAAAAACAAAAAGAAAAGGGAAAGGGGAAGGGAAAGTGGGTTTATCGAAAGAAACAATGCTTTTGCAGATTTGCTCACCTGGGTATCAAAAAAGAGGCAAAATGTTAACAATGAAACGAATGATTCGCTTGCGGAGATGGAGGAACACGAAGAAGGTCCTCCAAAAAGCGATCCGGAATGGCTTTTAGTGTAGAATAACACATGGGGTTTTTCTGTTTCTCCCCATTTTTGTATAATTCAACAAAATGAAATGAAAACTTTAAGATTGTGAAGGATTTTCTCGGATACTGTCCTGACTTTTCTGTCTCCCTAATCGCTACCCTTCCCTATACTCTTTTACTATGTCGTCTTCTTTCTCTCTGTCACCGCCTCTATTCCTCCCTGTCTTTGTCGACTGAGTACAACTATGGCTTCAAGAGAACCCCATGAAAAAACGATGAAAATACCTTCAACCAGAATGAACCCAGAACCACAAAACTCAAAATTTATGCTCTGTTTTTCCACACTAAAATCATTATGAAGTTAAGTAAAAGAAAAATCGTCCCATTTTCAATCTCTTTCCCGCTGGGTTTTTGTTGACATTTTTATTTGCTTTCTTCTCACTGTGGGAGAGAGAATCAAATTGGTGGAAAATGGGAAGACTAAAATCTCCATCGCAAATCAAATCTGTGTGATGATGACAAGCCCACAATGCTCCGTCTTATTCCCTCTTAATTTGCTTTTAGCCCTTTTCCCCACCAATTTTTTAAACTTATAAAAATGAAACGATCTTTTATGTTATATTTGATGAATATCATCAAGCTCATCCACGTTTGAAAATGTAGATAAAAATTTAAAAGAGAGAGAATTAGGTCTCTTGAGCAATGATGTCTTTAAGCTTTTNAAAAAAAAAAAAAAAAAAAAAGAAGAAATTGAGGAGCGACAAGCAAACTAGTTTATATTTAAAATTTGTCAACGGATCTATTGGGAGATTATTGAATTAAATCTAAAATCTATCATTGGAGAAGCTCGAGTAAATAGGATTATTATCTATGGATTGTGACCATAATATATAAGTTTTGTTATTACGGTATATAGATGGTCCATTCAAGCATCACCTGTAGAGTTTGAAAATTTGTTAAATACCACGAAGTCATGACTAAGTAAATGTGAGGCATCACCGTTCTATACAAGTAAAAGTCAGAGGAACAATAAGCAACGTGGATACAAAGTGGCAACAAAGGAAGAAGTCACCAAAGAATTGCATAACGTGAGAGAGCTCAGAACAACGACAACAAGAGTTCTCAAGATGAGATATTTGAAAACATTTGTTACCGGGGCAGAAAAAAATGATCACAAGTCCAAGGCCCATTGGTCTAAGTCCATCNAAAAAAAAAAAAAAAAAAAAAAAAAAAAAAAAAAAAAAAAAAAAAAAAAAAAAAAAAAATGATGATGAATGAGATGGAGAGATACTATATGCCTTACAAGAATATGAGCTAACACTTATAGCGGTGATGAGAGAACTTATTGATTATGAGAATGACTGGATCATTGATTCAGGATGCTCAAACCACATGATTGGTGTTCAGAAAAAAGTTTTACAAGACTTGAACATTAGTGAAGAAATTCTACAATAAAGAACCGGAGAGAAAACTGTACAAATTTGTTCAAGTATTGATGTGGTTGAAAATCCAGATGACACTGATTTTGGTGACCAAGAAGTGACTGAACTAAGCAAACCAGGTGAAACGGAAATGACACCTCAAAAAATTAGTTAGTCAAAAAAGAATTCGAAGGTCAAATCCAAAGTATGCTAACACAACTATTATAGAAGATGAAGTTAAAGAGCTAGAGATGTATGAAGAAACACCACAAAACTCGGCTTGGCAAAAGACGATGTAGTAAGAAATTATAACCTTGGAGCACAAACTTGGGAACTAGTGTCAAGACTAGAAGATGTCAAACCTATCCTTTGCAAATAGGTTTACAAAATAAAGCATCCCCGGACGGATCAATCGAGAGATAAAACACCCGACTTGTAACTCGAGGATTCTCTCAACAATATGAATTAGACTAGGATGGAACGTTTAATCCAATGATGAAGATCACTCCTATACAAATCTTGCTAGTACTCGTTTCAAGTAAAGATTAAAAACTATGACAAATGGATGTGAAGAATACTTTCTTGCATGGACAGTTGGATCGGGAGATCTACATGAACCAACTAAAAGGATTTCATAATGCAGCTTGACGACTATGGTCTTTTGTACAAAAGAAGCTAAAAATGCAAGCTAGTTAGATACTATAATGTAAACTATGTAGGAGACCACGATACCCAACTATCAACGACTGGATAAGCGTTTAAACTAGGTTTAGAAATAATTTATCGGTCCAGCAAAAAATAACCAACAATATTATTGTTAACTACCAAAGCGGAATACAAAGCAGTGGCTGAAGTAGCTCAAAAAAGTACATAGTTAAAACTCTTAGCAGAAGATTTGTACTAGAAAGTTGAGTATCGATACCATTTCATTGCGACAACCAATTTGCGATCCGTCTAATAAAAGATTTGATGTTTCATGCTAGAACAAAATATATGAAGGTGTGTTACCATTTCATTAGACCGAAAGTTCTAAAAGAAGAAAATGGACGACTAAGTGGTAGATCTGTTTACCAAAAGGGTTGAATAATGTCAAATAAGAAGGTTTGACTATCAAATCAACATGGTACGACAAATGAAGATTAGTGCTGAGAGTGTATGTTAAAATATCATCACTAAATGAAACCGAGTAATGGTATAAATCCATTGTCCAAATATTTTAAGAACTATATATTTTAGGAATAAATATATTTAGATATTTTTATAAAGATTTATATATTTAGAAAAATAAAGATATTTAAATATTTGAGAACCCTACAGATTTGGAATAATAATATACTTTTTTTTTCATATTAAATTAAATGAAAATTTGAATTTTTTAATTTAAACCTAAGTCAAACCATTAATAATACATGTATGTAAATGGGTATGATTGGAGTTAGTTTGCTTTTAATGGTAATGTCTTTAATCATCCTTTGTGATTCATTAACGCCAGACATATGCTTTTTACGAGGCATTAGTGCTCATATTTTTAAACACCTAATTCCTTTAATTAAGGACAAATCATCCTTAATTAACTTACCAGTCACCATGGTATCTTTTAACTTTCCATTAATATATATATATATAGATTTATTTATTTATTTATGAATGAACAGTTACAGAGTGATTATGAGAATATGATAATTAAAATAACATAAAAATATTGAAAGTTACTATTTATATCAATGCACATTTTTTTCGGTGGTTCAATCATAAAAACTCCTAAATTAATCGTGTTTTGGTGCAATTCTATTCTAGGTAGTTTTCTGGAAATTCTTTTAGAAAGTATGTGAGTGAGAAAAAGTGAAACTAAGAGGACTCATAGCATGTGAGATAGTCTTCACTTTTAAGAGCGAGCTATCAGTAATGTGACCATGTCGCACGAGAATATTATGGCACAAAGATGCTAAATTCGAATTTCAAATCATCGGTTTAAAAACGGTCTCTGCACTTTAAAATTTTGTAAGTTTGATACAACAACTCAATTATTCAAATCCTAATTTATTTTAATTATTATCCGTTTATAGTTTATGGTAAGTGTTCCTTTTGATATGACATCTCACTATGAAAAGGACAATTCATATTAGACCTCCCAAGATTTAGAGCATTTTTTTTTTTAATTTGTTCTTCTTATTAATATTTTAAAATTTAGTTTTGAGTTATATTTTAATTATTGATTTGACATCGTTTAGGCCCACTGAAAATATTCTCTATTTTCTGTCGCTTAGCCCAATGGGCCCAAATTAAGCACCATTATGGCATTGGACTCTACCCAATTGTGAATCTCCTGATGGGAGTTCTCAAAATTGTCTATCATCTCAACTTCTTCGCGAACATAACAGTGTCACAAATTTTTCATCTTCCCAACTTTATTATATAGTTTCGATTACACTTTCGTGGGTCTTAGTGGGTCGTACGAAAATAGTGCATATACAACTATGTGTATGGACGTGATACACATCTCGAACTAAAAAGACTAGAGCCCAAAGCCATAGTTTTAGGTCCCATTAAAAAGAAATTTCATGTTTCGACCTTAATAGTGAGGCTACTTGCTATGTATTCTATAAATACTCAACCGTTCTTATAATATTTTTCTAAAAAGACATTCAATACATAGTAGCTATTGCATTTATATATTAGATTTTGGGTGTGTTTTTCTTTTCTTTAAATGTTATGAACTCACGTAAGAACTCGATATTTTCTTAATCCCGTGATTTATATAAGACTATGAATAATGTTTTACTATTTTTCTCGAGATCTTGAATCTAAATCAAGTACGTCTTCACTTATGTTCATTGATTTCACGTGTTTATAATATTAAGAACATAGAGAGTTGTGACATGCATGTAGAAGCAGTCAACATCGTTAGACAAGATTTTTTTTTATTTCAAAATGTTATGGCTTGACAACACGTTGGTTTAGCTACCTCAGACGTACATCTCGACTGCATAAAGAGCCTTTAAAGTTAAACAAATGGTCTAATAATTTATGGTGATGTTTGAAGGAAAGAGCTAAATTTGTATGAAGGTAACATGAGAATGTTGGAGTTGCATCAAGTTGTTGTTGCTCCGCGAGTAGATCCAAGATTGGTTGAGTATGAGAGTGAGGTAGATCATTAAGAGTTTGACCCTCACTAGTGACTATTTTGTCCATGTCTTTTTTGAAGGAGACATGGATTCTAATGATGACGATTGTATAATGAGTTGAATGTATTATTAGAAATTATTCAAACCACTAGGGGTGGTATCCATAATGATTTTATGATACATTTAGAAGCAGACACATTTCTTGTAACAATCCGACTTTTCTATTAAAAGTAAAGTTGTTATTGCATGACATGACTATTAAGTGTAGAAACATTCATTTAAAATAATTTCAAACGATGCCATAGATTTATGTCCGAGGTAAAACTTTAAAAACACACCAAGAAAAACGGTAAGGCCGAAAAATAAATAATATTATCAATCTAGGGTTAAGTTGATTTGTTAGGAGATTATTAAACTAAATTTCAAGTATGTCATTGGAGAAACTCGAATGAAGAGAATCATTATCCATGGATTGCGAAGAAGCTTTGTTGTTGCTGTACAAAGATGGTCGGCTCAACCAACACTGGTAGAGTTTAAAAATTTGCTAGCCAGCCAAAAATCCGTGACTAAGTAAATGGGAGACATCACGCTGAACAATGAAGAAGAAGCACTCTACACAAGCAAAAGCTGGAGCAATAATAAGCCAATGGATACAAAATGGTGACAAAGAAAGAAGCCACCAGGCACAAACTAACTTAGAGAGCTTAGAAGAACGACAACAAGAGTTCTCAAGGGAAGAGATTTGAAGGTATTTGCAACAACGACAAAAAGAAAGACCACATGTCCAAGAAAAAGTTCGTCGAGAGCAATGTGGCAACCTCCAAAAAGGAGATGAATGATTAATGGGATGCAGGGGTACTATGTGCCATAGAAGAAGACGAGCTAGCGCTCAATGCGATGATGGAAGGACATATCGATTTCGAGAATAACTAGATCACTGATTCAAGATGCTCATACTACATAACTGGCGATCAGAGCAGCAAGCTAGCCCTCATAGAAGGAATTATTACTAGATTTAGGCAAGATTAAAGAAATTCTACACAAAAGATGGAAGAACAAACTAAACACATTTGATTAAGTGTTGATGTGCCTAAAGATCCAAGTGACATTAATATAGATGAGTAACTGTGTTATTGGAGGTAATATAAGGCCACACAACTGATTGATTAATGGTAGATCTTCTACAAAGTTTACACGTTTATTCCATATAGAATCATCTATTTTGCATAGACGAAATGTTACAAGGAGATAGTTAGGTTTCATGGTATACATGTGTCGATAGTGTACGTCACGGATTTCCACAATAGTATGATATTTCCACTTTGAGTATAACCTCTCATGACTTTGCTTTTAGCTTCCTCAAAAGGCCTCGTACCAATGGAGATGTATTCCTCAAAAGGTCTATGTAGCCCTCAAACAGTCTCCTCTTAATCGAGGCTCGACTCCTTTTTCTGGAGAAATTTCTTTGTTCGACACTTGAGGATTCTATTGGCATAGCTATACTAAGGGCATGACTCTGATACCATGCTAAGAATCACGGATCTCCACAATAGTATGATACTGTCTACTTTGAGCATAAGCTCTCATAGTTTTGCTTTGGGCTCCACAAAATGCCTCATACCAATGAAGATGTATTCCTTACTTATAAACCCCGTGATCATTCTATTAATTAGCCAACATGGGACTCCCTCCCAACAATCCTCAACAATTCTTCCATTTAAGCGTGACTTAATAATTTTTCTTTTAATTTAAATCGGTTTGAGACATGTTAACCATATCTAAGTAAGAGTTATGAATGCTAGAGTTTATACGTGTATCTCGTGATATAGAACCAATAGCCTTAAAAAAAATTCAGAGTCTGTTTAAGCTACAATCAAGGCAAGCAATCATATTATTGAACACTATATGCTCGGTTCGGTGAACTTTTAATATATAATAAAATACTATTTTCTAACAAGAACCATTTTTATTATAATGCATGTACGCCAGGTATGATGTGACACGAAAAATTGATGATACTCTCAGTAATAAATAAGGAAAGTAATCTAGCCACGTAATTAATAGAAACGATTCACGAAAGAAATGATTATAATGATGCATCACGAATTATAACGTATGCTCTCTTAGCTGTGAGACCTCGTCCATATTTATGATTACGAAAAAATGAGATTGTAAAAACTTGACAATATAGCCTTGAAGAAGAGTGACAAAATGGTAGCCACGAGGAAAAGTAGCAATATGGTCACGATCATGTTTATGTGGAAATATGGTTATTTTTAGTGATACGACCGATAAAGGAAAAGTTACTTTTTTTTTTCAATTAGAGGAAAGATATCATACACAAATGATGGTGTTTGCTTCAGCGGCCATAGATAGTTCAAACAAACTTATATCGACACGATAATCCAATTATAATTAAATAACATTTTATTTGCTTTCTATAAAGCATGTATTTCTTTATATTTATATATAAAATAAAGATCCCCAAAAGAAAATTGTATGAATTAGAAGAACATATAATGGCTATCTATTTACATGACAAGACATGATTTGATGTTGTTTTGGATTTGTATAGAAATGAAAAGGTAGTGGGGATGATTTGAAGGCTTATGGCTCAAATTTTGAAAGTGGTTCACTAGTCCTGATATGGAAATCAACCCAAGGGAAAGTATGGAACGGATTACCTTGATGATCAAGATCAAGAGTAAAGAAAACTCGTTTCTAAACTCGTGATTCGAATCACTCCACAAGAGGTTTGATCAATACCACTTGAATGACTCTACATGCAAGTTCTAAACACAAGAATTTGCAAAGAAAGTTTAGCTCTCAACAAAGCTAAAATAGAAATTCTATTCTCAATTCCAAAATCTGATGTCTAATCAAAGAAAAGAAGGCTTTATATAGCCTTTACAAACCTTAACCTATGTGATACATAACTCCAAAATTAAATGGGCTAGTAAATGAGAAATACCCATAACCTCCATATTAAAATGGCTAGTTAATGGTGGAATATAGTAACCTATGTGGGTTACAATATAACCTTAACTCCTATATTTAAAACTAGCTTAAATATGAAAACAAATAGTTAAACTATAATTAAATAATGCAAATAATAAAATGGGCTTATTAGTCATCCTTGGACTATTGATAAATTCAGCGGAGTTCATTAAATGCAACTTAAAGTGCATTTAATTCATCTCTGTCTTGAAGCTCAACTTTGCATAACATATAAGGGAGGTCACCAACGTCTTCTAGAATTTCCTTTGATGAGCTCACCATAGCTTGAATATAACTGTATAAGGTTTGTTGTAGCTTCTTGGCTCTCGTCCTTGTAATCGGACCTTGAGGTATGGAAATTCCTTGGTCGTGGTTCATATCATTCTCCCCCTCTTGAGAAGGACTCATCCTCGAATCCAAGCCATCACCTACATCAAAAGGACTCAAATCAGCAACATTAAAAGTTGCACTAACACCGTACTTACCTGGTAAATCAATTTTATAAGCATTGTCATTGATGCGCTCAAGAACTTGAAAAGGTCCATCTCCTCGTGGTAAAAGCTTAGATTTTCTTTGAGTAGGAAATCTTTCTTTTCGAAAATGCACCCAAACCCAATCTCCTGGCTTGAAGATGACAATCTTACGTCCTTTATTAATTCGGGTGGCAACCTTGGAATTTTGTTTCTCAATTTGTTCTTTTACTTGCTTGTGCAATTTATGAACAAACTCAACCTTGGTATTTGCATCAAAATTCACAAATTCTTTTGACGGTATAGGTAACAAGTCAATGGGGGTTAAAGGATTAAAGCCATAAACAATTTCAAAAGGTGTGCATTTAGTAGTGCTATGAACAACCCTATTATATGCAAATTCTATAAATGGCAAACAATCCTCCCAAGTCTTAAGATTCTTATCAATAATAGCCCTAAGCATAGTAGTCATGGTTCTGTTAACAACTTCAGTTTGTCCATCCGTTTGAGGATGACAAGTAGTTGAATATACGAGCTTAGTTCCTAACTTACCCCATAAAACACGCCAAAAGTGGCTTAAAAATTTGACATCACGATCACTAACGATGCTTTTAGGAATGCCATGCAATCGTACAACTTCCCTAAAGAACAGGTCTGCAATATGTTTTGCATCATCAGTTTTGTGACAAGGAATAAAATGAGCCATTTTACTAAATCGATCAACCACAACAAAGATGCTATCATAACCTTTCCTAGTCCTAGGTAAACCTAAAACAAAATCCATTGATATATCAATCCAAGGACCATTAAGAACCGGTAATGGAGNGTTCATATCATTCTCCCCCTCTTGAGAAGGACTCATCCTCGAATCTAAGCCATCACCTACATCAAAAGGACTCAAATCAACAGCATTAAAAGCTGCACTAACACCGTACTTACATTGTAAATCAATTTTATAAGCATTGTCGTTGATGCGCTCAAGAACTTGAAAAGGTCCATCTCCTCGTGGTAAAAGCTTAGATTTTCTTTGAGTAGGAAATCTTTCTTTTCGAAAATGCACCCAAACCCAATCTCCTGGCTTGAAGATGACAATCTTACGTCCTTTATTAATTCGGGTGGCAACCTTGGAATTTTGTTTCTCAATTTGTTCTTTTACTTGCTTGTGCAATTTATGAACAAACTCAACCTTGGTATTTGCATCAAAATTCACAAATTCTTTTGACGGTATAGGTAACAAGTCAATGGGGGTTAAAGGATTAAAGCCATAAACAATTTCAAAAGGTGTGCATTTAGTAGTGCTATGAACAACCCTATTATATGCAAATTCTATAAATGGCAAACAATCCTCCCAAGTCTTAAGATTCTTATCAATAATAGCCCTAAGCATAGTAGTCATGGTTCTGTTAACAACTTCAGTTTGTCCATCCGTTTGAGGATGACAAGTAGTTGAATATACGAGCTTAGTTCCTAACTTACCCCATAAAACACGCCAAAAGTGGCTTAAAAATTTGACATCACGATCACTAACGATGCTTTTAGGAATGCCATGCAATCGTACAACTTCCCTAAAGAACAGGTCTGCAATATGTTTTGCATCATCAGTTTTGTGACAAGGAATAAAATGAGCCATTTTACTAAATCGATCAACCACAACAAAGATGCTATCATAACCTTTCCTAGTCCTAGGTAAACCTAAAACAAAATCCATTGATATATCAATCCAAGGACCATTAGGAACTGGTAATGGGGAGTATAAACCATGTGGTTGAAGCCTAGACTTAGCTTGTTTACATGCTATGCAACGAACACAAACTTTATGAACATCATGTCTCATTTTAGGCCAAAAACAAGTCAGCAAAATGTTCAAAGTGATTAAGAATTTTGTTTCTCAATTTGTTCTTTCACTTGCTTGTGCAGTTTATGAACAAACTCAACCTTGGCATTTGCATCAAAATTCACGAACTCTTTTGACGGTATGGGTAACAAGTCAATGGGGGTTAAAGGATTAAAGCCATAAACAATTTCAAAATGTGTGCATTTAGTAGTGCTATGAACAACCCTATTATATGCAAATTCTATAAATGGCAAACAATCCTCTGAAGTCTTAAGATTCTTATCGATAATAGCCTTAAGCATAGCAGTCATGGTTCTATTAACGACTTCAGTTTGTCCATCCATTTGAGGATGACAAGTAGTTGAATATACTAGCTTAGTTCCTAACTTACCCCATAAAACACGCTAAAAGTGCCTTAAAAATTTTACATCACAATCACTAACGATGCTTTTAGGAATGCCATGCAATTGTACAACTTCCCTAAAGAACAAGTCTGCAATATGTTTTGCATCATCAGTTTTGTGACAAGGAATAAAATGAGCAATTTTACTAAATCGATCAACCACAACAAAGATGCTATCATAACCTTTCCTAGTCCTAGGTAAACCTAAAACAAAATCCATTGATATATCAATCCAAGGACCATTAGGAACTGGTAATGGGGAGTATAAACCATGTGGTTGAAGCCTAGACTTAGCTTGTTTACATGCTATGCAACGAGCACAAACTTTATGAACATCATGTCTCATTTTAGGCCAAAAAAAATGTTCAGACAGCATATCATAAGTTTTAGAAACTCCATGGTGTGCCATTAAACCACCTCCATGAGCTTCCCTCACAAGTAGCTCACGTATGGAACAAGATGGTATGCAAAGTTTGCCTTTTCGGAACAAAAATCCATCTAACAACAAGTAATTATCCACAATGAGTCCTTTTTCACAAGATTCAACAAAAGGAGCAAAGAACATGTCATGTTGATACAAATCCTTTATGTGTTCAAAACCCAACAACCTAGCATTCAAAGTATTGAGGAGGACATACCTTCGTGATAAAGCATCGGCAACAATGTTCTCCTTACCTTGTTTATATCTTATGACATAAGGGAATGTTTCAATAAATTCTAACCACTTAGCATGTCGTCTGTTGAGTTTATTTTGTACTCTCAAATGCTTTAAACTTTCATGATCCGTATGAATAATGAACTCCTTAGGCCAAAGATAATGTTGCCAGGTTTGCAATGCACGAACCAAAGCATAAAGCTCTTTGTCATAAGTTGGATACCTCAAAGATGCACCAGTCAACTTCTCACTAAAGAACATTAAAGGTCTTTGATTTTGCATTAATACAGCACCTATCCCTACTCCACTTGCATCGCATTCAATTTCAAAAGTAGACTCAAAATTAGGTAATGCAAGCAAAGGAGCAGAACTCAATTTTTCTTTCAAAGTATTAAAAACAAGTTCTTGATCTTTCTCCCATATAAAGAATACATTTTTCTTAACAAGTTCATTCAAGGGTGAAGCAATTGTACTAAAATTCTTAATGAACCTATGGTAGAAACTTGCAAGACCATGAAAACTTCTTACCTCACTCACATTTTTAGGTGTAGGCCACTCTTTTATAGCCTTCACTTTCTCCTCATCAACCTCAACACCATTAGATGAAACTACAAACCCAAGAAAGTTAACTTTTTCCATGCAAAAGCTACATTTCTTTAAATTTACATACAAACATTCATTTCTTAAAGTAGTCAAAACATTGCGTACATGGGTAATATGATCATCTAAAGATTTAGAGTAAACAAGGATGTCATCAAAATAAACAACCACAAACTTACCTAAGTATTCTCGTAAGACATGGTTCATTAGTCTCATGAATGTACTAGGTGCATTAGTTAATCCAAAAGGCATAACCAACCATTCATAAAGAACCATACTGGTTTTAAAAGCTGTTTTCCACTCATCCCCAATAGACATGCGAATTTGATGATAACCCGATTTTAAATCAATCTTAGTAAAAAGACTACATCCATGAAATTCATCAAGCATATCATCTAAGAACCATCTTTCTTAGGTACAAGAATAACTGGAACAGAACAAGGACTCAAACTTTCACGTACATACCCTTTAGCAAGGAGTTCACTTACTTGCCTTTGTATCTCTTCAGCCTCCTTTGGATTAGTCCTATATGCTGGTCGGTTTGGAATGGGCGCGCCAGGAATGAAGTCAATCTTGTGTTCAATCCCTCTAAGTGGTGGCAAACTACTAGGCATCTCCTCAGAAAATAAATCTTCAAACTCTTGCAAAAGCACAACAAAATCACTAGGCAAAGAAGGGTTAAGCATGTTAGTAAAGTAACAAGACCCCTTGCACATAAGTACAAGAATAGTCTGGTTAGAGAGCAAAACATTCCTAGCCTCACTTGATCTAACATACAAGCTTACTGATTTGGCTTTTCTCTCTTTTTTTTCTCTAGGCTGAGTGTTACTCTCTTGCTTTTCACTCAAGCTCATTTTTTCACTTGATTCTTTTTCAATCTCTGCTTTTGCATCAGCCTCTTGCCTTTTCTTTTCAAGTTTGCAATGATCAATAAATACATCTTTTGGAGACAATGGAACAAGAGTAGTTTTTCTACCATTGTGAGTAAAAGAGTATCGATTTGCATACCCATCATACATTACCCGACGATCAAATTGCCATGGCCTCCCCAGTAGTAAATCTCCAACATGCATGGATACAACATCACATAAAACATCATCAACATATTTTCCAATAGTAAATGAAACAAGAGTTTGTTGAGTTACCCGTACTTCCCCACAATCATTCAACCATTGAAGCTTGTAGGGTCTTGGATGTGGTTGTGTCTTCAAATTAAGTCTTTTGACCAGAATGGAACTCACAACATTGGTGCAACTACCGCTATCAATGACAACACTACAAGGTACAGATTGAACAAGACAACGAGTTTGAAACAAGTTCTCTCTTTGGTCTAGGCCGTCCTCCTTAATGTGGGTGTTTAGAGCTCGTCGAGTAACCAAAGATATATGTGTAGGGTCCTCTTCGCTAAACTCCTCACTCTCATCAGTTTCCTCATTTATGTCGTCATGTGCCTCGTCATCCGTAACAATTTCTCCCTCCTTGATGGTCATAATTCTTGCATTTGGGCAATCTCTACTATAGTGTCGTACCCCTTGACATCTCCAACACTTTAAATCTCTATTTCGAACATTAGACTTTTCTACTTTTTCTTTCCCTGTTCTAGAACTCTCCCCTCTCTCAAATTTAGCTTGAGGTTTCTCATTAATCTCTTGATTTCTATGCTTATAATCAATGTTTTTAGTATCTTTTTTCCATTTAGAAGTAGAATTGGAAAAAGTTTTAGAAGAATACCGTTGAGACCTTCGTTGGATTTGCCTCTTGATCTTAATTGCAATGTGTAACAACTCCTCAATATTAGAATAAGGCTGTAAATCAGTCTTGTCCGCAATCTTTGTGTTTAACCCATTAAGAAACCGCGCCATGAGAGCCTCCATTTCCTCATCGAGTTCAAGTCGATCCATCAATGTATCCATCTCCTTGTAATAATCCTCACAGATTTGCGTCCTTGTTTCAATGCTTGAAGCTTTTGCGCCATGTCCCGTTGAAAATATTGTGGAACAAAACACTTCCTCATGGACTCTTTGAACTCGACCCATGAATCAATTGGTGCTTCAAGATTTCTTCTCCTACTTGACATCAATTTATCCCACCAAATTTGAGCATATTGTTTGAATTGAGCAATGCATAACAGTACCTTCTTTTCATCACTAAAATTATGACAGTTGAACACTGAGTCCACCGTTTTCTCCCATTCTGGGTACTCATCTGGATCGGTTTTGCCATAAAACTTGGGAAGTTTTAATTTGATGCTCCCCACGTTACGATCAATTCTATCATCATAAGGAACTCGTTGTTGTAAATTATGATACCTTCTTCCATGGTCTCTCCCTCGCATCAAGCCATGACCAACCGCATGTGGATTATCCTCGTGGTGATCAAAATTGTCGCCCTCATATGTATTGGTTGAGGGTGTAGGTAGTGGAGTCCTCTGTCGAGCTTGATTTTGAATCTCCAATCTTCCTATTCGATCAGTCAACTCTTCTATTCCTCGAATTAGTCTTTCCATGGTTCGTTGTTGTGCTTCTCTCAATCGTGCATCAGTAATGTTAGTATTGTCGTCTGGATTTTCCATGCTACAAAAGAAAGGTAAAAGAAAAGAAAAGGACCTCACAAGCGCTCCCTCACGTGTATTCACTCGTAAATGTAGTTCACTCGTGTTTAGCACTCAACACTCGAATCAATGTGTCACTCCCTTACAAACTCACCCTCACAATTGAGCACACACAAATCACACTCCAAAAAACAAATTGGGATGTGAGACAAGCTATGTTGTAGAGCTAAGTGCAATTCAATGTGAATGAATAGACCGCACACTCAACACATAAACAAGGGTATTGAAGGAGCAATCCGAATAACGACAAAGAAACGAATTACAGAAAGAAAATGATTAAGGACTAATTTAGACGTAGGAACATATGAGAGTTACATATAATAATCAAGAGGAAAAAAGAAAGACATTTAACATCAATATGCTTTCTTTCTTTCAATGTTTTTTTTTTTCTTCTAATTGGCAAAACCTAATCAATTTACCAACAAGAAAATTGATTTAGAAGATCTTAAAGAAGAATATAGTGTTGATAAGATCGAGATCTAACACTTTAAAGAACAGAAAAAAAAATGTATTTTTTTTTTTTTTTTATATTTTTGTGATAGAATATAAACATTCTACACAAACTGAGAAAAAAAAAATAATAAGAGAATTAAAAGAGATAAGCGCAATGAAACATATATTCGATCTTGAGCCTGAAGCTCTGATACCAAAATGATATGGAAATCAACCCAAGGGAAAGTATGGAACGGATTACCTTGATGATCAAGATCAAGAGTAAAGAAAACTCGTTTCTAAACTCGTGATTCGAATCACTCCACAAGAGGTTTGATCAATACCACTTGAATGACTCTACATGCAAGTTATAAGCACAAGAAATAGCTCTCAACAAAGCTAAAAATAGAAATTCTATTCTTAATTCCAAAATCTGATGTCTAAATCTGAANGAGAAGACTCTATGTAGCCTTTACAACCGCCTATGTGATACATAACTCCCAACATAACTCCCAAATCAAATGGGCTAATAAATAGGCTAATAAATGAGAAATACTCATACCCTCCATGTTAAAATGGCTAGTTAATAGTGAAATATAGTAACTACGTGGGTCACAATATAACCTTAACTCCTATATTTAAAACTAGCTTAAATATGAAAACAAATAGTTAAACTATAATTAAATAATGCAAATAATAAAATGGGCTTATTAGTCATCCTTGGACTATTGATAAATTCAGCGGAGTTCATTAAATGCAACTTAAAGTGCATTTAATTCATCTCTTTCTTGAAGCTCAACTTTGCACAACATATAAGGGAGGTCTCCATCGTCTTCTAAAATTTCCTTTGATGAGCTCACCATAGCTTGAATATAACTGTATAAGGTTTGTTGTAACTTCTTGGCTCTCGTCCTTGTAATTGGACCTTGAGGTACGGAAATTCCTTGGTCGTGGTTCATATCATAGGTCAATTCATTAAATACTTTGTGAGAAATAGGTTGTCTCTTTAATCACCGACATCGTTCCCTATAACTTGAATTTTAAGAAGTCTTCTCATAACAAGTGCTATTACTGAACATATTAGATGGCAAAGGTGATAAATCTAGAGAAGTTAAAGGATTAAATCCATACACAATCTTAAAAGGTGAACAATGAGTGGTGCTATGTAAAGACAATGTGGTTGTGTCTAGACTTAGTCTCCTTACATTTAAGCCAATAAAAATGTTCCCAAAACATGCTATATGTTTTAAATTCTCCAAAATGTCCTATAAGTCCTCCCCACGAGCCTCCTTCACAAGTAACTCTCGAATAGAACACTTAAGAATACAACGTTTACCCTTCCTAAAAAGCATATCATCGAACACAATATGATCTTGTACGTGTTACCTTTCTAAACATTGCATATCATATCATAAAATTTAGATTTCTCAACTTTGTACCATTCAATCATGTGTTTAAAATCAAGAAGTTTTACAGTAAGGGAAAGAAATAAAGCATACCTTCTTGATACGGCATCTGCGACCACATTATCCTTTCCCTTTTTGTAATGGATTACATAAGAAAATGTCTCAATGAATTCCACCCATTTAGCATGCCTCCTATTTAGCTTTGTTTGAATTTTGAGGTGCTTCAAGCTTTCATGATCGGTATGGATAACAAACTCTTCTCCTTCTCCTATTTAGCTTTGTTTGGCTTTTGAGGTGCTTCAAGCTTCCATGATCCGTATGGATAACAAACTATTTTGACACAAATAATGTTGCCAAACTTGCATAGCCCTCACAAGTGATTGTAACTCTTTGTCATAAGTTAGATAATTGACTTGTGCTACATTAAGGTTTTCATTAAAGAACATGATTGACCTTTTTTCCTAAACAACTCCCACTGGCATCACATTCAATTTCAAAAGTTCATCAAAGTTAGGTAAAACAAGACAAATTGCATTAGTTAATTTATCTTTTAGTTCATTGAATGCATTCTCTTGTTTTTCATTCCATTCAAATTTCACATGTTTTTTAACAAGTTCATTTAATGGTGGTGCTACGCTACTGAAATTCTTAATGAATCTCCTATAGAAACTAGCCAAACCATGAAAAGATCTTACCTCGATTGCATTTGTGGGTGTTGGCAATTCTCTGATAGCCTTTACCTTTTTTGCATCAACTTGTACTCCATTCTTTCCCACTAAGAACCTTAGGAAGTTGACTTGGTCTAGAGAAAAGCTGCACTTTTTTTTGAAGTTGGCATGAAACTTTTCTTATCTTAGTTTAAGCAAATTTTTCTTTAACATTCAAAGCTTTTTGAGTAAACAAAGATATCATCCAAGTATAAACAACAAGTTTACGAATATAGTCTCTCAAAACATGATTCATTAGCCTCATAAAAGTACTTGTGCATTTGCAAGACAAAATGGCATAACGAGTCACTCATCAAGCCCAAACTTTTTTTTGAAAGCCGTTTTCCACTCATCAATACATATATTATTTTTACTTATTCTCGAGTAATTTTTAACTGTTTGGAAGATAATTTTTTAACATCAATAAATATATTATTTTTACTTATTCTCGAGTAATTTTTAACTTTTTGGAAGATAATTTTTCATATCTTAAAAAACAAAATCCACTCATCAATACAAAAAAAATAAATAAATAAATAAAATAAATAAATAATAATAAATAGATAGTCTACCTTTTTTCAGCTGTGTGAGCTAATTACTAATAAACCAATTCTACCGTTCTTATACCAGCTCTGCTAAAGATTGAACCCAATATCTCTACCACCTTATACATTGGGCTACAGAGTCATCAATACTTATATTATTTTTATTTATTCTCTAGTCATTTGTATATGCTCTACTCTAAAATGTTTTATAGGTCATGTATCGACTTTGCTAGGGGTCGAACACTACAACAAATAATAGATACGATAGCTTACGAAAAATGCTATTATAGACTTTTTATAGCGTTTTTCGTACGTCGTGACAGCCCATGTTATTAAAAGTCTAAGACTTTTTATAGCGTTTTTTTATAGCTATAATGAATGCTATAATAGATTATAAAGCTATAGCTTATATAAGTTGTTGTGAAAACCTTTTATAGCACTTTTTTTAGAGCTATAATATGTTTAAGATAATAAAATATTATGCTATCTTTTAACTTAAATGTTATAATATAATATTTAAAACTATAATTTTATGTTATAATAATACTATTTAACCTTTAGGTTCAACAATATTTTCTTTAATACAACCTAACTCAAGAGATTTCCATTCCTAATTGAAATTTTATAATGTACACATAAGTTTTAAAAAATGGAAACATATTACTAAAATCTACAAAAGAATAGAGACAATAACAGTGTCCAAGCTCTGTTCTTCCAAATCTTTTAACATGTTGAGGAGCCGATTCCTTACTAGTGCATTATCTTTTTAGGAGCAAGCTCTGTTCTTCCAACTCTTTGAGTAGGCATAATATCCCAACTTTACCATAAAAAATATTGTTTCCAGCCGCACGTTCACTCTCTTTTATCGCTTTGTTCCTCCTATCCTGTGTACACAATCAATAATAAAGATATCAACATTGCTTTCATGTGCCTTTTGGACTTAGCTTGATTTGTTAAGAGAAGAAAATCATAATTACATTCATCCATCATAACCTCTACAAAACACACTTTTGTTATCCAATGCAGTATTATAGAAATTAGCAAGTGAAATGAAAAGAATGAAACATAAATTAAGTATCCATTTCATTATTACGAATATTGCAACAATATTTCAGAATACGGCAAAAACCAACACATTTGTACCTGAATTAGGGACTTGGAATAAAGTATGACCTAAAGATGATTTGTTCAATTGACATATTCAAGTTCTGAAACAAACTCATTTCTGGTGGAATATTGGCTTTAAAGTTGTTCCATGAAGGATTCAAGTATCGGTAGAATCTCATTTTGCCGAGAAGTTACCTTCTAATCTATTCCTTGACAGGTCCATCCTTGTGAGTTTCTCATATAGCTTGTTTGATCCTACTGAGACTAAACCAATCAGCTCGTTCTAAGACAAATTAATCTCCTTTAAACCCAGGTCATGAATGGCTGAATTGATTGCTATGCAACTTGAGCTCTTTCAGGTTATGGATAGCTTAAATCCCTTGTGGTAAATGCAATGTGTTGGGGACAAGGCTGGACCCTCTTCCGGTTCTCTCTGCTAGCCCCAACCCATCGAGGGAAAGCTCGGAAACTCCATTGATGGGGTTGCATTTGACGAACTCACTATTTTCTACCAAATTTGTTCAGGGTCTTGTGTACCGACTTATTGGGGATCGAACCTAGAATCTCTGGTTTCGTAGATCAGCGCCTTATTCATTGGGTCACAGAGTCATCAATACATATATTATTTTTATATATTCTCGAGTAATCTTGGTTTCGTAGACCAGCGCCTTATCCATTGGGCGAGCTACTCTACTACTAAACTGGATCAAACACAAAATCTCTGGTTTCGTAGACTAGCGCCTTATTCATTGGGCCACAGAGTCATCAATACATAAATTATTTTTACTTATTCTCGAGTATTTTTTTAACTATTTTGAAGATAGTTTTTCAAATCTTTTAAAAAAAAAATTGATTTGTAAATCATCAATACATAAATTATTTTTACTTATTCTCGAGTATTTTTTTAACTATTTTGAAGATAATTTTTCAAATCTTTAAAAAAAAAATTGATTTATAAATCTCAATTAAATGTTTGAAAGTCATGGTTATTTGGTAGCTTTTAGAAAGTCATGGTTATTTGGTAGCTTTTATAATGTGTGAGATATTTATTAATAAACCAATGTTATAGGTCTTGTAAAGACCCAGAATCTTTGGTTTCGTAGACCTGTGCTTTATCTATTGGGCCACCATTGGGCCACAAAGTCATCAATATATATATTATCTTTACTTATTCTGGAATAATTTTTTACTATTTTGAAGATAATTTTTCAAATCTTAAAAAAAAAAAAGAATTGATTTCTAAATCTTAATTAAATGTTTGAATATTAATGGATAGTCTACCAAATATTTTTAGCTTTTAATGTGTGAGCCAGAGCTAACTACTAATAAACTAGTTTTATGGGTCATGACCCGACTCTACTAGGGATCAAAACCCAAAATCTCTGATTTCGTAAACCAGCACCTTATCCATTGGACCATTGAGTACATTATTTTTATTTAGTTACATTTTTTATTCTATAATAATTTTTAACTATTTGGGAGATAACTTTTTAAAATATATATTGAAATTGAGCTTTTAATCTTAATTAAATGTTTGAACATAAATAGATAGATGTTTTAAAACCTCCTAGACCAACACTTTATCCATTGGATCACATAGTCATCAATACATAAATTATTTTTATTTAATTATATTTTCTTTTATTATTGTTTATTATCGAGTAATTTTTAACTATTTGGAAGATAATTTTTTAAAATGTGTAAATTTTAATTAAATGTTTGAAAATAAATAGATAGATGTTTTAAAACCCAACCCTAGTTCTTACAGATGAAAGAAGAGTGTTGATGCATATTTTGTTCGAACACTCACCATTGCAAAAAAGATGAAAATTCATGTTGAAAACATAAACAAGTGGTGATCATTCTAAAAATCTTGAGATCAATGACCTTAAGGTTTGACTACGTTCTATGTTCGATTCAACAGTCTAATAACTTAGACATCTTAACTATCAATGAATTGTAACCAGCTTGCTGGTACATGAGCAAAGATTGAATGAATGTGGAGGTGATGAACAAGCACTAGAATCGGTGAAATAGAAGACGATCGAGCTTGTAAATTTTTTCGAGGAAGAGGTAGACATTCATTCAACAAAGGTATAGTCGAGTATTATAAGTGTCATCAGTTAGGATATCTTAGATATGAGTGTTCTCAATGGGAGAAGGATTCAAATTGACAAGTTTATGTCTAGTACAATAAATCCTAAGGGAAGTGTCTTGGAGAACCAATTAAGAAACATAACAAGAACTCACGACAAGAACTCACGACAAGAACAAGAACAAGAAAAGAAAAATGTGGTACCCTAACATATCAAGGATACGATTAAGAGCCTACAAGTAAGTTGCTTACTGAATCTTGTACTCATTCTTTATTCTCCATTTTTTTTTTCAGGTAATAAGGAGCTGGTCGTCATTCAACCTTTTTGAAGCAGGTTGGGAGCAGACTTTGAAGCAGGTGCCATAGACAAACCTCACCCGTCGTCATTCAACCTTTTTGTGTCGTCCCTTAATTTGTGTTTTAACTGTCGTATTGTATTTTAAAATACTTTGTATAAACTTTATTTTGATATAAGGTATGTTTTTTTAACGGAGTCCAAGGTTAGCTAAAAGTGTAAACTCATAGATCGTGACGAACGTTGGGACTCCTATCTCTTGTCCGAATCGACTACAACTTCTTTCATGGATTATGAACGCAATCTTCTCTAGATTAACATTCTCAAATTTCATAACCTAACTCTTAATATTTTTCACATATTTAAACGAAATTCGAGAATCTAGATTCAAGAACTTTACCTTTAGATTTTTCTCATTTCTTGACGGTTTTGGACGATTCAAGAGTCAAGAATGCTTCTCCTCTAGGTTCTGTGAAGAAGGCATGGTTGGAATCGGACTTCTAGTGGCCGGAGCTGTTACCTACTTCTATTTCTCTCTAGAACTTTCTTTCTCTCTCTCTCTCTCGATATATATATATATATATGTTTCTTTTCCTTTAACGATCTGCTGCTAACCTTAATTTTAGGTGCTTAACGAGAAAGGAGGCAGATGGACCAAATTACCCCTCGAGATTGACTTGGACCATATTTCTAATTTTCTATGATTTTTCTTCTATATTTTTATAAGTTCTTTTATTTCTAAGCATTTTTCTCTTGTGCTTCATCTCAAAATTGGGTTTTTAAGACCTTCATCAAATGATTTATGAATGATGCCTCTCTAAATATAAATCTAATAGCATTGTTAACTAGGTTTTGACTCTTAAATTCGGCTCCATCAAATAGTTTATCAATGATTCATCTGTGATGTCTAAGTTTAAATTAAACGAAGTTGAAAATAGGGCTTTGATTCGTAAATTAGATTCAATCAACGGATTACCATATGCTCGTTCAAATCCAACGAGTTAAAAATAGGGTTTCAACTCCTAAATTGGTTAAATTAAAGGATTTGACATTGGTTGATCTATGATGCAGTCAAATCTTACACAAAAGAAGTGAATATTTTCAATAATTCGTAATTTATATGAATTTACATATACATGAACAAAACACTAGTTTAATAGTTTGACGTAATATATAATGTATTTATTCATAAACACTACCTAGCATACATGATACACGTACTTTCATTCTCACTACATAACATTCATGACTTTTATGTACAAATACTGTTTTCCGTACACGGAAAAAGAGAGAGAGTTATGCTTGCAAGAGAGAAGTGAGATTGGTAGAATTAAAACCTAGAGTAATTATTAGTCGCAAATCGTTTTTAGAGTTCAAATCCATTTAAGAGATCTACGAAAGATCGTAAGCTGTTTTTTTTTTTTTTTTTTTTTTTTNGAGGGAGAAGATAGTCTGACACAATAGAATCTCAGTTACTTTGTGTGAAATAGGTCCATTCATTAAAAACTTGGTGAGAAATAAGTTGTCTCTTTGATCATCAACTTCGTTTTCTATAACTTGAGTTTAAGAAGTCTTCTCGTAACAAGTGCTAAATGACTCCCATCTTCCAATTCCTCATTCTCCTCGACTTCTTTTTCAACTAGCTCATTTTGGTCATTTTCCTCACTATCTGTGACAACTTATCCATTCTTGATGATCATGGCTCTCTTGTTTGGATAATCGCAACTAATGTGACCAATTCATTGACATTTCCAACATTTTATGTCTCTATTTTTTTCTCGAACCTCCTTGTATTCATTCCACTCAGCTTTGTTCTTTTTGTAAAATTCATACTCGCCTCTAACCTTGAAATCTATCTTTTTGCATTATCTTTTCGGTATTCATTCTTTTTCCAAGTGTTGAAAGTAGTAGACTTAGAAACAGCATATATTTTGGAGTTCTCCCTCCCAATCTAGCTGCCTTCAATTTTGACAGCAAGGTGTAACAATTCTTGCATATCAAAGTACGCTTGCATATCCACTTGATGAGCAAGTTGTCGGTTTAACCCACCAAGAAATTTAGCCATTGTATCTTCCTCGTCTTCATCAATGCATGCTCTATTCATAAGGGCCTCCATTTCTTTATAATATTCTTCAACACTTTTGGATCCCTATTGTAGAGTATAGAGTTTTTGCTTGAGTACTCGAGAATAATGCTCAGGAATGTACCTTTTTCTCATTAATGTCTTCAATTCCTCCCACGTTTCAATTGATTCTTTATAATTTCTCCACCACTTTGATTTCAAAGATGTCCACCATATAATTGCGTAAACACAAAATTCAGCCACATCAAACTAACTTTCTTTCTTCAGTGATTCTGTTGCGATCAAAATTATACTCAATTTTACTCTCATATTGCGAATACTCCTCTGGATTGGATCTCCCATAGAAAGTTGGAATTTTAAGCTTTACTCCACCGACTCCTCTCTCTTCTCCTCTCTCTCAATTCTTTTTGGTGCTAAAATTTATCTACTCCTTCTTCTGCCTCTTCCTCTCTCTCGGCCGACATCTCTCCCTCCCCTATGCCTATGTCCCGCTAAAAGGGTGACATTGTCATCTTCTTAATTTTCAACTTCTTCATTAAAGAGTACTTTCCTTCCTTGAAGATTATCTAAAGCTATTTCAATTCGTTCCATTTAGCCTGTCAATGTACTGATAACTTGATTCAAATGAGTAATGCTTCTCTCCACCTAGCTTCATTGATCTCCCCTCCATTTCCTCTTTCTTGTTTCATGATTGTACAAACATTAGTTAAATATGTTTGGATCTCACACACTCAACTTACTAATTTTACACTTAGAGACACTCGTATTTATTACACACAAAGGTAGGTTGTTTGAGAAAGTGAGTAAATTATGATCAAGGTACGCTAATATTATAGATAAAACAATTTTAATAGTAGCAAACTATTAATATATAGATAAAGCAATTTTGATACTAGTAAATTATTCAAGGAAATGAAGATGTTAATTATGAAATAAGAGCAAAATAAAAAAAAATGATCAAAAAAAGAAGGACGCAAACATATTTTTGGATAGAATTAAAAAATAATTTACAAAAGAAGAAAGGTTGTTAAGATTTTGACTAAAAGAATGATCTAACATCCATTTTTACAAAATTCAAGAAAATTCAAGTGTAAATTTTATACCTATATTATGTATATTAAACACAAGGATTTTAGATTTAGATGGTTTAAAAAAGTGTGAATCGAAGTTTATTTGATGTTCGAATAAACGTACCAATGATCTAATAATGATAAGAATTTATAATAAGAATATTAAGAAACAAAATTCTTGACATTTTTTTTTCTTTTTTTCTTTTTTCAAGATCAAATTTTGATCTTTAAGAAAATAAAAAACAAATTCAAAAGACAAGAAAATAAATGGATATATTTGAAGAAAAGATAAATAAATGAAAGATAAAATCAATTATAGGGTAGGCCCAAAGATGCAACTTAGGTTCTATATCAAGTTCATAAGACAACCCTAATCCTTAACCCAAGGATCAAAGCTTTTGTTGAAGCAAAAACGCTTGAATCATAGAAATTAACCCCTCTTAATACAAAATTTGGATCAACTAACAGATCAGCTAGAGTTATATTACCTATCAAAAAAATCTAGAAGAAAGATTTGGAACCTTGTTCTAAATTAAGTCACTCCACACCATCGAGGCTTGATTGATTGACTCAATGCAATCTACACAAGAATGACATGAAACTTAGAAATGACAAAAAGAATGATGCTCAAATGTCTGACGGTGAAATTCTCAATTTGAGCTAAATTTCATATCAAAATTTGTCTTTTTGCATAATAATTTGTGGTTATTTATAGTTTCTCCACAAAACAAACTTCCCATAACTGAGTGGCTCTCATTTACTCCTACCACTCTTCAAATTTAATATATTAAAGTAATAAATAAAGTTTTCTAACAAATTATAAATCAATTCAAATTTACAGTAACTTCATTAGCTACCGGTGCAAATATTCACTCCTGAAGTTCTAAATGGTCATTCATCAATCGAATCAGCTTGTAACACATGAAATAATGGTTTAACCGAGCCTATCAAATTTTGTAGATGAAGAATGAAGACTAGATTCGTGTAATAGGTGCATGTGTTCCTTATCCTTCATTGTCATGAATTGCATTATTAGAACATCAAAATGAGTTTTTTTTTTTTTTTTTTTTTTTTTAAATTCTTTTTGTCTTTTTTTTTTTTTTCATTAATAATCTTTTTTAAAATAATTACATAATTGGGGAAAAGTGGGAGTTATTTTCAAAAATTCCAAAATTCAATCTCAAATTGTGTGATCTTTTTTAATATCTTTTTATGGTTCTAACTAATATTATTTAAATCAAACCCATTGGGAAGGAAGAATCTAAGCACTTTTCTTTAATATATTGGAAAAATTAGGATAACATAATTACCGCATTAAATTTTTGTTGCATTTTTTATTGATATTTTCATATACGCATAAATTTGATATCGACATAAGACGATAATTCTAGTATATCGTAATTTTTTTTTTATGAAACATATAAAATAAATAGCAAATGTTACTGGTGTGAATATAATATAAATTATAGACATTTTAATTTGTTTAAAAATGATTAAAAGTTAAATTATAAGTTTAGTAATTGAAGTTTGAAGTTGGTATCGGATAAGTTTCTAATTTTTTAATGTCCAATAAATTTTGAAAAAAAAAATAAAAAGGTTAAAAGTTAATAGTGCTATTATATATAAATTTTAATTTTAGGTTTAATAGAGCCCTAAACTTTTAATGGTCTCTGTTAAACTTTAAAAAAATTAAAAAACATTTATAATCTAAATTTATAATTTTAAAAGTTAAGAGAAGTTAAGATGCTTACAAAGTTCAAAAATTAAATTTATAATTTAATAGAAAAGAAAAAAACTTAAAAAAATTCTAAATTTATCCACATCATTATTTTTCTATTTTTCTAATAGATATAAAGATTTGAAATTACTATATTTTTAACAATGGTTCAAAATTGGTTTGAAATTATATATTTATAAACCGTACAAGTACCGACTAAATATTAAGTTCAATATAAATTATTATTAATCAACTTTAAACGTGTTTTGTGTTATTTATTTATTATTATTTTTTTTTTGTATAATTATTATTTTACAATATCATATAATTTATAATATTTTATATTTATAACTAAAAATGGTTTTAATTTTTATAATATAAATCTATAATTAAAATTTAGAAATT
Organism: Cucurbita pepo subsp. pepo; assembly: GCF_002806865.2. Lineage (NCBI taxonomy): Eukaryota > Viridiplantae > Streptophyta > Magnoliopsida > Cucurbitales > Cucurbitaceae > Cucurbita > Cucurbita pepo. The sequence goes on from NC_036638.1 coordinate 15,883,163, forward strand.
CAAAATTGGGATACAATAAAACATTAAAAAACGTGTTATTCTATTACAGGCAATTTTACAAACGGAGAATAAAAGAAAAAAAGGATTTCATTGTCAACCACAGCAACGATAATGACACAACTCAAACAACAAAATCGCTCCTTCGAGTTTACCTTAATGGCCCTACCTTTAATGTGGAATTTAAATTAAATGGCTCTTACCGTAAATGCAACATCAATTTGTCATTCATTATCGGGTGAAAAAACGAATACAAAGGAAAGAAAGGAAAAACAATTATGAATTAAATATCTTATACTAACCTATGCTTTATTAATGCGATTACAATTCAACCTTTACTAGGCATGCAAATGAAATTCAACCTATAATAACTTATGCTACGGATGGAAAACAAACTATCCTATGCATGTGTCACGGTCACGGGCTGTGCAATGTTGTTATCGGTCTCACATGGGTGTCCTACCTTTATCTGAAAATGTAGTAGCACAAGGCTTGAGTATTTCTGAAATACTCAGTAAGTGACCCCTTATCGGGGTTATGCAACAATCACATGCAATGAGATGACCGGACCTATCCTTCAATCTATCTTCCTACAGTGCTATCCTAATGGGTAATTTGGATGTGTACCATATACTCTACACACAACCCATAGGTGCAAGTATGGACTCACTAGTCAGTTCGCATGCCGCTGGACCACTTTCCTTGTCGGGCGAGCATACTCTAGGAGCTCATTAGGCCGAACACCCGTTAGAACTAGTAACCGTCATGGCAGCGTTATGTAAAACATAACGATCGTTCTCCTACCCTTGGGTGTACGCGTCCGTACCCTTGTGATGGATAGGGGTATCCCTCCAATGCATGAGGTCCCCAATACTTCTACTTTTATCATTAGTAAATATAACCCCGCTATCAATTTCATTCATATCATAATATCTTTCATTTTTCAGTTTTCCTATCATGCATAATTCTAAAGAAGTTATATTTCATGCTATAGTTCGTAATTTCATGTCACACATAGCATACTGTTTTACATACAATTTAGGAAGCATAACATCACATCATACTAAATCACACGTAAAATCAACACTAAAACAACATACATTCACATTTTACAAGCTTATATATTAAAGCATATCAGTCTAACATACAATTTAATGACACGTGCGAATCCACGAGCATGTGCCAACATACAGTATACAAATACGTAACCTACGATAGGAGAGTCACTTACTTGGTAGGCCTTAGTCGACGTACTCCCCAAAATATATATGTAAGCTCCTAACTCCTCGTATACGTCCTACGCTTTCGTTGGTGGTTGGTTCGTATTGGATCATTCGACATCTTCGTTAGTATTTCACAAACATAATTAATTTTCCAATGTGAATTTGTGAAATACGATCTTATTTTACGTTAAATGGGGTCAAAATCATGCCCGTGAGGGCCGGAATAGTACCAAAAAGGTTGGAAATGGGTTTTTCGAGCCGTACAAGTCGTCAGAGCCGAGGAGGTGTCGCGCTGCAGACGCGACACATGGCAAAACCAGAGAACGACGCGTGNCTAATGTGAATTTGTGAAATACGACCTTATTTTACGTTAAATGGGGTCAAAATCATGCCCGAGAGGGCCGGAATAGTACCAAAAAGGTTGGAAATGGGTTTTTCGAGCCGTACAAGTCGTCAGAGCCGAGGAGGTGTCACGCTGCAGACGCGACACATGGCAAAACCAGAGAACGACGCGTGTGCAGGAGGTTTTGGGTTGAGGCGCGGGTTATCGGGCAGGTCGGACTTCGGTCACGGGTTCTGGTTGCCATGGGCTACTGGATGTTGGTTGCAGGTGGGCTGGGTTGTCAGCATTGGGTTTTTGGGCTATCGGTTTGGGTTTGGTTTGTGTATGATGGGCTAGGCCGAGGCGCAGTTTGGGTTGGGCTGAGGCATGATTTGAGTTTCAATTGGGTTGGATTTCTGTTCGGGTCATAGGTCCGGCGCTCGGGTCGGGTTTGTCTTCTTTGCCCGTTTAATAGAGGAACTCCAGTGATCTCTCTCTCTCCTCAGAAACATCTCTTTGACGTTCGTTTTTTCCCGGTTTTCTTTTAGTTTCGGGTCTTCTCTCCTCCCCCTTCCCGTTTCTCGTGTTTGTTTCGCTCATAAAGGTCTAAGCCTCCCAGATTTGAGAAGATCCAAAAACTGATGTTCTATCTTCATTTTCCGACCGTGTACGACGTGTAAGCAACGCCAAAATCTATCCCTGGTGTGTGTAAAGGTCTCTGGGATTTTTTCGTGGCGTATATCAGAGGTTCCGACGTAGATTTTGTTGAAATTTAAAGTCGCTCTAATATCAATTTGTTGAAATTAAAAGTCCCTCTCATACCAATTTGTTGAAAATAACAATTTTCTCTAATACTAACTTGTAGAAAATAAACGCTCGCTCTCAAACTCACTAATTTAAATAACTCTCACAAAGTTGTGGAGGAGATCTCAAGAGGGGGAGAGAAAAGAAGACAAAGAATTCTCAAAATACTTTTTTATTGCTCTGTAGTTCTTTTATCTACAATTACAATCAGAAACAAAACGTATTTATAAGTTTTCTAGCTAAAAATGGCCATTAGAATCCCACGTTTTCTAACCCATAAAACCGCTACTCCCTCACATAAATGTTTGACCTTTTGACTGAATTTTAAAACTCAAATTAACTAAAAATTAGAAACGGCTTCTTTCCCTCTTTTTTCATTCAAGTTTATTCCCAACAAAACTCCCTCATAAACTTAAATACTCTATTCAATGGTTCCACCTGCGCCGTTTTCGTTTTCTCGAGCTTAGTCGTGGTTTCTTCAATTTTCTCTCCTTGTCCTCGAGCTGCAAACTAAGTTTATCCTTCTCTAATGAGACTTCATTTGGATCTTCTCGAGAACAGCCCATCTGAGAAACCAACTCTTCATTTCTCCCGTTCTCAGCCACGCTTGACTTAGACATCATGACTTCGTTCAGTTTACTTAATTCCCTTCACAAGTCCACAACGACATTTACAGCTAGCATTTTTGCTTCCTCCATTTCGGCTTTATCACGAGTGAGTGTCTCAATCGTGTGTCGTAAATTCATTGCCTCCTGTTGGATTTGGTTCAGGTTCACGTCGAGTGAGTCTCTCTGTTGAGTCAGCATCTCTATATCTTTCTCCTCCCTCACTAGCTTGTCCACTAGATCCTTCATCTCCATGAACAAACCTTTCTCTTTCTCCACACCTTCTTCAACTTTCTTCGTAAGATCAGAGATTACCTTCCCATTCTTTTCTTCTCCTGTTTGAGAGAGAAGGAACTCTCACTCAACTCAACCATTTCTTTCTCTAACCTTTCAACTTTTGTTTCTAACTCTTTCTTTTATTCTTCTATTTTCATCCTCTTTCTTCTTTCTTCTTCGAATTGTTTTTCTAGCCATTGGACTTCTCTCTCTTCGAGCTCGGGCTCTCTACTATTCGGTTGCTCATCTTTATTCGATTTTCTCATCTCTGCTATCAAGATTTCGCCACATCCGCTGTACATCACCTCATTTCTAACAGTTTCCATCGCCTCACGACTGTCGCTATTGTCTTTTGCGCCGCCGTCTCCTTTTGTGTTCAGCTCTTCGTTTTGGGCCATCAAGAGAATGCCTCCATTTGTTTGTCATCCATGGCTAGGTTGATGGTTTCTTCCACTTTTTCCTCGACTCGACAATCTGTTGCATAATGACCCATTCTGCCACAATTGTAACATTTGTCGTAGTTACAATTATTTGCATAGTGGCCATATTTCTAACATTTGTAGCACTGAATATTTGATCGGCCGCCTCTTCCTCGACTGCGTCCTCTTCCACGCCAATTTTCTTGGCTCGATAGTCTCTTCTCATTATAGATTTCTTCGTAACTGTTGTCTTGACCACCTCGACTATTCCCGCAACTTCCACGACCTCTACCTTGAACATTTTGAGTGTAGAGTACTTTTTCATCCTTTATTGATGCCTTCGTCTGAAGCGCTTGATCGAGTGGCTCCTCCTTTTTTTTCTTACGTTGCTCGTGTGCCTCGAGAGAACCGGCAAGCTCATCGACTGTGAACTTTGCTAGGTCCTTCGACTATTCTATGACATATACAACATTCTCGAAGTTGTCTGTTAACGACCTCAAGATTTTCTCCACAACCCGCGTCTCGGGTAACATTTCTCCATTTCGATTTAGCTGATTTGTCACGGTCCGTACACGTGTAATGTAGTCAGATACATTTTATGACTCCTTCGTCTTCATGCTCTCCAACTCGCCACGCAGAGTCTGGAGACGCACTTGCTTGACTCGGTCGGTTCCTTTGAACACCTTTTCTAGAGTGTCCCACGCTTCTTTTGAAGTAGTTGCCTTTGCAATCTTCTCAAAGTCCAACTCGTCAACAGCCCGAAACAGCATGTATAATGCTGCCTTATCCTTTGATTGTGCTTCCTTTAGCGCCTTGTTTTGTGATGCCGTATAACCCGTGGTATCCTTCGGTTCTTCGAAACCTTCTTCGACCACCGCCCATGCGTCTTGCGAACCGAGAAGAGCTTTCATTTGGATGCTCCAATTCTCGTAGTTCGTCTTTGTCAATCGTGGTAGCGCCATTTTTCCCATCATGTTCGCCATCGGCTCTAATACCAATTTTTTGAAATTTAAAGCTGCTCTGATACCAATTTGTTGAAAATAACAATTCGCTCTAATACTAACTTGTAGAAAATAAATGCTCACTCTGAAACTCACTTGTTTAAATAACTCTCACGAAGTTGTGAAGGAGATATCGAGAGGGGAGAGACAAGGAGACAAAGAATTCTCAAAACCCTTTTCTATTGCTCTATACTTCTTTTTCTCTCAATAACTCTGACTCTACTTGCTCTACTATTACAACGAGAAACAAAACCTATTTATAAGTTTTCTAAACCGCCATTAGAATCCCTCCTATTCTAACCCATAAAACCATACTCCCTAAAATAAATGTTTGGCCTTTTGACTGACTTTTAAAACCCACATTAACTAAAAATTAGAAACGGCCTTCTTCCTCTTTNGCTATTACAACGAGAAACAAAACCTTTTATAAGTTTTCTAAACCTAAAAATGGCCATTAGAATCCCTCCTATTCTAACCCATAAAACCATACTTCCTAAAATAAATGTTTGGCCTTTTGACTGAATTTTAAAACCCACATTAACTAAAAATTAGAAACGGCCTTCTTCCTCTTTTTTTTTCATTTAAGTTTATTCCCAACACATTTTGTAAGATTTGAATTCGCAGAGTTTCGTCCGTTTTCTCTCTATCTTTCTCGTTTTCTCACTGTCTTTCTTTTGTCGTCTGAGATGGCTGAAGGTCGGGTTCATGTGGTTGGTGATCCAAGGGGCAGGCGCGGTGAATCGTGGTCATGTGGGAGCGAAAACTCCAGCGTTCGCCGGAGTTTTTAGGTTCCGTCGGCGACTGCAAGCCCGTTGAACCTTTTTTTATTTTTTTATATCTGATCCGTTATAAAATGACCTGACATTTCATAGAAGTGACCACTGTTAAATGTAGAATAGGTCATATCTATACATAGTAAGATAATCTACTGATTTCTTTGTTTGTTTCTATGGATTAAGAGAATCTACTGATTTCCCGGTTTGTTAACAAGGATCAAGGCTCACTATGTAATCCTCATTGTACACATCTATAAATACATGAGGTCGTGACCTGTATAGGTTACAGTGTCATTCAACCTAACATGGTATCAGAGTCAAGAATTATTCATTAACAATGTCTACCATATCTTCTTCCTCCTCCCCATTCACCATCTCCAACATGATCTCATCTATCATGGTGTCAACCTTTGGCCCAATCCCTCTCTACCACGCTGCCACAATCCGTCTCACCAAAAAACTTCATCATATGGCGCACCCAGCTCCTCCCCTACCTATGGAGTACGAAGCTTATGGGATACCTCGATGACACCATTGCCTCACTTGCTAACCTGATATCTAATCCGGCCTACGATCTGTGGTATGATCAGGATCAACAGGTCCGTAGCGGCCTTCTCTCCTCCATGTCGAAGGAGATTCTTTGCAATGTGGTTGTCGTTACTACGTCCAAGGAGGCATGGGATACCCTTCAGTGGATGTTTTCGTCGTCAACTTATGCTCGCACAGTTTAGATTCGTGTTGAGCTCGCCACGTCCTAGAAATGTGATCTCTCTGTTGCAAATAATTTCTGCAAGATCAAAGGGCTAGCCACCGAGCTGGGCACCGCCAACTTTGCCTTGCGGGATGATGATGTTATCGCGTATCTCCTCGCTGTTAGTTTATTTAATCTTGTATTAACTGTAATTCATTTTATTTACTGTTTGTATTTCAATTTATGTCAGTTGAGGGAAGTTATTAGCGGTTAAGGGTAGTTATTAGCGGTTAAGGGTAGTTATTGGCGGTTAGTGTGGCTATTCTGTCTATATATGTATTGTGTAACAAGTTGAATAATGAGGAAGTTGGTTTATTGTCTCTCTCAGTTGTATGAGTGTTTTCTAACAATTGGTATCAGAGCCAAGTTACATGCCAAAGATCATGTCGTCGAAGTCTGCAACAAAGGAAGGTCTGGTATCACTCCAATACCCGACGTTATCGAGAACCAACTACTCAGCATGGGCTATGAAGATGAAGGTCTATTTGCGTGCTCAAGGGGTGTGGGACGCAATCGAATCAACTGAGTCTCTGGATAGTCTTGATGAAAGGAAGGATCAAATGGCCTTAGCAGCTATCTATCAAGCAATCCCTGAAGAGATGTTGTTTTTGTTAGCAGAGAAAGAGACAGCAAAAGAAGCATGNTATTTTAGCGACGTCAGCTGCTTGTCAAGGAATATGGTTAGGACGTTTACTGAAAGAATTGATTTGAAGAATGTAAGAATGTGAAGATCGAAATACAAGATTAAGGGGATGATTTGTTAGTTTATTTAATCTTGTATAACTGTAATTCATTTTATTTACTGTTTGTATTTCAATTTATGTCAGTTGAGGGAAGTTATTAGCGGTTAAGGGTAGTTATTAGCGGTTGAGGATAGTTCTTGGCGGTTAGTGTGGCTATTCTGTCTATATATGTACTGTGTAACAAGTTGAATAATGAGGAAGTTGGTTTATTGTCTCTCTTAGTTGTATGAGTGTTTTCTAACACTCGCTGGTCTTAGCCCTGACTATAATCCCTTCGTCACCTCGATGAATACCAAGAGTTAAAGCCCGCACACTTGATGATGTGTTTGCACATCTAATGGCGTTTGAAGCTTGCCAACTACAACACCAGGCTGAACTGTAGTTAAATTCTTGATCTTTGGTCAATTATGCTGGTCATGGTGGTCAGCAGATGAATCGTGGGCGGAGGGATCGTGGTCGAGACTGTTCTCGAGGTGGCACGCCCTTTCATCCTACTGATGATCATCGTGACCCTTCTACTCGTCTTTCCTGCCAGATCTGTGGCAAAGTGGGGCATACTGTCGTTCACTACTTGCATAGGATTGATGAGTCCTATCAAGATGAACCAACTTGTGCGGCACTGGTGGCTACTTCCTCTTACAAGATTGATTCGAATTGATAGAGCGACACAGGCACCACTGATCATATCATTAGTGACCTAGATCGTCTCTCTATGCGTGAACGCTATCATGGAGATGAACAAGTTGAAGTCCGCAATGAAGCAGGTTTGCGTATTTTGCATACTGGTCATTCTTCAATTAATACTACTGCTCGTCCTTTTGCATTGCGTAATATTTTGCATGTGCCTGAAATTTCCAAACATCTTCTTTCCGTCCATAAATTTTCTCGTGATAATGACGTATTCTTTAAATACCATCCTTGGCATGTTTCTATTAAAGATCGACGATCGAGAAAAAGTCTTCTATACGGGAGGTGTGAGTTTGGTTTCTATTCTATTAAGCCATCTAATGTCGATGATCTCAAGCATACTTTAGTGAGCAGATTTACTACTCACATCCAATGGCATGCATATCTTGGACATCCTTCATCTCTAGTAAAGTCAATTTTGCGTCTCAATAATATTTCGTGTGCTAGTAAGTCACCTTTGCCAGTTTGTAATGCGTGTCAGTTAGCAAAAAGTCATCAGTTATCATACACTAGTTCTTTTCATAGGTCATCTTCACATTTAAAACTGATTTTTTTTTGGATGTTTGGGGTTCTGCACCTCTCCATCTGTTGGGGGGACTTTAAATATTATATCAGTTTCATTGATGATTTCAGTAAATTTTCGTACATCTATTTGATGCATGATTGTACAAAAGCTCCTCGTATACTTTTGCAATTCTAAGCTCATGTTGAGCACCTCCAAGATACTAAAATAAAGTGTGTCCAGTCTGATTGGGGTGGGAAATATCAGAAACTTCATAACACATTCTTTTGTTCCCTTGGAATTGCTCATCGTGTTTCGTGCCCTCAACAAAATGGGTCTGCTGAACGCAAACACTGTCATATTGTTGAAACTTGCCTAGCCCTTCTAGCTCATGCTGATGTACCTATTAAATTTTGGGATGACGCGTTTCTTACAACCACATATCTCATCAATCGTCTTCCTACTCGTTTCATCGATAACAAATGCCCCTTAGAGTGTCTTTTTCTTACCTCACCCAATTATTGCTTGTCAACGTTTTTGGGCCTGCTTGTTGGTCTCATCTTCGTTCTTATAACAAACAAAAGCTCTTTTTTCAATCCAAGGAATGTGTCTTTCTAGGCTACAGTTTTTTACGTAAATGGTATAAGTGTCTTGACACCAATTCTTGTTGTGTCTATATTTCTAGAGACGTCATATTTGATGAGAATATTTTTTCGTTCAAGAAAGCCCCACCCAGTTCTTCCCCAACCTTGCAACCTACGCATAATGCCCCTGATTTGTCCACCTTTCATTTGGGTAACAGCAATACTAATTTGGAGAATGATCATATGCATATATGTGTCCCTATTAACTCTTTGGATGCAGTAAATTTGGTGCTTACATCAGCTTCGGGATTGCCGCTGCAATCCTCTACGTCGCTACCGCGCGAATCGGCATCGATTGTTCTACCAATGATTGGGGCCTCAGATCCTCTGCAAGCAGATGATATTATGCAATGCCCAATCGGATCCTCGGTTGCTGGTAGACCGACTGCTGTAGCACCGATTGCTCCCCTTGCAACAGCTGGTACGACTGTCCCCTCAGTTGTGGATCCTCCACCTACTACCCATCCATATGGTACTTGATTGAAGCACAATATCAAGCAACTCAAGGTGCGTACAGATGGAACAATAACATATTTTTCTGGTTCGATTTTCTACCTCTGAACCTACTTCGCATATTATTGCTATGGAGCATCCCCTCTAGCGTCAGGCAATGAATGATGAACTTCAGTCACTTCTAAAAAATAAGACATGACACTTAGTTTCTTCTCGTGCTAGCCTTTTTAGGCCGCAAAACTCCCAAAAAGGAAAGAAGGACGACGAACAAAGAGGAAAAGAGAAGGAAGAGGACCGAAATCGGCAACGAAAACGCCGCGGGAAGGAGAGAGAAAACTCGCCGGAAAATCGGCCAAAGTCGGGTAAGGAAGACGAGATCCACGGATCCGGGTCAACCCGAACCCAGAACCCGGGAGAGCCAGCCCGTTTCCCCC
>NC_036638.1:15893036-15901270 GCF_002806865.2 Cucurbita pepo subsp. pepo
ATTAGCTTGACCAGAGGGTCCAGGGGGTGTGCGAGCGCCCTGGGGACTCACACTCGCACGTGTGAGTCGTGTGTAGGGAAGTACTACACATCCAATTTGTCCGAGACTGGAGGCCACCCCTAAGATGATTAGAGATAGGTCCCTATTCATGATTGCATGTGTTTGCATTAGCATGGCCCCTATAGTGGGGTCACTTACTGAGTATTTCTTCGAAATACTCAGGCCGTGTGCCATATTGTTTTTCAGGTAAAGGCAAGGCTCCCATGTACGGTTGACGGTGGCATCGTGATCAGAGACTGTGGCGCGTGCATAGGATAGTTGCATATTTAAAATTCCTAGTCTTGGTTAGGATAGGGCGTTTGCATTTCATTCATTTATATTAATTAATTTGTAATCGTTTTATTTTGTCTTTTGAACTCCAGCATGATGTTTGAAACACGTAAGTCCGGCAGTGTTTTTCAATGTTTTAACGTATTCTGAAGTTTTAAATTTTTTCGCTAGTAAAGATGAGCATGCTTAGGTTTTTATTCTGCATTAGAGATGAGCATGAGACGTTAGTGGCGACTCTAGATATGTGGAAATTTAGGGTCGTTACACTCAGTATCACTATAATATATCGATTCTAAGGTTTTTAGCCCTTCCGAAGCTGTTTCTGCCCTTATTTTTACCATATGAGGTCAGTATGGTTCCTAGCCGTCAAAGACAGATTGGGTCGGGAGTTTATTTTGATAAATAACATGAGATTTAGCCAGTGTATGTTATGAAAGGTTCCATGTTTTTATGTGGTTATTATAAAACATATTTAACGCTGGGATTAGCTTGTTGTGAGTGACTTCGGCCAAGGCCATCGAGGTAAGTGACCTTACTGTTGGAGTTAGCTTACTACGTGTTGTATGACGGTGCGTGCCCTGTGGCCCCTGCATGCACCATATTTATGTGATATGACTATGTGATGTATAGATTGTTTTGACTGTCGATTGTTTATGTTATGCAACCTCAAAAGGTGAACAATGAGAGGTGCTATGTAAAGACAATGTGGTTGTGTCTAGACTTAGTCTCCTTACATTTAAGCCAATAAAAATGTTCCCACAACATGCTATATGTTTCAAATTCCCCAAAATGTCCCATAAGTCCTCCCCCATGAGCCTCCTTCACAAGTAACTCTCGAATAGAACACTTAGGAATACGAAGTTACCCTTCCTAAAAAGCACATCGAACAAAATATGATCTTGTACACGTTACCCTTCTAAACATTGCATATCACGTCATAAAATTCAGATTTCTCAACTTTGTACCATCCAATCATGTGTTTAAAATCAAGAATTTTTGCAGCGACCAACATTTCAACCAACGTGGGCCCTGTACATTTCGACCAACCCTAAACCCTAATACATTTGTGACCACATTATCCTTTCCCTTTCTGTAATGGATTACATAAGGAAATGTCTCAATGAATTCCACCCATTTAGCATGCCTCCTATTTAGCTTTGTCTGAATTTTGAGGAGCTTCCAGCTTTCATGAGCCGTATGAATAACAAACTCTTCTCCTATTTAGCTTTGTTTTGCTTTTGAGGTGCTTCAAGCTTTCATGATACGTATGGATAGCAGACTCTTTTGTCACAAACAATGTTGCCAAACTTGTATAGCCCTCACAAGTGATTGTAACTCTTTGTCATAAGTTAGATAATTGAGTTGTGCTCCATTAAAGTTTTCACTAAAGAACATGATTGACCTTTTTTCCTAAACAGCTCCCACTAGCATCACATTCAATTTCAAAAGATTTATCAAAGTTAGATAAAACAAGACAAGTTGCATTGGTTAATTTATCTTTTAGTTCATGAATGCATTCTCTTGTTTTTCATTCCATTCAAATTTCACATTTTAACAAGTTCATTTAATGGCGATGCTACGCTACTGAAATTCTTAATGAATCTCCTATAGAAACTAGCCAAACCATGAAAAGATCTTACCTCAATTGCATTTGTGGGTGTTGGCCATTCTCTGATAACCTTTACCTTTTTTATATCAGCTTGTACTCCATTCTTTCCAACTAAAAACCCTAGGAAGTTGACTTGGTCTAGACAAAAGCCGCACTTTTTGAAGTTGCATAAAGCTTCTCTTATTCAAGTTTAAGCACATTTTTCTTCGTACAAAATATGATCATTTAAGCTTTTTGAGTAAACAAGGATATCATCAAAGTATACACCAACAAATTTTCGAATATAGTCTCTCAAAACATGATTCATTAGTCTTATAAAAGTACTTGGTGCATTTGTAAAACAAAATGGGATAACGAGTCACTCATAAAGCCCAAACTGTTTTTTGAAAGCCGTTTTCCACTCATCTCCCACGTGCATTCGAATTTGATGATAACCACTTTTAAGATCTATTTTTTAAAACAGAATAGCACCATATAATTCATCTAACATGTCATCCAATCTAGGAATAGGATGTCGATACATTACCGTTAGTTTGTTGATGACTTGACAATCAACACACATCCTCCACGTGCCATCTTTCTTGGGTACCAAAATCACAGGAACACAACAAGGACTTATGCGCTCTCTAACATAGCCTTTCTCCATGAGTTCTTCCACTTGCCTCTAAATCTCCTTAGTCTTGGGGGGATTGGTCCTATAAGCAGCCATATTTAACAGAGTTTCTCTGGGCACGAAGTCAACTTGGTGTTCAATCCCTCTGAGGGGTAACCCCATACATGCATCTTCATGTAGAAACATGTCATTGAATTCATGCAAAAGAAACTTAAAAGCACTTGGCAAAGAATCATCAGTTTTTTGTTCTATGACTAAACATATTCCTCTGCACATAAGTACAAATTTTGGTTATTGTGCTAACACATTCCTCGTTCCCCTTTCTTATAACCAAACTCATATGTATATTTTTTTCATTCTTGGTTTTCACTCATCCTTTACCCCTCTTTTTTTTTTTCTCTCTCTCTTTTCCTTTGTATTCTTTTATTTTCTTCTCTAATTTCAATTGGTCACAATGTTCTTGACAATGGAATTAAAGTAAATTTCTTTTCACACAAAGTAAAAGTATACTTGTTTATCAAACCATCAAATGTTACATTTCTATCACATTGCCAAGGTTGGCTAAACAAGATGTCCCCTGCATGCATTGGTACGACATCACAAAAGACTTCATCTTCATATATTCCCAAAGTAAAAGAAATAAGAGCTTGGGAGTTCACCTTAGGTTCTTCTTTGATTGTCAACCATTGAAGTTTATAGGTTTTGGATGGGGATGAACAGAAAGTTGAAGTCAACCATAAAATGTTACCTTTCTATCATATTGCAAAAATCGGTCAAACAAGATGTCTCCCACATGCATTGGTACGATATCACAATAGACTTCATCTTTATATCTTCCCAAAGTAAAAGAAATAAGAGCTTAGGAGTTCACCTTAAGTTCTTCTTTGTTTGTCAACCATTGAAATTTGTAGGTTTTGGATGGGGATGGACAGAAAGTGAAGTCAACCATCAAATGTTACCTTTCTATCATATTATCAAAGTCGGCCAAATAAGATGTCCCCGCGCATACACTGATACGACATCACAAAAGACTTCATCTTTATATCTTCCCACAGTAAAAGAAATAAGAGTTGGGAGTTCACATTAAGTTCTTCTTTGAATGTCAACCATTGAAGTTTGTAGGTTTTGGATGGGGATGGATAGAATGTTGAAATAGTTTTCCAAGGAAACCACTTACCATATTTGTGCAACTTCCACTATCAATCACCAAACTGGATGAATTTTCTTTGATCAATCATCTTGTGTGGTGTGGAACAAGTTTTCCCTTTCATCTTCAAATTTCTCTTCCTTGATATGGTGGTGGATTTCTATTAACAAGAGGATCAATTTCTCAATTCAAACCTCCAAGGAATCTAGATATAGTATCTTTTTTTTCTATAATGTTTGCTCTTTCCATCATAATCTCCATCTCTTGATAATATTCACCAAAACTTTTTGTTCCTTGCCTCAAACCTTGCAATTTAGTTTTCAAATTTCTTTCATAATGTTTTGGAACATACTTTTTCTCGTGACTTCTTTAAGTTCTTCCCAAGTTTCTATTGGATTCTCTTCTTTTCTCTTCTTTTCTCTTCTCTCGGATTTGAGATGTTTGTATCAATCATCGGCATGATTGGTGAATTCGACAATAGCAAGTTTCATCTTCTTATTTTCACTACATGTGTTGCAATCAAACACATGCTCTATCTTTCTTTCTGATTGCAAGTTTGCCTCAGAATCTGCGTTCCACAAAAGAGTGGGATTTGAGTTTAACTCCCCCATCTCTTTCCATCCTTCTAGGTTGAATAACATTTGCATTGTTATTTCTTCCTCTCCCTCTTCCTTCAACTTGTCTTTCTTGTACAATTATACCTTCATCTTCAACTATACCTTCATCTTCTTGTAATGCTTGTTGTCTTTGTTGTTGCACCCTTCTTTCTTGTCTATCTTTCATTCTCATTTCCATCATACCTTGAATTGCTTCAAGAATAGTTGTATTAAGATCAGGCTCCATTATGTGACATTTTGTTATCAGTAATATGGACCTCTCCACACTTCTCACAAAAATTTCGCTCAAGGACGCTCGTGTTAAACATTCAAAGGTAGGCTTTTCAACGATCAACTCCCACAAGCTAAACTCGTGTTTAACACTCAAAGGTAAGCTTTTCAACGATAAACTCTCACAAGCTAAGACTAGTATCTCAAGGATAAAGAACTTGAAATTTTTAACAATATCAAATTAATGATAAGAACTCGATCCTTTTTTTTTTTTTTTTTTTTTTTTTTTTTTTTTTTTTTTTTTTTTTTTTTTTTTNTTTTAATTTGAGAGAGACTAAAACTAATTTACAGAAAAATAAAAAACGTAAAGTAAAGTTATTTCACCTCTATAGTCGGCCAAAGAACGTCGACCAAATGCTCTGATACCAAATGATAAGCACCAACAATGTTGTATTTTTGCAAAGCTAGAGGTCCTTCTAGTAGCCTTCTAAACTTTCAAAAAAAAAACTAATTTAACGAATTGATTCCAACCAAGAGCTGGTGAGAAAATGAATAACTTTTAGATCGAACTTGAAATCTATGGTGGTCGATTAGATTCCAAGACAACTCACTCCAGAATTAGTTGGATCAAAACTAATCCAATGAATCGATTTAAACATCAAACCTAAAGCAAGGTTTGAAAAAGAATAACACCACAAAAAGGTTTCAAAGAAAACAATAATAATAAAAAAAAATTATTCAACAATGATTCTCAAACATGAATATTACATGCTTGGTCAAAAAGATAACCCAAACGTGATGTAGTTCAACTATCCACTACAAACTATAAACTAACCTAATAAATACAAATTGAAAAAATTAAGGCATGACATAAATAGTCTTAACGGGGTTCAACAGCCAAAAACAAAAAGTCTTGTAATCACCTCCCAATGTCAATTAGTGTTTATTGCCACTCAATTATTATCTTGATTTAATAGGTTAATATTATTAAGGAAAGAAAAGGCAGTTTTTTGGAATTGCCCTATAACGCGATCGAAAAGCCTTGGTTGTACCTCGACGCCGGTCGAACGAAAACCGGACGTGAGGGAAACAATTTTTAAGTGCTGGCTACTGATTGTAAGTATCGAAATCGTCGAATTTCGACTTTCCTTAAAAAGTTGTCGAAAAATTATCAACCGTGACTCTTTTTTTTTCAAACCCCAAACAGGGTTTCCAAATTATGGTTTTAGTTTTAATCCTGTACATACAATGCTATAGGCTCTCTTTCTTCGAAATTCAAATTTGAGCATGCTTTCTCGGGGAATATTAAGATATTTGAAAGATAAGGCAGCTTTTTTTGATCTTCCATAGATGTTGGTCGAACAAAAACAGGTCGGGAGAGAAATCATTCTTGAGTACTGGTTGCTGACTGTAAGCGTCGAAATTTTCAAATTATGATTGCTGACTGTAAGCGTCAAAACATTATGGACCGTACCTCAACTTTTTTCAAACACCCCTACATAAGTTTTTCAAATTATGGTTTCATTTTTAACCTCGTACGTACAATACTATAGGCTCTCTTTCTTCGAGATTCTAGTCTGAGCGTTACTTCCTAGGAAAATATTAAAATATTTGAAAGGTTTGTACCTCAACTTTTTTCAAACACCCCTACATAAGTTTTTCAAATTATGGTTTCATTTTTAACCTCTCTTTCATCTAGTCTGAGCATTACTTCCCAGAAAATATTAAGATATTTGAAAAGTAAGGTAGTTTAAATTTTCAAATCATGATTGCTGACGGTAAGAGTCAAAACACTATCGCCTGTACCTCAACTTTTTTCAAACACCCCTACATGTTATGGTTTCATTTCTAACCCGTACGTACAAAGTAATAGACTCTATTTCATCGAGATTCTAGTCTGAGCGAAGAGACTACGATGGTATCCTAACGTTGGCTAAATCAATATAGGTCGAGAGCGAAACCATTTTTTGGTTCTGGCTGCCAATCTAAAGCGTCAATATTAAGATATTCGAAAGAGAAGGAGAGAAGGCATGTGGAGGATCGAATCTAGAATCTTTGGCTTCGTAGACTAACGACTTATCCATTGGGCCACAAAATCATTGATACATATTACATGGGCCACAAAATCATTGATACATATTACATTTTTACTTATTCTCGAGTAATTNTTGAATATAAATAGATAGGCATGTTTTCGTTTATGCTATGCTCTTAGCAATGCTTTAGGGGTCATGTAACGACTCTCTGCTGGGGTTCAAACCCAGAGTCTCTGGTTTCGTAGACGAGTGCCTTATCCATTGGGCCACAAAATCATTGATACATATTACATTTTTACTTATTCTCGAGTAATTTTTAACTATTTGGAAGATAATTTTTCGAATTTAAAAAAAAAAAAAATCTTACTTTAAATGTTCGAATATAAATAGATAGGCACGTTTTCGTATATGCTATGCTCTTAAAAATGCTTTATGGGTCATGTACCGACTCTACTGGGGATTGAACCCAAGATCTCTAGTTTCGTAGACCAACGCCTTATCCATTGGGCCACAGAGTCATCAATACATATAATATTTTTACTTATTCTGGAGTAATTTTTAACTATTTGGAAGATAATTTTTAGAATCTTTCAAAAAAAAAAAAATCTTAATTAAATGTTTGAATATAAATAGATAGGCACGTTTTCGTATATGCTATGCTCTAAAATACTTTATGGGTCATGTACCGACTCTATTGGGGATCAAACCTAGAATCTCTAGTTTCGTAGACCAGCGCCTTATCCATTGGGTCAAAGAGCCATCAATATATATAATAGTTTTACTTATTCTCGAGTAATTTTTACTATTTGGAAGATAATTTTTTAAATCTTTCAAAAAAAAAAAAAAAAAAAAAACTTAAATGTTTGAATATAAATAGATAGACAACCAATTTTTTTTTTTAGCCTTTGCTACTAATAAACCAATTTTATGGGTCATGCACCAACTCCGCTAGGGTTCAAACCCACAATCTCTGGTTTCGTAGACCAGAACCTTATCTATTGAGCCACATAGTCATCCAAACATATATTATTTTTATTTAATTACATTTTTTATTATATAATAATTTTTAACTATTTGGAAGATAATTTTTCAAAATGTATATTCAAATTGAGTTGTAAATCTTAATTAAATACTTAAAAATAAATAGATAGATGTTTTAAAACCCAACCCTAACCATTTTTTGTCTTGTACGCTGTTTGATAGCTGTTACAGATGAAAGAAGAGTGTTGATGCATATTTTGTTCGAGTACTCACCATTGCAAAAAAGATGAAAATTCATGTTGAAAACATAAACAAGTGGTGATCATTCAAAAAATCTTGAGATCAATGACCTTAAGGTTTGACTACGTTGTATGTTCTTGAACAGTCTAATAACTTAGACATCTTATGTAAGGATTCGAATTTTTGTTTTATTTATTTTAGATTTTATGCTAAGATTTTATTTTTGCTGCCAAAACGAAAAGATATTATGCTGCATTTATTGTCGCTGGAAAAGGTATGATTTCTAGCCAGGAAATTACTGCCTTAATGTAAAACTCATAAATACCTTTTACATTCCCATATACAACTCTCCTCCTTCGTTGGAAACAACTTTTGCTCTTCAAACCTTTAGGGTTTTTTTAGGGTGTCTGAGAGTACGAAAAAATCGAGAGGGTTAGCCAGGAAAAACGTG
>NC_036638.1:15901906-15910343 GCF_002806865.2 Cucurbita pepo subsp. pepo
TAACCCCGCTATCAGCTTCATTCATATCATAATATCTTTCATTTTTTAGTTTTTTTATCATGCATAATTCTAACGGGGTTATATTTCATGCTATAGTTCGTAATTTCATGTCACACATAGCATGTTGTTTAACATACAATTTAGGAACCATAATATCACATCATACTAAATCACACATCAAATCCACACTAAAACAACATACATTCACATTTCACAAGCTTAGGTATTAAAGCATATCAGTCTACCATACAATTTAATGATACGTGCGAATCCACGGCACGTGCCAACATACAGTATATAAATGCGTAACCTACGACAGGAGAGCCACTTACTTGGTAGGCCTTAGTCAACGTACTCCCTAAATATATATATAAGCTCCTAGCTCCTCGTATACGTCATACGCTTTTGTTCGTTTTGTGACTAATGGGCTAGGCCTGAGGCGTAGTTTGGGTTGGCCTGAGGCATGATTTGAGTTTTGACTGGGTTGGATTTCCATTCAGGTGGCAGGTCCGGCGCTCGGGTCAGGTTCGTCTTCTTTGCCCATTTATCAGAGGAACTCCAGCGATCTCTCTCTCTCTCCTTGGAAACGTTGCTTTGACGTTCATTTTTTTCATGGTTTTCTTTTAGTTTCGCGTCTTCTCTCCTCCCTCTTCCCGTTTCTCGTGTTTGTTTGGCTCGTAAAGGTCTAAACCTCCTAGATCTGAAAAGATCCAAAAAAATGATGTTCTGTCTTCCTTTCCCAACAGTGTACAACGTGTAACCAACGCCAAAATCTATCCCTGGTGTGTGTAAAGGTCTTTGGGGTTTTTTCATGGTGTAAATTAGAAGTTTCGACATCGATTTTGTAAGGTTTGGTTTCGTCGGAGCTTCGTCGATTTTCTCTCTGTCTTTCTCGTTTTCTCACTATCTTCCTTTCGTCGTCCGACATGGTTGAAGGTCGGGGTCATGTGGTTGGTGATCCAAGGGTTAGGCGCGGTGATCATGGTCCTTAGCAGCCTTCTCTCCTCCATGTCTGAAGAAATTCTTCACGATGTTGTTGCCGTTACTACGTCCAAGGAGGCGTGGAATACCCTTGAGCGGATGTTTTCATCGTCAACTTGTGCTCGCACTGTTCAGATTCGTGTTGAGCTCGCCACGTCCAAGAAATGTTATTTGTCTGCTGCAGATTATTTTTGCAAGATCAAAGGGATGGCCACCGAGTTGGCCGTCGCCGGCTCTACCTTGCGGGATGATGACGTGATCGCGTATCTCCTCGCTGGTCTTGGCCCTGACTATAATCCCTTCATCACCTCGATGAATACCAAGAGTGAAAGCCCTCATACTTGATTATGTGTTTGCACATCTAATGGCATTTGAAGCTCGGCAACTACAACATCAAGCTGAACTGTAGTTGAATCTTGGATCTTCGGTCAACTATGCCGATCGTGGTGGTTAGAAGATGAATCGTGGGCGTAGGGATCGTGGTCGTGGCCATTCTCGAGGTGGCATGCCCTCTCATCCCACTAATGATCGTCGTGACCCTTCTGCTCGTCCTTCCTGCCAGATCTGCGGCAAAGTGGAGCATACTGTCGTTCGCTACTGGTATAAATGGATGAGTCCTATCTAGATGAACCTCCTTCTGCGGCGTTGACGGCTACTTTCTCTTACAAGATTGATCGAAATTGGTACAACGACACAAGCACTACTGATCATATCACGAGTGACCTGGATCATCTCGCTGTGCGTGAACGCTATCATGGAGGTGAACAAGTTGAAGTCGACAATGGAGCATGTTTGCGTATTTTGCATACTGTTCATTCTTCAATTAATACTGCTGCTCGTCCTTTTATATTACGTAATATTTTGCATGTGCCTGAAATTTCCAAACATCTTCTTTCCGTTGATAAATTTTCTCGTGATAATGACGTATTCTTTTAATACCATCCTTGGCATTTTTCTATTAAGGATCGACGATCGAGAAAAAGTCTTCTAAACGGGAGGTGTGAGTCTCGTCTCTATCCTATTAAGCCATCTGATGTCAATGATCTCAAGCACGCCTTAGTGAGCAGATTTACTACTCACGCCCAATGGCATGCATGTCTTCAACATCCTTCATCTCAAGTAGTAAAGTCAATTTTGCGTCTCAATAATATTTCGTGTGGTAGTGAGTCACCTTTGCCAGTTTGTAATGCGTGTCAGTTAGCAAAAAGTCATCAGTTATCATAAACTAGTTCTTTTCATAGGTCTTCGTCAACTTTAGAACGGATTATTTCAGATGTTTGGGGTCCTGCACCTCCATCTGTTGTGGGACTTTAAATATTATATCAGTTTCATTGATGATTTCAGTAAATTTTTGTGGATCTATTTGATGCATGATCGTACAAAAGCTCCTCGTATACTTTTGCAGTTCCAAGCTCATGTTGAGCACTTCCAGTATATTAAAATCAAGTGTGTCTAGTCTAATTGGGGTAGGGAATATCAGAAAATTCACAACACATTCTTTTGTTCCCTTGGAATTGCTCATCGTGTTTCGTGCCCTCACACGCATCAATAAAATAATTCTGCTGAACGCAAGCACCGTCATATTGTTGAAACTTGCCTAGCCCTTCTAGCAAATGTTGATGTACCTATTAAATTTTGGGATGACGCGTTTCTTACAACCACATATCTCATCAATCGTCTTCCTACTCGTTTCATCGATAACAAATGCCCCTTAGAGCGTCTTTTTCATACCTCACCAAATTACTCCTTATTAAAAGTTTTTGGGTGTGCTTGTTGGTCTCATCTTCACCCTCAAAACAAACAAAAGCTCTCTTTTCGATCCAAGGAATGTGTCTCTTTAGGCTACAGTTCTTTACATAAAGGGTATAAGTGTCTTGACACCAATTCTGGTCGTGTCTATATTTCTAGAGACGTCATATTTGATGAGAATATTTTTCCGTTCAAGAAAGCCACACCCAGGTCTTCCCCAACCTTGCAGCCGACGCACAATGCCCCTGATTTGTGCACCTTTCATTTGGGTAACAGCAGTACAAATTTGGAGAATGATCATATGCATATATGTGTGCTTATTAACTCTTTGGATGTAGAAAATCTGGTGCTTACATCAGCTTCGGGATTGCCGCCGCAATCTTCCACGTCGCTGCTGCGTGAATCGACATCGTTGTTCTTCCAATGATTGGGGCCTCGGATCCTCCGCCAGCAGATGGTATTGCGCAATGCCCGATCAGATCCTCGGTTGCTGGTAGACTGACTGCTGTAGCACCGATTGCTCCCCTCGCAACGGCTGGTACACCATGGTGTGGGGCTCAAAGAATATGACGAGTGTGGCAAGAGTGGCCAAAGTTTGGGGCTTGCTCCCCCTAGCCTAGGCGACGATATGCAGAAGCTAGTTAGTCTGTCTGGTGAGTCCCGGTTCGAGTCCACGGAAGGGCAAGGGAGAACCAAAAGGGTAGCCCACAACCATAGTGAGTTGTTTTGCCATGCTTATGTTGCTAGTCTCAGAGACCGAGGGAAGGACCGCTAGTGGGAGAGCTCTTAAGTAGTGTGTAGTTTCCATATTTAGATTGAAGCACGTATTTCCAGTGGGTCCGTTAACCGCCAATCCAAAGTTGGATCGTCATCGAGGACGATGTCGAAATTAAGTGGGGGAGAGTGTCACAATCCATGGAGTGGTTGTGCCCCCAAGTAAATCATCGAGGACGATGACTAATTTAAATGGGGGAGAATGTCAAGACCCAACTATAAAAAGACTAAGTTGTGACCCCCACGTCGCGACAAGAGAAGCGGCGACCCTCAAGTGACACCCATCCGGCCACGTGAGGACCTAGACGAGTGCTATGATGCGACCAAAGAGGAGTATCATCTAACACACTAGACAAAGTGAGTATTGAAGAGAAGTCGAGACATAAACAAGATAAGAGGAACGAGTAGATAAGAGAGGCAAAGATAGGCTTATTGAAGGACCAGGTAAGGCCCCCGGCCTTAACCTCAAAATTTAGGGGATCAGATAAAAGCCAATCTAATTAAGTAGATTTTTTAAACAAAGTAATTGTATAAAGATATTTCTCCCTTGGAAAGTAGAAGGAGATAGAAGAGGTGACGTTCAGATGATGACAATAACCCATATGTCCTTATTGGTGCCTCATACGCCCTTTTGAAAAGTTGAGAAAACAAGCATTTAAATTATTTAAAGGAGGGAAAGGTTCCATAATGAGAATATTGTTACTAAGGTGACCCTAGATAAATATTACCCACCTCTGGTCTACGGGTTTGGCGAATTAAGAATTTGATACGTAAACGTAGGCTCTCCTTTAAATATTTGTCGCCTGTGTGTGCCCGTTGAAAAATAGAGTAAGAACTAATAGCATCAATGAGACGTCAAAGATATCAAAGGACTTCAACCGACCTATCTGGTATTCCTGGTAAGGGAATCCTTTGGTTATGATGGGAGATTTTACAAAAACGTCATTTGGTCTACTTATCTCTCTTGATGCAGCAAGTCTGTCATCGTCTAATATCTATAGAAATCAAAGAAAAAGGAAACGTCCAAGTGTTACAATGTTATATATTCCAAACATGAAGTACATGATCTTCAAAATGGTCTAAAAGAGAATAGGATCAAAATTCCAAAACCTTTGTTAGAGTGGTAAGTTGTGTTTGACGCAGTATGCCAGAAAGGATACTGGGACACGAAAGGGGTGGATTGGGGGGTTTCTTGTCAAATGCCCTACTTAATCGTTTCCCTTCTAGAAAATACCTGCACAGATAGAAAGTGACTTGCAAAGAGAGCAGCACAAAGAAGACCAACTATTTTCCTTCTTTTTCCTAAGAGATCGATGCCAAGTGTGCTTCACAGCCAGTGATTCCCAATACATATGTCACTCGCAACTAACTTGGCCTCGTTGTATTTGTAACTAAATGGATCTGTGCTGTAGGTACGTCTGAGACGTTACAACACCGTAGGAGCGTGAGACAAGCCAAGCAGGACTCACAGTGAATGGAGGAGAAAGGAAAATGGCGATGGAAACGACGTCAGCGAGTTTGAAATCACGAAGAAGTTGTGGGGGAGAAGAATGATCCACCAGCTCCTCCCCTTGACACGCATGTCGTGCCTGCATCCAACGACTCCCTTCAGCTTTGTCGGGCTTGACTCATTTTCACACCGTTTTCCTTACGACAATGTAAGGCCCGATTTCAAATTTTAAGTTTCGCTAAGAAATTAGAATTACTAAGGAAATTAGATGATTTTTCTAATAGGCGCACATAGACGTCACTTGGGCCAACTTCGAGAGACGTAATCAAGCATTCGTATTTAGGGAGAACGGCTAACCAAGTAAGTGGTCTTACTATCGTCTCAGTCCGAAGACTTGCCTTATGACTGATAACACATGCCTAGTGGACCTTGCACGTGTCATTTATGATTTATGTTATGTGATGATGTAATGATTTTGTATGATGATGTGACGAGATTATGTGATGATGTATGGTGTTATATGATGATGTGATGATGCTATATGATGGTGTGATGTTGTTATATGATGATGTGATGATGCATATGATGATTTGAGATGATGACATGACGATGACATGATATGATGACATGATGATGATGAAATGACTTAATATGATGATGTAAGATGCATGATGATGAGATAACTTAATATGATGATGGGAATAAAGCCTCCAATTGAACCACACTAGACCTTACACACATGAAAATAAAAAATGCTTCTACTTCAACACTAAATCAGAAGCATGCAACTAAAAGGTGCAACACATCAATAAAAACAAGAAAAGTACCTAAACTTCAAAAGGATCGCTCAAGACCATTAAGCGTTCAAAAATAAGCATGTTGGCACCATGAGCAATCAAACAATCACATTCCATTTCTCCTATTCGAAGTCGTGAAAAATAGAGTAACTATAAGGTGCAATACAGGAATAAAAACAAGAAAAGTACCTGAACTTCAAAAGGATCGCTCGAGACCATTAAGCGTCCAAAAATCAGCATGCTAGCATAATAAGCAATCAAACAATCACGTTTCATTTCTCCTACTCATTAGTCCTGAGAAATAGAGCAACTACATGGTGCAACGTAGAAATAAAAACAAGAAAAGTACCTGAACTTCAAAAGGATCGCTCAAGATCATTAAGCGTCCAAAAATCAACATGCTAGCACCATAAGCAATCAAACAGCCATGTTCCAATTCTCCCATTCATAGTCTTGAGAAATAAAGCAACTACAACGGAGGAATAAAAATAAGACATCCCATCATTCATGCCTTGCTCCCACTTGGTTGAATCCCCCAACTATAGGATCTCATCAAAGGGCTCTGGTTCCCATTCATAGTAACCAACCGATAGTATAATGAAAGTGAATATCTATCTGGTACTCTGATAGTCTTGGATGATCTTCTCAACATCTACTCAGGTGTCACTTGCTCCGCTTCTGGTTCCTCATCAACATTTTCAGAAGTTTCTTGAGTATCTGCAACAACATCACCCTGTGAATTATTCTGCAACTCAACCTCAACTTCCACTTGCTTCGTTGTCCCGGAACCTTTCTTCAATTATTTGACAGTCTTTGTGAAGCTAACTCATTTTTGTTTGCTCATAGCGAAATTCTCACAATGACTCATATCAACAAATTTCAGACCTTCTAAAACTCATTTCGCAGCCAGCATCTTCATTTTGTTAATACCCATATGTCCAAGTATATTATGTCATAGACTTGAATCTGAAGCACTTTCAGCAACAATAGTCATGTTTATACACCCTACAGTGGCGTATAGCGTTCAAGATTTTGTGCCACGAGCTACCACCATGGCACCCTTCACGAATAAACTCTTTCCAAACCCAGCTGCATAACCTATGTTATCAACCTGATCAATAGAGATCTGGTTCTTCTTGAGACCAGGAATATATCTGACATTCATTAATGTCAATTGATTCCGTGCTGGAGTTTGTATGCAAACATCTTCTTTTCCTTCAATCTCCAAGGTTTTGTTGTCGGCAAGATACACTTTCCCAAAATTTTCTGATTTGAAATTTTGAAACAATTCTTGATTTGGAGACGAATGAAATGATGCACCTGAATCCAAAATTGTAAGGATCGGGCTGACTCGATGACTCCAAAAGATAGGTAAATTTTTCGCAAAATAACATAATTAAAATTTAAAATATAATTTACATTACACCAAAATAGTGTGCGCACATTAGTAATTTAAAGTACGACATAATGGTTAAAACACAAAATAAGGAATGGACACAAAAAAATTTAAAACAAAAGGGTTGAGGAGGACGGGTGAGGTTTGTCTATGGTATCTGCTCTAGAGTCCACTCCCGATCTCAACCAGCTCCTTATCACCAAAAAAAAATAGAGAATAAAGAATGAGTACAAAGCTCCGTAAGTAGCCTACTTGAAGGTCTTTAATTGTGTCCTTGATATGCTAGGGTACCACATTCTTTATTCTTGTTCTTGTTGTAAGTACATTTGTCTTTGGATTCTAAAACCTTTTTCCTTTAAGGGCCTTAGTACTATGGTTCTTGGTTCTTGGTCCTTTGTTCTTGGTTCTTGTCCTTAGAACTAGGATCTTGATCCATGTTCTAGTCCTTGATCTTTCACTTGTTCTTGGTACTTTCTAGGTTCTTGTTCTGTTCTTCGTTCGTTCTCCGAGACACTCCCCCTAGGATTTACAGCACTAGCCATGCGCCTAACAATTCTGTGTCCAAGGCTTCATGCATTCCAAGCAACGTAGTCTTAACCCGCATCTTAGGGCTTGCCCTTCGATACAGTCTACTTAACCTATGTCCAAGGCTTCATATGTTCCAAGCGGCATAGTCTGAAAACCTACATCCAAGGCATTTTACGTTCCAAGCGATGTAGTCTAATCCTGCATCAAGGGCTTTCCCTGTGATATAGTCTGAATATCTACGCTCAAGGCTTTATGCATTCCAAGCAGCGTAGTCTAAGTCATGAACATGTTGTACCGTGGGAGGTCTTAGGAGGTTCTTGATTCGTGGCTAAGGTAACTTGCTCTATTCTTGTTCCATCGTGGCCTAAACAACTCCCCATGATAGACCATAAAGGTCACGTGCTCGGTGCATACATGAACATGGCATCCTGCAAATCTTTTGGGTATCTGTAACTTAGTGCACGACATCTCTTCTAGGTGAGGAAAACATGAGGCCAAATATGACATCCTGCAAAGGAAACATGGTGCAGGGCATCCCACCTAGAAGAGGAATTCTTCGGCCTCAGGAAGCACCGCTTAGGAGTTTGGGGACCTTGGTCCCTCGTCCTTGAGTGGTACCTAGCAGTCTTCTTACTTGGGTAGTTGTAAAGCTTGTGTGGTGTTGTTCTTGGTTCTTACTCTTATAAGTTTCTAAGGTCATAATTCCTTAAGGCATAAGTTGTTTCTTGAATTTGTAACCATATGAACCCATCATAGGGTGAG
>NC_036638.1:15910673-15916658 GCF_002806865.2 Cucurbita pepo subsp. pepo
TTATGAAAAGTTAGGTCCCGCTCATATGTTGCATGTGTTTGCATTCCTAACCCCAACAGTGGGGTGACTTACTGAGTATTTCATAAAATACTCAAGCCACGTGCTACCTACATTTTTCAGGTAAAGGCAAGGCGCCAATGTACGGTTGACGGCGGAGCTGAGGCCACCATGGAAGTTGGAGACGGGATATTTTTAGAAGTTTACTCTTATTAGACTATTTTAAGTTTTACATTGAGTATTGTTTCATTTGGATTTACTTCGAATTCAGTATTGAAGGTTTATTTTCGAAGTTTAGGTTTTGTTTTGGATTCATGAATATTTATGAAAGATTCTTTCAAGGTTATTTATGATGAGCTTCCGCTTAATGAGATAAGTATGCATGGGTGACGTCACTAATTAGGTTAAAGGAAATTACGGGCGTTACATCTTAACTATTGACAAATTGCAAACCAGTTTGCTGGTAGATGAGCAAAGTAGANATCTTAACTATTGACAAATTGCAAACCAGTTTGCTGGTAGATGAGCAAAGTAGATGAGCAAAGATTGAATGAATGTGGAGGTGATGAACAAGCACTAGAATAGGTGAAATAGACGATGATCGAGCTTGTGAATTTTTTCAAGGAAGAGGTAGACATTCATTCAACAAAATTATAGTTGAGTATTATAAGTGTCATCAGTTAGGATATCTTAGATATGAATGTCCTCAATGGGAGAAGGGATCGAATTGACATGTTTATGCCTAGTACAATAAATCCTAAAGGGAGTGCCTTGGAGAACCAATTAAGAAACATAACAAGAACTTACGACAAGAACACGAACAAGAAAAGAAAAAGTGTGGTACCCTAGCATATCAAGGACACGATTAAGAGCCTACAAGTAGGCTGCTGAATCTTGTACTCATTTCTTATTTTCCATTTTTTTCAAGTAATAAGGAGCTGGTCGAGGTTGGGAGCGGACTCTAGAGCAGGTGCCATAGATAAACCTCCCCCGTCGTCCTTCAACCTTTTTATGTCGTCCCTTAATTTGTGTTTTAACTGTCGTATTGTGTTTCAAAATACTTTGTATAAACTTTATTTTGATATAAGGTATATGATTTAAATTTGGTTTGTTTCATTTTGTGAAAAATTTACCTGTTTTCTTAGAGTCATCGAGTCAGATCGGTCCTTACAGAGTCCTTCACAAGATTTATAGAGTTTATATCCATCTACAAGTGGGTAATTTATTTCTAAGTATAGACGGATATAACGAAGTCCAAAGTTAGCTAAAAGTGTAAACTCACAGATCGTGACGAACATCGGGACTCCTGTCTCTTGTCCGAATCGACTACAACTTCCTTCATGGATTATTTACGTAATCATCTCTAAATTAACATACTCAAATTTGATAACCTAACTCTTAATATTTTTCACAGATTTAAAGGAAATCCGAGAATCTAGATTCAAGAACTTTACCTTTAGATTTTTCTCATTTCTTGACGGTTTTGGACGATTCAAAAGTCAAGAATGCTTCTCTTCTAGGTTCTATGAAGATTTCATGAAGAAGGCATGGTTGGAATCGGACTTCTCGTGGCCGGAGCAGCGGTTACCTACTTCTATCTTTCTCTAGAACATTCTCTCTCTCTCTCTATTTCATATATATATATATATAAAACGTGTGTATATATATATTTCTAACTATCTTATGCTAACCTTAATTTGAGGTGCTTAATGAGAGAGGAGGCAGATGGACCAAATTACCCCTCCGGATTGACTTGGACCATATTTCTAATTTTCTATGATTTTTCTTCTATATGTTTATAAGTTATCTTATTTCTAAGCATCTTTTTGACCATCAATGATTTATCAAATGATGCGTCTTTAAATATAAATCTAATAACATTGTCACCTAGGTTTTGACTCTTAAATTGGGCTTCATCAAATGGTTAGTGTAATGTCTAAGTTTAAATCAAACGAGGTTGAAAATAGGGATTTGATTCCTAAATTAGATTCAAACAATGAATTACCATATGCTCATTGAAATACAAGGAGTTGAAAATAGGGTTTTGACTCCTAAATTGGTTAAATTAAAGGATTTGACATGGGTCGATCTATGATGCAGTCAAATCTTATGCAAAAGAAGTGAATATTTTCAATAGTTAGTGATTTTTATGAACTTACATATACATGAACAAAACACTAGTTTAATAGTTTGACGTAAATATAATGTATTTATTCATAAACACTACCTTGCATACATGTTGCACGTACTTTCATTCTCACCACATAACATTCATGACTTTCATATACAAATACTGTTTTCTCGTATAAGGAAAAAGAGGGAGAGTTATGCTTGCCAGAGAAGTGAGATTGGTAGAATTAAAACCCAGAGTAATTATGAGCCGTTAGTCCTCACTTTCCTAGAATCGTTTTTGGAGTTCAAATCCATTTAAGAGATCTATNTTTTTTTTTTTTTTTTTTTTTTTTGGAGGGGGGTTCAAATTCATTGAGAAAGAAGGAGAAGATAGTCGAACACAAGAGAATCTGTGTAACTCTGTGTGAAATAGGTCCATTCATTAAATACTTTGTGAGAAATAGGTTTTGTCTTTGATCATCAACTTCGTTTTCTATAACTTGAGTTTAAGAAGTCTCCTCGTAACAAGTGCTAAATGACTCCCATCTTCCAATTCCTTATTCTCCTTGACTTCTTCTTCAACTAGCTCATCTTGGTCACTTTCTTCACTATCTGTGACAACTTGTCCATTCTTGATGATCATGGCTCTCTTGTTTGGACAATCGCAACTAATGTGACCAATTCGTTGACATTTCCAAAATTTTATGTCTCTATTTTTTTCTCGAACCTCCTTGTATTCATCCACTCAGTTTTGTTCTTTTTGTCAAGTTCATACTTGCCTCTAACCTTGAAATCTATCTTTTTGCATTATCTTTCCCGTATTTGCATTCTTTTTCCAAGTGTTGAAAGTAGTAGACTTAGAAACAACATATCTTTTGGAGTTCTCCCTCCCAATCTAGCTACCCTTCAATTTTGACAGCAAGGTGTAACAATTCTTACATATGAAAGTACGCTTGCATATCCACTTGATGAGCAAGTTGTCGGTTTAACCCACCAAGAAATCTAACCATTGTATCCTCCTCGTCTTTATCAATGCATGCTCTATTCATAAGGGCCTCCATTTCTATATAATATTCTTGAACACTTTTGGATCCCTGTTGCAGAGTATAGAGTTTTTGCTTGAGTACTCGTAATGCATAGGAATGTACCTTTTTCTCATTAATGTCTTCAATTCCTCCCACATTTCAATTGGTTCTTTATAATTTCTCCACCACTCTGATTTCAAAGATGTCCACCATATAATTGCATAAACACAAAATTCAGCCACAGCAAGTTTCAACTTTCTTTCTTCAGTGAAATTGTTTCGATTGAAAATATGCTCAAATTTTCTCTCATATTGCAAATACTCATCTGGATCAAATCTCTCATAGAAGGTTAGAATTTTAAGCTTTACTCCCACCGACTTCTCTCTCTTCTCCTCTCTCATATTGGTACTCTCTTTCAATTCTTTTTTGTGCTAAAATTTCTCTACTCCTTCTGCCTCTTTCTCTCCCTCGACCGACATTTCTCCCTCCCCTAAGACTATGTCCCGCTAAAAGGGTGACATTGTCATCTTCTTAAATTTCAGCTCCTTCATTCAAGAGTACTTTCCTTCCATGAAGATTACCTAAAGTTATTTCAATTCATTCCATTTGGTCTGTCAATGTACTAATAACTTGATTCAAACGAGTAATGGTAACAACCTATGCTTCTCTCCACCTACCTTCATTAATCTCCCCTCCATTTCTTCCTTCTTGGTTCATGATTGTACAAACATTAGTTAAATATGTTTGGACCTCACACATTCAACTTACTGATTTTACACTCAAGGACACTCGTGTTTATTACACACAAAGGTAGGTTGTTTGAGAAATCCGAGAGTAGGAGACCCAAAATCTAAACGCTTATTGCCTACGATTGTGAGCTCGACCTTGCTCGATTCTTGTTCCAAACTATTGCCCTAACTTCAGACTTTATAGGGGAAGCTTAAAGCGACATTGAGAGCTCCAGAATCGTTGTGAATTGGTGTTAGAATTTTCTGGAAAATCCGTTGGAAATATCCTCTCTAATCAGCGAGCTACCAGCTTCCTATTTGAATACTGGCTGCTGGGTTTGATGATTTGTGAATGTTTTAGAATATTGATAACTCTCTAAAAGTAGAGTCAAGTCTTTTTTGTAGTTAATATTGCACTCTTATTTACCATTTTCTCATTTATTACCCCATGTATTTTATTTGAGGAGCATGAAATCTTTTATTGCGGTCCAACATGAAAAAAAAAATGATTTCAGACGTTTATTTATTCTATTTAGGGAGCATGAAATCGTTTATTGCCGTCCAACATGAAAAAAAAATGATTTCAGATATTTATTTATTCTATTTAGGGAGCATGAAATCGTTTATTGCCGTCCAACATGAAAAAAAAATGATTTCAGATATTTATTTATTCTATTTAGGGAGCATGAAATCGTTTATTGCCGTCCAACATGAAAAAAAAATGATTTCAGATATTTATTTATTCTATTTAGGGAGCATGAAATCGTTTATTGCCGTCCAACATGAAAAAAAAATGATTTCAGATATTTATTTATTCTATTTAGGGAGCATGAAATCGTTTATTGCTGTCCAACATGAAAAAAAAATGATTTCAGATATTTATTTATTCTATTTAGGGAGCATGAAATCGTTTATTGCCGTCCAACATGAAAAAAAAATATGATTTCAAACATTTATTTATTCTATTTAGGGAGCATGAAATCGTTTATTGCCGTCCAACATGAAAAAAAATATAATTGAGCATAAATCGATCTTAATTGTATATTTAATTGAGTTTATTCTATTTAGGGAGCATGAAATCGTTTATTAGTTATGTGTGATAAAATTTAAGACATTAACCATGAGTTCTTAATTGAGTTATATGGTAAAATTTCAGACATTAACCATGAGATCTTAATTGAGTTATATGGTAAAATTTCAGACATTAACCATGAGATCTTAATCGAGATATGTGGTAAAATTTCAAATATGATTTGGCATTGAGTTATGTAGTAAAATTTCAAATATGATTTGGCATAAATCGATATTAATTGTATATTTAATTGAGTTTATTCCATTTAGGGAGCATGAAATCGTTTATTAATTATGTGTGGTAAAATTTCAGACATTAACATGAGATCTTAATTAAGTTATGTGGTAAAATGGGGATTATGATTTGGCATAAATCGATTATATATTTAATTGAGTTTATTCGCATTGAGTTATGTGGTAAAATGGGGAATATGATTTGGTATATTCCCATTGAGTTATGTGGTAAATAAATTGATGGGATGACATGGAAATTTTGGTTCTGGCTGCCAATCTAAATCGTATATTAAGATATTCGAAAGAGAAGCCACGTTTTCGTATATGCTCTAAAAATATTTTAATGGTTCATGTACCGACTTTCCTAGGGATCAAACCCAGGATTTCTGGTTTCGTAACCAACACCTTATCCATTGGGGCACAAAGTCATCAATACATATATTATTTTTACTTATTCTCGAGTAAGTTTTAACTATTTGAAGATAATTTTCAAATCTTTCAAAAAAAAAAAAAAAAAACAAAATTGATTTGTAAGTCTTAATTAAATGTTTGAATATAATAGATAGGCACGTTTTCGTATATGCTATGCTCTAAAAATGCTTTATGAGTCATGTATCGACTCTGCTGGGGATCGAACCCAGAATCTCTAGTTTCGTAGACCAGCTCCTTATCCATTGGGCCACAGAATCATCAATACATACAATATTTTTACTTACTCTCGAGTAATTTTTAACTATTTGGAAGATAATTTTCAAATCCTTCAAAAAAAAAAAAAAAAAAAAAAAAAAAAAAAAAAAAAAAAAAAAAAAAAAAAAAAA
>NC_036638.1:15917658-15918228 GCF_002806865.2 Cucurbita pepo subsp. pepo
AAGCCTTATTATTGTGAGATCTCTCATTGGTTGGAGAAGGGAACCTTTATAAGGGAACGAAACTTCTTTTATAATTGTTTCAAATTTGTAATGTCTAGTTGAGTGTTTTTATGAGTAATTGAAAAAGTGAGAATTGTGAGTTCCCACCTTGGTTGGATATGGGAATAACGAAACATTTCTTATAAGAGTGTGAAAACCTCCGGTAGATGCGTTTTAAAACTGTAAGGCCGACGGTGATACGTAACGGACGAAAATTGACAATGAAACTTAGAGATATGTGTTTAATCATCTTTAATTTGTTCTAAACGGAACAAGTTTTGAGTTAGGATAAATATGATCTTTAACAATTATTAATACATCATCTCAACAATGAGCCTGAAAAATCACTCCATACAACACAAAGAAATAGTCCCACCAACAGTATCACCCAAAAACAACAACCAGAAAAGAACACAACAACAAAACACAAAAACAAAGTTAAGTCGTGGGATCGACGTGGCGAAACCGATCAAAACCGATGGCGATATCGATGGAAATGCCGAAGAGGAGGACGAAGAAACCAGTGAACTT
>NC_036638.1:15921250-15951127 GCF_002806865.2 Cucurbita pepo subsp. pepo
TTGCTCCTGTAAACAAGAACGTGCACAGACCCAACAGCCACTGCCATGCCATTCGTGTATAAAAGTTTAAGAACATAATTGAAACTTTAACGACAAAAGCGACACCAAACAGCATATTATATTATGTACCTGTAAGCCATAGAGGCAGAAAGTGACAATGCCAATCCATGAATGCAAACTAAACATATGCTCCAATTTGATCATATCATGGAACTTGAAAGCAGCATTTATGCCTACAATTCCCATACAAATGGCTACAAAATGCAACGCCATATGAACTATCTTCGTTGTCATTTTGTCTGCCCTCACT
Source organism: Cucurbita pepo subsp. pepo (assembly GCF_002806865.2). Taxonomy (NCBI): domain Eukaryota; kingdom Viridiplantae; phylum Streptophyta; class Magnoliopsida; order Cucurbitales; family Cucurbitaceae; genus Cucurbita; species Cucurbita pepo. Next base: position 15,921,561 of record NC_036638.1, read on the forward strand.
GTCTTGTAAGCCATAATTGCTGCTCAAATCCAATTCAATCATAGTTATGAATCATCTCAAGATATAAACTAAACAAACTCGAGCGAGCTATACCTTCCCCCGACACGATCACGAAACCAAGGAGCATGAAGAACGGGTGGCACTGCCAAAAGTAAATCTCTTAATATCAGTTCCTTTAAAACTACAAATTAAATATGAGCCTTACATTGAAAACGAGGTCGGCGCTCCGAGAATCGTAGGCGAGGCCGCCTCGATAATGCAGGAGCCAAACGAGCGTAAGAATGCAGGCAGTGAGACCAAAAATATGTGCAAGGGCTGCAATGGCAGAGGCAGTATGCCTGAAACCTGGCCTGTTCACAGTGTCCATGTCAGTATTGAGCTAAATTGTTGTGCTTGATGTTGTTGGTATATATAGAGTTTGAGAATGAGTTTTGTAGGTAATGTTGCTTGAAGAGCTGGGTTTGGAATTGGAAGCATTGAGAAAACTTAGGAGTTTAGCAAAGGATCAGAGTTAAAAGTGAGGTATAATTGGCAAAGATTGAGAGTTTTATAAGAGAATTTTCAATTGGTGGAGCTGATTTGGGTTCCAATGATTGTATGAACAAAAGGAATCAGAGAGCAAAAAGTGATATGCGTTTTCATCAACAACTGTCTAAAGTACATGTATGAAGTTGAAGCCACATAGGTGTGAGTGTAATGGGCTTACATGAACAATCAATTCAAATGTCAAGGCTCAATAAATTCATATTGGCCCAAGTATTCGGTCCAATCGTTAATATTTGGGCTAGATTGATCTTAATATTTCGTTCCCGGAGATCTCACAATCCACCTTTTTGGGGGTCTGCATTCTCATTGGTACATTACCTGATGTTTAGGTTTGATACCATTTGTAACAGTCAAGCCTACTCTTAGTAGATATAGGCCCACCGCTAGTAAATTCCACATCGGTCGGTTGGAGAAAAGAATGAAACAGTCTTTATAAGAATAGAAAATTTCTCCCTAATAGACGCGTTTTAAAACATTGAGGAGAAATTTGAAAGGAAAAATCCAAAAAAGATAATATCTGTTAACGGTAGATTTGAACATTGTTACCGCTCTAAAAAAATAATTGTGCACTTAATAAAGTTAAATGGGATAAAAATGAGCCAGGTATCTCTAGGCCTAAACGAGAAGTCTCAAAAAAAAAAAAACATTCTTTTTTATTTTTTAAAACAAAAATCTTTAAATAGTTTCAAAATAAAATTTTAATTATTAAAATTATTACAATTGCATAATTATGGCCATTTTTATTGAAAAGAAATGTGAAATTAAAAAAAAAAAAAAAAATTTTTAGAGTTTACTAATATAATAAAAAAATAACTCAACAAATTAAAATTTAATAATTGAGAACAGATTTTATAGGATAAATAATAGAAGGCTTAGATTATAAGCAAAACAAAGAATAATAATTAAAAAAAATAATAATAATAAATGAAAGTATTTTTGGGGGTATGATTAATTAAATAAACAAAAGAAAAGTGAAGAACAGCTGTTTTCCAACTTTTTGTAGTTCCTATGAAGTTGCTTCTATTTAACTATAAACCCTTCTATTTAACTATAAACTTTAATTAATTATAGTTCAGCTAAAGATAAGACAGTTCGAAATGGTTGACAATAACATTATGCCGAAGATCATAGAACCTATGTTTCTGTAGGTACATTTTTATTTCGTAGATTTTAGAATAGATTAGGACATTGTTTTAACCTTTCCTTACATTTTTGTATGGTCGACATTTTACAAAATTGTGTTATGAATTCAAATCTATCCATAAAACTCTAAAGTTTTTTTTGCTAGAATTAGTGATCAGTACAATTACACACAGTTTTACTAATAAGAACAGCAGTATATATATTTTGAAACGAGAGGTATGCAAGTTGTTCGAATATTAGTTTGTATTTATATGCATATTTTGGGCATCGAGTTTCATGGGCGAGTACGCTATGATTTAAAAGATTAATGCCGAAAAAGGAAGGATTGAAAGGGGCAATATCGATCCTATTTGGAAATCATTTTCTTCCAGTTGTTCTTGAGGTAGACTCGTCATAAATATCTCTCTTAATCTATAATTTAATTCGTTTATTAATTAATTTAAAAAAAAAAAAAACTTGAATCATTAGCATATATAGTCAACATGTCATTTGGCATATTGTGATGCCACAAATAATTTGGCCCTTTACATTATTTTTTCCCATCCATCATTAAAGATTCCACAAAAAAAAATGCCAATAAATTTAGTAACTCATAAATATCTGAATAAATAAGAAATACATGAATAAATGAAGATCATATTGAAAAGACTCGTATGGGTAAATGAACATAGTCTTCACTTTAATAAGTAACGTTACAGTGTCGCTGAATATGATAATATTTTTTTTTATTGAAAGTATTATAAAGAAGATATTGGAATCTACGATTTATAATAAAATATGTTGACATAGGACGAGCGAAATAGGTATATAAAGATGGAACGGAATGAAAAAGGGGATAGAAATAGAGTGAAAAGGAGCCCTACAAACATATATTTTTCCAAGTAAGTGATAACATTATAGAACAAAACATTATTGAATTTGAATTTGGTGTTTGGATGTGAAAGCTGTTTGATAGGGTGGGGTGTGGGGGGCTACCTTGGATTAGGACATGTTTTTGGATCACTACCATCTTCCCTTTGCTGACTCACCACTTTTCTTTATCTAATTTTCCAACCACACATACACACATGCCATACCCTCTCTCTCTCTCTCTCTCTCTCTAAACATCTAAATCCCTCTCGAACTTTTACGAGCGATTAGAACTTAATAAAGATGTTATAGAAGATTTATTATAGCGTTTCTCGTTAACTATCGTATCATTTCTCTCTCTAAACAATTAAATTCATCTAGAATTTTCTCTTTCTCGACCATTACAACTTAAGAAATATGTTATAGAAGGTTTACTATAGTATTTTATTAGCTATTGTGAGATTCCATATGGTTGGAGAGGGGAATGAAATATTGTTTATAACGGCGTGGAAACTTTTCCAAAGTAGATGCTAATGGAGAGCCCAGAAAGGAAAACTCAAAAAATTTGAGGGGAGCTCCAAAAAGGACAGTATCAAGATGAGTACTAGTTATGTTGCGTAACTCTAAAGACATATTTTACGATAGTTACAATTATCGTACCTTCTCTCTCTAAAAAATCAAATCCCTCTCGAACTTTCTCCTCTTTCCGTTTCTTTCTCCTTTTAATACTTCAACAGTCAGAACTCAATTATGGAGTAGGGAATGAAGTTCATGCAAAACTTTCCGAATTTGCTCAAATTCTGGTCTATTATTCAATAGGAATTGCAAACTTGGAAACTAGTGTGAACCATGGATTATTGTCCATATAAAGGATTAAGAGTTTTTTTTTTTTTTTTTTTTTTTTTTTTTTTTTTTCAATTTGTTCTAAGATTAGGTAAAAAATGGATCGATTTTGGTGAAATCGAGATCATTAGTGAGGACGCACATGGTATGTACCTCGAGGAAAGTCAGCCTCATCCTCTTCTTAGGTTTTTCCTTTGATTTTTCTTCTAATTTAGATTTGTCTTTATAGTTTAGTATAATTTTAGACATAACATTAGCCTCACTCCCAAGGATAGATTTGTGGTTCAACCCTAATTTGGAGTATAGATTTTGTGTTTGAATTTTTCTTTATTATTCATAGTACTCAATTGGGACCTATCATCGAGTTTATTAGACTTTTGGGTTGCCAAAATTAGTCAACTAAACCTTTTTGGTATAAATCAACCTTGACTCTTTGGCTATTGATATCAAGGATTAATGGCGTGCAAAACACACACCTTTTGAGTAAATTTGGTCAAAGAAAACGTTGTGACTATTGTCCCAATTCTCTCCTTTAGAGGGTCTAGTTTAGGTCCTAGTTAATCGTTCGTTCATTTTTCTATTGTTGAAGTAGTCCTGCTCAATCAACCAAGTGACACCGCCGGTTGGTTGGTGAACTTCAACGTAACCAAGTTTATTCTAAATAGTACCTCACGAAAACCAACTAGAAGGAGAGTGACTCCAAACTTAAACTAATTATAATGTGTAAGTCAATTGTGTAAGACAAAGTGTCGTTAGAGATTTGTTGACGACCTGAAACTAAGCCCATTTCAACATAGTATCTCATTCATGACATGACTTAAAATATACAAGGGCAAAAGCGTAGTTTCACTTGAGAAAGAAAAAAAAAATCTTGGAAATTGGCCGCGCACTTAACTGAAAACCCATACGGCCAAATCCGGCAGTGGACACCGCATCTCCGCAGCCGACCACGGTCTTTGTGGGCCCACCCTGGCCGGGGATTTACACGTCATACCACCCCATATACGCACCCCAACCCATTACTATCAGACACGTGGCATATTTCCTCTGTGGGTCCCAACGAGTTTACTATTAGTTGTCAGACCAACATACCCTAAATTAAAAAAATTATTGAAGAATTTATATTATAAATAAATAAAATAAATGTTTCTTTTTCTGCTACTCAATAGCAAGACAGAGAAGTTATTTTAATAAATCTTTTTTTTTTGTTCTTAATTTTTGTTTTTTGAAATTATATATTTGGTGATTAAATACGTATGCATACTTTATAATTTATATGGTTATGATATATCTTAAACAATGTTTAAATTATGTTAGAGTCTATGTAAATAAAATTTGTGCTCATTTTAATCACCAAAGTTATTGTATAAGGTGAACCAAAATTTTATTGTCTCGTTTTGCGAGAGATCAAGTCGTGAGCAATGACCCTATTTTAGAAAATAAAAACATTGAGCTAAACGATCCTGATCTTAGAAAATGTATTATCCATCTGGATTCGAATTGCTCGAGTGAGAGGAAAAGAAGACTAAGAGACCTCCCTTTTATAGCGAGTCCAACTCCCCAATTTCACAATCACATTTTTTTTAATTTTTTTATTTTGAGTTATTACAATTCCTGGTTTAAATAGAGATTATCCATCTCATTCAAGACGAGTCTCTACTGGACCTTGCCGGTGTGAGTTAAGTGCTTTTGTAATTAATTTGACACCGTCTAATTTCTCATCAAATTATTAACAACATAATCTCTCATGGTATAAAAAGATCTTTAAAAATATTTTAGTTTATAAATTCTAAAAAAAAATTATTTATTACATCTTGTTTGGTCAATAATAAAATCAAAGGTGGTGGACGAAAGTCCACGTAAAGTCTTAAATGTTCCATAAATTATCATACCTAAAATTAGACAATCTAACTCCATTGTTTGAACCAACTTATTTGACTTTGCTTCCTAGTGGATAAAATGTCCACATTTTAGTAACTTAGATTATTATTATTATTAACAACTCGTATATATATGATATAGGTGTTCTTTAAGGTTAAATTATAGTAATTATCGTTGGTAATTATTAATTATTCTCTCTCAAATAAATAATATTGTCCAATTAAAAAAAATCTCAATTTTAATATTGTAATATTTTAAATAAAAAAAAAGTTTATATGAAGTAATTTAGAGCTTCCCGTGGAGTTGCAAAGCAGTCGGCGCACTATAGCAAAAATAGATGAGTGGTGATAACGTGCACTGTAGATTCACGTGGAGCGTCCACTCGTGAACTTGACCTTCCCCATGCACGTGCACGACTTCTTATGTAAATTTGCTCCTTTTTTTTTCTTTTCAATTAACTAAATAATTTGGAAAAATTACAAATGGGGTTGAAAAACACAAACCAGTAACTGCTTTCCCAACGACCGTTAGTCACGCGGGGGCGAGTGAGCCGAAATGGCTTTTTGGAAATTGACGGTCGTTAAGTCCCCGATTGACGGCGCCAAGTTCGCTGCCACAAGGCGACACAATCTATCTCTTTCTTAAATGTATTTGTTTTTTCTTTTTTATTCTGAAATTCGGTGGCTTTTAGATACTCGGTGGGGCCCAGTGGCCATCATCTACCTGTTGGAGAGTTTATAAATTTATTTAAAAGTGAATACTTTCCTCACAAACTAACACAACAAGTATTTCTAACATACTTAATTGTTAAGTTTTTATGATTGAGTCACCGGAAAAAAAAGTACACATTATTGGTGTAGACAATGATTTTCAATTCTTTTAAGATTTTTTTGGATATCCTATCCTCAAAATACTCTGATTCAAATGTAGTATCATTTCATTCATGTACTCTACCTTCATTCAGGTGTCACATTAAAAAAAAAAAAATCCGACTTAATCATTACAATTTTAATAGTATAATTATATGTCATTTATATACGAGTAAAGAAAGTCACTACTCTCCACCTAAAATGATGAAAAGTTTTCAAATAAAACATTTAAATTTATTAAAGGACTCAAAATATTAAAATATTCAAGTCTTTTTATCCCACCATCCTTCATAATTTACATTGATTTTACGTTAAAAAAAAAATACTCCTAAATTATTCACATAAAAGGAGGACAAAACAATAAGAAAATAGAATAACATGGACAACAACTACTAGAACATAGCATAAGACTCTAATTTGTCTCTATTATCGTGGTTTCATTGTTCTAAATTTTTCTCATTACGTGTCATGTGTATAAGGAATCATCTGAAAAGAAAAAAGTAACATAACCGAGTATAAAAACACTTAGTAAATAGTCCCACTTGCACGACCTTGAATATTCATTCATACTTATCTTAAAACATAAAAGCCATATTTTTAGGCTTAACTCGTCTAGGTGTTTAAATAATCAATTCCTTATGGCTATTGAAGTAGTTGGTGATCCTCTAAAGGCTCACCATAACACGACAAGACACTTTTTGCTACTAAGGAAATTGGCGACCCTCTAGAATAATGTTATAGTAACATCATAATATGTAAGGAAACATACGTAATTGTTATAAAGAAAGTTAAACACATTCATATCTAAGCCTTATTTAGAAAATCACGTGTCATACTATTGCATTTCATACATGGTATAGAAGTCAAAGATTTCATATGTTATGCTATAATAGTTTACATATAGTCAAGCATAAGTAAGAGTTTTAAGAAAGTAATCCGCTCTTTATAGAAATAACTTCTCCAATTAATTACTTACCTCCTTCAAATTTTAAGAAGTAAAATACTGTGTTCTTTTTGGGTAGGTTGGGCAGACCATTTTTTTTTTTTTTTTTAGTAATTTAAATTTAAATTTAATTTTTATTATATTAAAGAAAAAAAAGGTTAGAATGTATGCATAATTATATTTATTTATTTTTTATTTGAGAAGTGAAAATTATAAAAATTTATAGATTTAATTAATTGTGAAGCAAAAAAAGGAAAAGAAAATAATGAATTGGTAGGGTGGGCCCCACGTGGGAGGCGCATGTACAGTTTGAACGAGGAAAGGCGCCGAATTTTAGATGGTCCCACGCGATGCTCGTTAAAGGGAGCCTCTTTTTTTTTTTTTTTTTTTTTTTTCACCAATTAATTAATGCCACTTTCCTCTTCCCTCCCTCCCATTTACCAAAATACCCTCGAACCCTTTCTCTTCGACTCAATCCAACACTCTATTTTTTTAGTTAGTCGGATTGATTTTTTTTTAAAATTATTTAAAAAAAATTTATTTATCTACTGTACATATACATTAATAATTAAAATCTCAAACATTCACAAGTTATATTACATTACTTACAAATTTCAAATATTTTTAATTGTCATAAAAATCTCAAAAATAGAATATGATTGGATTGAGTTTAGGCATCCGACCAAAAAATGTAACTGATGAACGAATTAAATTAAATACCAAGTCCAACTACAAATTGTTTTAGTATAAAAAATGATTTAATAATTTATTTAAGAAATAGGATAATTTTTAATGAAATGAAATAAAAATAGAAATGAATTGGGATTTGGAAACAGTGGATGTGGGGCGGTTGGGTGATGATGGACAAAACTAGTGGATTCTTTTATTTATTTAATTATTTATTTAAAAAAAACTTTTTATGATCAGAAAGGCCTTACAAAAATAAATTGTAGATTATACTCAAAGATGAATGGTTTGTATTTTAGTGCTTCCATTATTAAAATCTTTCCCACTTTATCCATTTTTTAAGCTTTTTAAATTTGAAATGAACAATATTTAATCTTTGCTCAAGCGAAATTTGAAGAACAAAAATTGTAAAAAAAGAAATTAAATTAACAATATTTAAGAGAGAGAGAGAGAGCAAGAAATGTGTCGACATAAGAACAGCTCAACAGCTTCTGCTCTCTATTCTCTCTAAAATGGCCTTTCCTTTCCTCCTTTGTCTCTCTTCGCATTAACCACTTTTGGCTCTCTCTCTCTCAATCAATCGCTCGTAGCTGTGCAAACATATATTCCACTCCACACCCCTTTTTCTTTCTCCATGAATTTCTCTCCAATGGAGCTTCTATTTGCTTGTTTTCTCTGTTTTTTCTCTCTTTTTGTTTCTGGGTTTCGACCAAACTTTCCATTACTCGACTTTGAAGAAGGCTATAACCCTCTGTTTGGCGATGACAATCTTGTCGTTCTCAAGGATGGGAAATCCGTTCATCTTCATCTCGATGAAAGAACGGGTGAGTAAGGGAAGCTTTTCTTTTATGGGGTTTCCATGGATTTGGAGTTTGATTGATTCTTCTCTCTGTTTGCTGTTTCAGGTTCTGGGTTTGTGTCTCAGGACCTTTATCTTCATGGGTTTTTCAGCGCTTCCATTAAGTTGCCTTCTGATTACACTGCTGGAGTTGTTGTTGCCTTTTATGTGAGTTTCATCCTTCTCTGATTTTATGTTCTTCTGAGATTAATCTAATCCGTGGTTTATGAGTTCTTTATTTGAGTCATGAAGTGAAATCCATGTTCTTGGCACATGGGTTTTAGTTATTGAAGCTGTTTGATGAACTTGGATGAACAAATAAGGGGAAATATTGATTGGGGTTTGTGATTTTCAGATGTCAAATGGAGACATGTTTGCCAAGAACCATGATGAGATAGATTTTGAGTTCTTGGGGAATATCAGAGGCAAAGATTGGAGAATTCAAACCAATATTTATGGGAATGGAAGCACGAGCATAGGCAGAGAAGAAAGATATGGACTCTGGTTTGACCCATCAGAGGATTTTCATGAATACACCATTCTCTGGACTCAATCTCTCATCATGTAAGTGTTCTTAAAAACCATATTAATGAAATCCTTGTTGTTCATGTTCTGTTGAAGGACTTTGATGTGATGTCTCTTTATTTGGTACACTATTTAGAGTTCCTCCTTTTAAAGAGAGGAAATTTGGTGTGGTTTTTGGATGTTTTCCCCTTAGAACTGAGAGCCCCTTGTTTTGTGAAAACCATCTTTCTCTGTTCTAACAGAGAAAGAGCTGTTTAGTTTTCCTGTGAAAGAAGAGAAAACCAAAATAAAATTGCCATTTGTGAAGATTACTAGAGAAACATGTGATTGGTTTGGACGTAGGAGGGTGTGCTGTTGACTGATGTAGTACAAATTTTCTTGGGAGACTGTAGCCCCCCAAACCCACCGCTAGTAGATATTGTCCTTTTTGAACTTTTCTTCTTGAGCTTCCCCTCAAGGTTTTAAAACGCGTCAGGGAGAGGTTTTTATACACTTATAAAGAATGCTTTGTTCCCCTCTCCAATCGATGTGGGATCTCGCAATCTACTCCTCTTGGGAGTCAGCGTCCTTGTTGGCAGACCGCTCAGTGACTGACTCTGGTACCATTTGTAACAACCCAAGTCCACCACTAGTAGATATTGTTCTCTTTGAGCTTTCTAGGGAACCCGACGTCCTTGCTGGCACACCGCTCGGTGACTGGCTCTGATACAATTTGTAATAGCACATATTGTGCTCTTTGAGGTTTCTCTTTTGGACTTTCCCTCAAGGTTTTAAAACGCGTTTGTTAGGTAGAAGTTTCCACGCCCTGTCTAAAGGGTTGCTTGATAGCAGAGAGAGCATTTAGGGATCATGAATGATGGGATTTTCACTGTTGATGTTATGTCTGATGCAGATTTTATGTGGACAATGTTCCCATTAGAGAGGTGAAGAGAACAGCAACAATGGGAGGGGACTTCCCTTCTAAGCCAATGACTTTGTATGCCACAATATGGGATGGATCTACTTGGGCTACCAATGGTGGCAAATACAAAGTTAACTACAAATACGCGCCATACATTGCCGAATTCTCCGATTTCATCCTCCACGGCTGCGCTATCGATCCAACCGACCAGTCCTCAAGCTGTGATCACTCCCAAAACTCCAACCCAATCCCTTCAGGTATAACACCATCTCAAAGAGCCAAAATGGAGAGCCTCAGAAAGAAGCACTTGACATACTCCTATTGCTATGACCGCATCCGCTACAAGGCCCCTCCACCGGAGTGTGTGATCAACCCTGCAGAGGCTGAACGACTCCGAGTCTTCGACCCTGTAACATTCGGTAAAGGAAGACGCCATCGCGGGAAAATCCACCACCACAGCCTCCTAAACCAGGCAGAATCCGCCGCCTCTGCTTGAGACATGGCATATTCTTTCGTGGGGGTCATTTTCTCGTGTATAGACGACGACCGAGGTGAGTCGATAGATTTGTTGAAGGTGCCATAGGAGGAGATCCACATTGAAGAGCATCTGTATAGTTCATTTATTTTGTTTTCATTGTCACTTCACAGTTTCATTACATTCTTGGTTTTCTGATTACCACATTCAGTAGTAGCAGTGTTAATGGATTGTTTTGAATTTGATATGAAACCCTCATAAATTTGAATAAAAAAAGTTCAGGATTTCAGGTTTTGTTTGTTGGTAGCCATTGTTGTTAAGTTTGAAGGTTTTATTCTATGGAATTCCAGTGACAGAGGCTGTGAGAAAGACAGGGACAGAGGCAAGTTGCGAGGACTTTAAGGTGAAACTGTCCAAATGAAAACATTATAGAATTTGTTTTGTAGGGAAAGAAAGTGAAAGAGTTTTGTGTCAAGTTGGTTGCAGAGAGACTTCTTTTGGTTTTTTGTTTTCAAAATTCAAAGTTTCCTTTGGATTCTACCCGTCCAAGATCAAAATTCGGCTCCTCATTCAATTCTTTTGACGTCATTGATCCTTTTCCTCGTTCGAGAAGTTCTGCAGATGGAGACATACTGAAAACCATGCCTTTTGAACGCAACACCCTTCTTTCAAATACTGTAAACTCAGATTGAACGCAACACCCTTCTTTCAAATACTGTAAACTCAGATAGGAAAATGTTTTCGGTTTCTTCTTCTTTTCTACTTAAGGGCATCAGATCGAAGAATCCTTGATTCTAATTTCCAGTATGAGTACTGCGCACTGTGACCACGACGAAGACTCTCTTCTTACCAAGCGTCGCCTTCAAACAAATACGGAAAAATCATCATATTGAAAACATTACTAACCCACAAATAAACTGTCTCTTTCAAACCTAAAGACTATAATCTAATATTAAAATTTAAATTTTTAAAAATCATGCCGGTAGAAGATTATATATATATATTATATATATATATTTTTGTTTCTAAACTTTAAAATAAATATTGTTTAAAAAATAATAATAAATGGGAAAAAATTAACGGCAGGGAACCCAATTTCCGCAGATTCTTTGGCACGGAATCCTTACCTCGATTCTTGTGAAAATAAATGGAAAATTTTGTGGGAATGGGGATGGTGAAGACATGCATCGTCCCGTGGGCATCTCTAATATATCCCGACCAAGACAATTGAATTAGTATAAAAACTTTATAATTAGTTGTAAAGAGATGAAAAGAAAATAAAGAAAAAGGGATATGAGTATTTGTGTGGGATTAGGTTGAGAAAAAGCATAGGAATGGTATCTGTGTGTGTTTGTTTTGGTGCTGTTTTCAATGTTACCAAAACCCCATTTTCAGGAATCTTCACCAAACTCACCTACCTTCATTTTGTTTCTCTTAATTTTATGAATTATATTTCTTTTATTACAACATTTTTCAAACTATGAATCTGTATTCTAAACACCCATGTGGTTTGGAGAATCTACAAATCATAACGTTATGTTATAAATCTTAATACTCATTTTTAATTACTATATGGCAAGTTGTGTACATGGGTGTAATCATTATATATGAGTCGATCATTCATGAGTTGTTTGTAATTATAAATTGGTCAAAAATTCGTTTCACCTTGTACGTACACTTTTCACCTTAAGTACTACTAATTCTCTAATGAACAATTTTTTTATGATCCAACTATAAACTAAGTCTCTCTTAGATTAGAGAGAGGTTGGGGTGAGACTCCATTGTTCATGAAATTAAGAGTTTAGCTACTCATTTACTTTCCTTACATGAGAAAGAATGAATTCCATCTTATACGATTATGTTCCAGCTCCTTATTTGGTCAAATCTGCAATTTGGTAGTCATACGCCCTACAAATCAAAAAACAAGTCTTCATCACTCACTTGATTAAGATTTAGTTACATACGATTATTCCGTGAAATATTATTTTCTTAATAAACAAATCTATAAGAAAATATTAAGTATTTCGAAATTCATTTTCCTTCGGATAAAACACACATTTTAGATTTTAGGTTATTACTTGAACATAATTCTCTCAAATGTTTAGAAGTTCATTAATTTCATTCCCTTATACCTCAACTTTTTGAATGATTTCATAACAATACCTCTAGATTTGCCACGAAAATACTCCAAATTATAACTAACATGACCCATATGCCTTGAGGTCATCCCAAGTTGCAGGATGTTGTTGCCATCACAACTCACTGGGTCATGCCATTGAGAACGGGCACATGTGTCGTTCATAATAAGTTTGTCTCTACGTGAGGGTCACAACCAACTCTGTTCATAACATGGTTATGACATTCTCTTCCACTTAAATTAGTCATTGTCTTTGATGACTTGCTCGGGGCACAATCCCATTGCGGATTGGGACGTTCTCCCCACTTAATCTCGGGATTGTCCCCATGACAATCCACACTTTGGATTGTTGGAGACTTGACCTACTGGAATTAATCGTGCTTCAGACAAGTATAAATTTACTAAGCACTTAACTTCTCTGTTGTCATAATACTTATCTTTTTTACGCCTCTTGGTCAGCTTGAGGACAAGTTCGAGTTGATGCTTATGACTTCTCTTTGTCATATGTTACCACTTTCTGACTCTCTCTCGTCTGTCGTTGGGTGAACTTGCCCCAACTTAACTTTAGCACTTCTCTTGGTCAATCTACATACTCTCTAAGCTGCACATGACGGTACACCTCGCGGGGTGTGGCTCGCAAGTCAACCACGACATTCCTCTCTTGATTGGTAGTGTCATTGTTTCTCACAAATAGTTATGTTCAACACACCATCCTTAAGAAGGCTGCTTCACTATCGCCTAATTCACTTGCTTTGTCGTCGAGAGCAGGCTGTTCATATATGGGTTCGTTGAAAATAAGCACTACTGTGGGGGAGTGACATAATATCTACAACTCAAAAGTGTGAATAGATATGAAAATATTATTACTCAACGAAAAGAATGCAGATTTAAGAATGAAAAATAGAATTGGGATCGAAGGTTCAATGTTCATTGATATTCACCATCTTTAAATATGATACAAGATACCAACTAATGACTGCAAATAAGGAAAATATAAACTAACTAAATAGAATAAAATAAAATATATTATACAGAAAAATATTAACGGATTACTAATATTAAGATATATTTTATAACTAATATATTCTCAAAATATTAATTGATTACGCATATTTTGACTAATTCAAACTAACAATAAGTTACCCTAAATTTTGATAGCCTCCCTTAGTCCAAGCTTATTTATCCATAACTTCTAGAGCCTTCCGAACAACTTCAAGCTTCACTTTGGCAAGTGTCTTAGTAAATATGTCTCCAACTTACTCATTAGTATGTATTTTCTGCAATTCAACATCCTGTAATAACACTTTCTCTCGAATACAATGATAATGAGTTTCAATATGTTTCGGACAAGCATGAAACACCGGATTTCCAGCAAGTTTGGTTGCACTTTCATTATCACAATTAATTTGAATTGGTTGATCGAGAGTAGTCACCATTTCTTGAATAAGCCTCCTGAGCCACAAACATTCTTTAAGTAACCAGCTACATATTCTCCTTCACAACTTGACAAAGCCACTCAATAAAAATGACTTTGATTTCTCATACATTAATCTATAATTTAGAGGGCCCTTGACGTAAAAAAGAATCTTTTTTGCTGCAACTAAATGAGTCTCATGTGGTTGGTCCATCAATTGAGACACAACTCCTACTGGCGATAGTTAAATAGAATAAACTACCAACAAGTTGACGAAAGAATGTAGCATCTACTAACAACTTCCCTTCATTTCTAGCTAATTTGAGATTTGGTTACATAGGAGTAGTTTTTTCTCTTGAATTTTCCATATGAAACAGTTACAATAAACTTGATGCATATCCTTTTTTAGAGAGAAAATAATCATCCTCACATTTCTTAATTTCCAAACTCAGAAAACAATTTGTTTCACCTAATCTTTTCATTTCAAAACGAACAGACAAGGCATCTTGGAGACTACTGATTTCAACAATATCATCACCAGTAATAATCATGTCATCAACATAAAGTAAGAGCAAGGTGCATCCAATTATTGTTTTCTTAACAAATAAGCTCGGATCAACACATGAAGACTTAAAACCACAAAAATTAAGATATTGAGCAATCTTACCAAACCAAGCACGAGGAGCTTGTTTGAGTCCGTACAATGCCTTCTTAAGTCTGCACACATAATCAAGATATTCCTTAGAGGTAAATCCTTGCGGCGGCTCCATAAAAATATCACGATCCAACGTTCCGTAAAGGAAAGCATTTTTCACAGCAACAAGAGGAGCTTTGTGTCTATCAATTCTACCATCAACTTTTTTCTTCACCTTGTAAACCCACTTAGAAGTAATTAAGTCTGCATCATGAGACTTTGGTACAAGTTTTCAGGTGTCATTTTTTTCGAGTGTTGGAATTTCTTCCATCATTGCATTTTTTTAATTCTGAAATTCCTTTAGCTTCACTGTACAACTTTGGCTCATTTTCACTTGTATCTCCCATAAAAAAAACAAGACAGAACATAAAATTGATTAATGTCAACTATAAAATCAGACAAATGACCTGATAACTTTTTCTGTCTTTGAGGATCTTTTTTCATGTGCCAACTTCAATATTTGCAGTGGCTTCTGTATTCTCTTCGGCTTGAATGTCTGTCGCAATTGAAAAAAAATTTCTCCCCAACGTAGAATCATCAGAAAAAAGTGCAACAGTAGTTGTATTTTTGCTGCCATCTGCATCGTCTTTGTAACTTGAAATTTTATCAAACACCACATCACGAGACATAATAACCATCTTTGTTTCCAAATCCATACACCTCCAACCCTTTCTATGAGTATCATAGCCAACAAAAATGCATTTCTTGGCCTTTGAGTCAAGTTTAGTTCGATTATGTTTTAGTACATGAACATAACAAATAGACCCAAAAATACGAAAATAACTCACATTGGGCTTATGATGATAAATCAGCTCGAATGGTGATGATTCTGTCCCTGGTCATGGAGGCAGCCAATTTACAACATGACAAGTTGTTTGAAAAATTGATGCCCATAACTCTCTTGGAAGACTCCTCACATGCGGCCAAGACAAGCAAACTAATGTAAGATGAGCTAACTTGCGCTCAGCCACCCCATTTTGTTGCGGGGTTTCTGGACAAGTTAGTTGATGCTGAATCACATGCTCCTTATAGTATTCCATAGAAAGAAATTCCCCTCCATTATCAGTGCGCAAGCACTTGATTTTCAATTTAAATTCTTTTTCCACGGCATGCTTAAAAAATTGAATAAACTTTGAAAAAGCTTCACTTTTGTGTTCCAAGAATTATACCCAACTGAAGCGAGAGAAATCATCCACAAACACCATCACGTAATGAAGGTCGGTATAGCTTGCTGTTCGCGTCGGTCCCAAAGATCAGAATGAATCAATTCCAATACTGTTGAAGTTCTACTCTTTGAGCTTGTGAAAGGAAGACGATGAGACTTGCCATATTGGCAGTCTGGACAAACCTCATCATGCTGAATATCTTTAAAGACAGGGACATCATCAAGAAATTGTTTTGTGGATATTTTCTGCAATAACTAAGAACCCACATGACCCAAACGAGCATGCCAAAAAGTTGAGCTTGCATTATGACCAACTTTCTCTTTATATATTCATCACTGATAAAACATACAAAGATTTTTTTTTTCCACAAAACTGGATATCAGCATTAACATGTTTCACATTAGAAAGTATTTGAACATCTTTAGGACCAAAAAGAACATACCCTCCTGAGTTGTTATTTGTGATACAGAAGCAAGATTTTCTTTAAACTAGGAACATGATAAACGTCCTTGAGTAGAACACTCCCATCATTCAAATCTCCTTCTTTCGTCACAAGATGCATTGAATTGCTGTCATAATGACCTTCTTTTGACAATGTGGACGAACGTCTGATAGAAGAGTTTTGTTTCCAGTTGCATGATGAGAACAACCGGAATCGACAATCCATTCTTCATTGTAGTCTATAATGGCATGAGCATTTGCAGAGACATCATCTTGGAGTACAGCTGAAGTCACATTTGTTGGCTGGTCAAGAACCTCAGTGGTTAAGCAGTGTTCTCAAATTGGATCGGAAGAACTTTTACTTTCATGTACAGCATTTGCTTCTGATTCCTGCATTTTAACTCGGCAATTTGGCTTGATATGACCTGGTTTTCCACAACGATAACACACCACTTTCACCTGACAATCTCGTTTAAAATGACCAAGTTTTCACACCTGTAGCAAGCTTTAAATGACTTCTTTGACGACTCTTCACTTTTGAATTGATTCCCATTGCTTGATGAAGGTTTTGAATGAAAATTCTGTCTCCTTTTATCTTTAACATAGAACACATCTTCTGACTTTGGGGAAAACTCGTTGCTGCTAGTCATTTGCTTAATCAAGGCTTCCTGATTGGAAAAATGATTTTCCAATTCAATAAATGTAGGCTAATTTGCTCACCCTTGTATTGAAACAAAGGGTATAAAGTCTTTTCGTAATCCATGAATAAGATAAGGCCGTAATCGAGCATCACTCATTGGCTCCTCAGCATCTAATTCTGAAATTTCAAAACACAGATTTTTCACTTTCAAGAAATATTCTTCAATCAAAAATTACCTTGAGTTACCACAGCTAGTTCATTCTCTAGAAATTGCAATCGAGCGGTATTTTTCTTAGTAAACAACTTTTGAAGTGTTTCCCACACTTGTTTTGGTTACTTTAAATGGTCAATATATTCCTTGCTAATCAAAGTTCGCAAGGTGAATAAGGCTTTTCCATATTTGATCTTCCATTGTCGGCATAATTCAGCATTATGTGGAGTATCTGCTGGAATTTATGTGTCATCACCTTCAATTAAATCCCACAAATCTTGCCCATGTAAATAAGCTTCCATACATAACTTCCAATAATTATAATTATTGCCAACAAGCTCTTCTATAGCTATACCCACAAGAGCACTTCCACCATTCATCTCGTTTGAGTAATAATATCAAACCCTTGGTCACCAACTTGGCTCTGATACCTGACACAATATCTACCGCTCAAAAGTGTGAATAAATATGAAAATATTATTACTCAACAAAAGAATACAGATTTAAGAATGAGAAATAGAATTGGGATCGAAGGTTCAATCTTCATAACTAAGATATATTCTGTAACTAATATATTATCCAAATATTAACGAATATCTTCACTAATTCAAACTAACAATAAGTTGCACTAAATTTTGACAGGGAGGACTTTTTATGCGCGTTTTTTCAAATTCATAAATTAAAAGTACTATTTTTAAAAACAACTAAAAAATTGAAAATCATTTGGATAATTATGAACGTTTATTTATAGGGATTAAGGTCAAAGTGTGGAGAAAAGATTTATGAACATGATTTTCCAAGATGGTGAGAGTATTTATATTTTTTAATAAAAAATAAAAAATTCAACCAACCAATTAGTTAATTAAATGATTTTAAAATGAAAGCAATATTTTGATTTAAATAATAAATGAGTGGAGAGAAAGATATGTCACTTTCCCCATTTGCATTCATTTATTAACAAAATCCAAACATTATATCCCATTGGTGATTTCAACAAATTGGCCATCAAATTTTTATAAAAATTCACAAGTGGGATTTATTATTATTATTATTATTATTATTATTTTTTTTTTCCAAAAAAGATTTTGAGGCCACAAATGTTAGGTTGGATACTGTTCCCATGTCACCATGCTTCATGTTCCATGACACGACAATATAATTTTAAATTAAATTAAACTAATTTCTTTTTAATTAATCAACTTGGTTTTTCCCTCAATATTTTTTTAATTAATTGTATTAATAATATTTTCTTTACTTGGGATAATTCAATTTTCCTTTTAATATAAACAAACTACTTGGTGGTGAGTTTTTAGAAGAAAGCGTTATTATATTTTAAAATGAAGGAAAAAGGGACCACAAATTATTAAAATTAAGTGCTTATAGCAATATCGAGTAAATAGTGATACAAATTCCTTTTTAATTATAATTAGTGGTAAAACGGGTACCTCTAAAATCTCTCCAACAACTTCTACAAATTTTAAATCAAAAACCTAAATGGGTTTAAGAGTGTTTAAAACATTTGATGATTTAAAAAAAATTGAATTGACTTGATTTAATCTATATGGTTTAAGTAACAACTCAAATAAATGAAAATTTTATGAGTTGGATTGGTTCGATTCATATGATTCCGAGTTGAATCATACCATCTGAATTTATTCTTAAATTTTAAGAAAATATTTTTTCTTACCGTACAATTATATATTCATATATTTATTTTGATTTTATAATTATAATTTTTTAAGTCTCTCGAAATAAATATATACATAAATGTTTTATATATTCACGATTAAATTTTATTAAAAACAAAAATTTGAATGAATGACTAAAATAATCCAAACCAGACCGATTGAGTTAGATTAGGTTTGTTATTTAATAAAGTTTGCTTACATTAAAAAAATTACAACTCATCATATATGAATACTTTACTTTTTATTTAATATTGAAAAAATATAAATGATTCGACAGATCTCTACATCATAAAAATCTTTGTTCTGACGTGTGCATACACGATCAACGACTCCTTGACTAACTAATAAGTCAAATTGAATTTTCTCAAACAAACGATAAACGATAAAAATAAGTCATTTTGAATGAGAGTTTGAAGTAGTATGACGTATCTCCGACCTAAAGATCTAGCTCGTTAGAGAATGTGTAGGATTATGATAATGTTTTATGCTACCAATAAAGTCACTTTTTCTATAAACTCAATTACACAATATTTCATGTTCTTAAAAAATATTGGGATTTGAGAAGGAAACAAAGATTAAGATTTTCATCCTTTATTGTCTACAAATTTTGATTGTGAATGTAATATTAATGAAATTGAATGAATGTATGCTTAATTGGACCGTCCATTGTCTTTTCTTTTTTTTAGAATTTTCAAACCATGAAAAAAATAATGTTCTTCCTGAAGTCAACACCTCTAGCGACAATCAAGATTAACTCGAGAGTAACTGCTGCGAACTTATTTCGAGTTTTCTTCAACAACTTTTGATGAAAATGGTCGATGCAAGTACTTGATCTCCTTTTCAGTCCAGTGAACGAGTTTGTGAGACTTGCCGATTGGTCTTGTCTCACGATCGTCGAATCTTGCGGTGTTCTTCCCCTCTTTTTTTCGTTTCTCTAAAACCCTAATTCCCTTCTCCCACTTCTTGATCTCTCTTTAATTTTCTCTCTCTCTTCTTGGAGGTCTAACCAAGTGTCAAAATTACCGTTTTACTCTAAGTTGACTTTGACCTTTTTTTTTCTTTTTCAATTTTTTAATATTTTTTTATTTTTTCTAAGTTCATCGAAGTATCCAGAGCTCTTAAATCCGCCATACAATTCTAAAAGCTCCTGTTACACTACAGTATTTTATGTTTTAAAAAAATATAGGGACGAGAATGAAACCAGGATTTTCATCCTTCTTATCTATATAATAATAAAAATTCATTATATACTAAAAAAAACAAATAATGTAGTTATATTATAAAGAATTGTAAACAACTCCATGTTCTTCAAATTTTGATTGTGAATGTAATAGTAATGAAATTGAATGTATGCTTAATTGGACCATCCCATCCCCCACTTGCACTTAAATCAATTTCTAATGTTTCATCAACATCATCACCAACGTCATCGTTTTGATCTCTTTTGTAACTCTTCTTTACATTATTATTCTTCTCCATAATCCCATCTGATACATTGCATCTCATCACCAACAATCCATGGGTGGGAAGCATGGAGAAGTACTCATCTTTTCCCTCTCTTTTCATTTGGGTTTGAATCAGTTGTTGTAATGATTCTTTGTTTGCTTTTGTTTTTAGGTGATTTGGCCAACATTGGTTGCTAATAAGATCTTGAAGAAGAGATTAGGAAGCCATAACTTTGTGGCTGATACTCCAACCAACAACACCATTCCACTTTATGCTCCATCTTCTTCACTCACAAATGCCTTCTACAACCCTAAACCCATCCAAACCTACAAGTAATGATCTTTAAGAACATATGCGGCCTCTTTTGTTTCACCTTCAAACTTATGATCTCTTTCCCTTTTGTGTTTTTGTTAGGGTTTTTGTTAGTACATGGAATGTTGGAGGTGTTGCACCAAATCAAGATTTGGACATGGAGGATTGGGTGGACAGTTCTTGTGATATCTATGTTTTTGGGTACTTCTTATATAAATAAGCATGCATGTCGATATAGTTTCTGTCTCCGTGTCTTCTATTTTTGTGAGATCCCACATCGGTTGGAGATGAGAACAAAACATTCTTTACAAGGGTGTAGAAATCTCTCCCTAATAAACGCGTTTTAAAAACCTTGAGACAAAGCTCGAACGGGAAAACCCAAAGAAGACAGTGTCTACTAGTGGTAGGATCATGAATGGTTACAATTTTGCAAAATTCTCTCTTTATCTATATAATAAGTTAGTTGTATACCTTACCTGTGATGTATATATAGATATATTAATATTTATACATAAAACGTGAGTGGGGCAGGACAGGGTCAGGAGCAAGGACGAGGACGGGGATTGGGGATATAATCTCCATCCCTAGCCCCGTTTAGCTAATAGGGAGAAATTTCTCCTCTCTCATTCCCTGTTCAAACGGGGACTCCTCGTCTCATTTGAGTGGATCCCCGTATGACCAAGAGCCCGTAAGTTAAATATACATCTTTATCTTTGATCACCGATGCAGATTCCAAGAAATCGTACCATTGAAAGCCTCGAACGTTTTTGGTTCGGAGAAGAGAGAAATATGTGGAGGATGGAATAGAGTGATGAGAGAATGTTTGAAGAAGAAAGTGAAACAAAATTTCGAGTGTATCATAAGCAAGCAAATGGTTGGGATAATGATATCAATATGGGTTCGAAGTGATCTTCATCCATTCATTAGGTATCCAAGTGTGTGTTGCATTGGGTGTGGGATCATGAGCTGCCTTGGGAACAAGGTATTATTATACAACATATTTCAACATAATTTCTTGATCTCATGACTCAACAAAGCTTCATTCTTATGGGTTCAGGGATCGGTATCAGTAAGATTTGGGCTGCATGAAACAAGCTTTTGCTTTGTGTGCACTCATTTGGCATCAGGAGGAAAGGAAGGAGACCAGAAGAACAGAAATGAAAATGTTCGTGACATATTATGTCGCACTACCTTTCCCAACGGCCCTTCTCTTCATTTCCCCAAAAAGATACTTCAACATCAGTAAGCTCTATTCCCATCGACCTATCGACCTATTTAAATTTTAAAAATGCCCTTACCGTTAGTACTAATTTTAAAAAATATCGGTCAAATTTTAAAAATAACATAATCCCAGTTCAAAAAATATATATATTACTGTCAATATGGATGATAACTCTCTGTTCACACTTCATAGATTATCTCTCAACTTTTTAATCATTTTTTACAAGTTTGTGGGTATTTTTTAAACCCTATGATGTTTTTTTTTAAAAAATTAAAGATATTAATAAAACTTTTGAAAATTCAAGCATATTTTTTAAATAAAGTATTAAAGTTTTCATTATTAATGAAATCTTTGAGAAGTTTTTAACCCATTACAAATTCAACTTATTTTTTTGTCAATTTAGCGTACATCATGCTACAACATAAATAGATTATAGTAATTAATGTATGTTGTCCAATCAAGTAGTTAATTATTGAAAATTGCATGATTAACTAACTAGAAAGCTAACCTAATTATAAATAAATAAATATATGGTCGACTCCATTATTTCTTAGTTGAAATTGTCTTTATTCCTTTGTGTTTTTCTACAATTAAATATTATTATTGTAATCCTACAAAAATATTTCTTCATAATGTTTTTTGAATTCTTTGTATCGATATTTCTTTGTTTGAATTGGTAATTTAATACTGAGTTAACTTTAGTGGAAGAATTAAATATTAAAATAAACACAATTAAATCTATAATTAATTATGATTGAATCGATCTCTTTTTTTTAATATAGCCGAGTGATATTGCTTGGAGACTTGAATTATAGAATTTCTTTACCCGAAGCAACTATAAGATCGTTGGTTGAAAAAAAAGATTGGGACACACTATTACAAAACGATCAGGTAAAATTGGCTGCATAAATACATTTCTCGATCTGAATATAGTTCATACTTTTAATTAAAAGGTCATATATTCAAATGTTTGTGTTCTTAAATCTCGAGCTATTGAATATTATTGTTTTGTGCACGAGAAATGAAGCTGAAAATGGAGATGATGAATGGTAAAGTATTGGAAGGATGGGAAGAAGGGAACATAAAATTTGGGCCAACTTACAAATATTATCCAAATTCAGAGGCTTATTATGGAGGTGTTCATGGTGTAAAAGCTCAAAAAAGGAGGGCTCCTGCATGGTATTAGCTTCATTTTCTTTCTTCATTTCTTATGGCCTACCCTTTTCTAATTCTTGTCTTAAAATTTAGGTGTGATCGAGTTATATGGAACGGGAAGGGGATTAAGCAAGTATCATATGATCGAGGAGAATCAATGTTGTCAGATCATAGACCTGTAATGGCCATGTTCATGATAGAAGTTGAAACATCGACGAACTTAAAAACTTTGAGGAGTTTCTTTTTATCAAACAGGTTTGAACATCTCAATAATTCTAATACCCCATTTGTTGAGACTGATGAGGATGAAGACGGTGATGAGATATTTTCAACCGTCGGTTTCGTATGTAAAACGAAATTGACTTTTGAAAGTCATCTTTAAAAATATTAACTTAAAAAATTAGAGATATTAATTCATTCCTGTAACATATATATAGAAACAAAAAATTTAGGACAAACGAGAGTTAAAATTTTCTAGTTGAATTATGGTTCGGTTGACTTTTTATTTTATTTTTATATATATATATATATTAGTTTTGAATGGAATAATTTATGACAATAGGTAGAAATCATAGTTCTTTAGGCCAAATTTGATTTTTTATTTTGATTTTTTAATTTTGAAAGTTCTACTTATATTTTCATCATTTCTGTTCAATTGATTTCATATTTTTAGAAAGCATTTAAATGTTTGGTCAAATTTTAAAAATAAAACAAAGTTTTTATTGGGAACTATTAAAAGAAAAGGAAAAAAACTTAATTTTTAAAAACAAAAAATAAAAGACTACATGCGGGACCTTACAAATTAAACCGTTATAATGATAGAATCCATCACAATAATGTTTTTGTAATAGAAATGGGCCTCCAATAAGTCACAAGGCCCATTACTTAACTATTGGGCCTAATAATGCCATAGAAAACTTTAATTTAAGAATAATTAAAGTTTTCTATGCTACTAGTGTATACATATCATAAACATTGAATGCGAAAATACTTCATTTAAATTCCATAAGACCTAATCTTTATCTCAAAATACAACCATAGACTTACGTGTTTCGAAATCACCTTAAAATGACCAACAAAAAAAAAAAACTAAATAAAATAAATTAATTAATTAAAAAATCTTATTCTAGCCCAAGTCTAAGAAAATAAATATCACTACCCTATGTCATGGTTTCAAGTTGCGATGTCGTCGTCAGCTGTACAGGAATGTCTTACCTTAACCTGAAAAAAAATGTAATTGCACATAGCTTGAGTATTTAAAGAAATACTCAGTAAGTGACTCCACTAATGAGGTTAAATGCAAGAACATGTGAATGTAATGACGGAACCTATCATTTAAATCCATTTTCCTACGGTACTGTCCTAACGAGTAATTTGGATGTGTACCATATACTCTACATACAGCTCATACGTACGTATATATATACATCACCATTCACATGTCGTATCATAATCATATCATATTGTAAACACTTCGTGTTCTTATCGTCGTTCCCTAACTTATCACAACCTTTATATTCTTATACCTATCATAGTCATATCGTTATTTGAACGTACTCTAACGCTATCGTTCTAATCTATCATAATCTCATCCCTTTCTACCCATATCCTAACCATATTCTTTTTTCAATCTCTCATATCCATACCACTTCGAGACATAACCTAACCTTAACGTTTCGTGAACACATCTTACTTCTATTGTTACATTACGTTTAGTGCATCATTCTCATATCATATCTCAAACATATCATTAAACACATCACACGGTAAATATTAGCATACAATTCACATATTATAACATAACATAAACATAATATAAGCATATCGATTCAAGATAATTCACACATATCAGTATATATAACACGTGCAGAACCACAGGCACGTATAAACATCAAATATAACCATGTTGATAGTAAGGTCATTTACCTGATTAGCTTAAGTTGTTGTCATGAATATATCCTTAATAAAAGTTGGATTCTATCTCTTGAAACCCAATTCAACCTATGTGAGCCATGACATCAGTTTCAAATTTTAACTTTATAAAATTATTTCTCTAATTTACATGGATCCATAGTTAAAAGTCGAAATGTTATATATTTATAATTAAATTTTTATTAAAAATCTTATTTTCTATGGTTACTATGGTATAAAAATTTTATTAAAAATCTCGTGCTTTTACTTTTTTCCCTATATTTAATTTAAGTTTTTTTAAATTTCTGTATTTTTCTTTATTTTTCTTTCTTATCTCTATTGCCTTTTAATTTTGTTCGCATATATTCCAAATTTTTTCCAAATTTTTAGTAGATAACTGTTTCCAACCCTATATTTAATTTAAGTTTTATTTTTTAATTCTTGTATTTTTTTTTTATTTATTATTTTTTTTTTTATCTCTGTTGTCTTTTAATTTTGTTGACATGTATTCCAAATTTTTAGTAGATCACTGTTTCTAGATCTTTTCTTATCTCGAGATATAAATTTAATCTAATATTACTATATGATTTACTGGAATTACGATTGAAATTTAGTTTCTAACTCAAAGCTAAACCATTGTAATGATTTAATGAAGATCTAACGGTTAATTTCTAAAAAAAATAGGATAAAAGATAATTAAGATTTAATATATACAGATCTATTTTCAAGTAAATCTCCATCCACAGCTAAATCTCAATTGAGTAGAGGTCATTCTCATTTTTTTCATAAATTTGACCATTTTTTTTTTCTCAATAACTGTGATTTTTAGTGGGATGGTTGAGGAGAAATAATTGAGAGAATGGATGAAAGGTTAGTGGAGAGAAACCGGGAAAAGTTTTTTTTGTTTATTTATTTTTTTTTTATTATTATTATTATTTGCTATTACACTTTGCTCAACCGTTTAAGAATATAGAATGAGTGAAAATTATTTATAGACTAAACTTTTAATTAAATATCTTCCAAATTTAAGGGAAGAATTGATATAGGAAACTTTTATTTTTTTCAAAATTTAAAAGTTCAAAAAAATTATTTATTAAATTTTTTTAAAGGACGAGTAAATACAACACTGACAATTCGATTTATGAATCTCGTAGGAACATTTTGAAATATAAGATTTTATTTGATATAGACAAACCAACTTACCTATCAATTCTACCATTATTTGATGAGTTTTTGATAGTTGTGTCTACTTACTCTCTTTGGATTATTTTAATTAATTTCAACCATGTTAATTTATTACGTAAATATTGACCTAATGTAGTGATTTAACCAATAAGTGATGATTTAGATGTGGTAACAAACGGGATAAAAAAGAATAATCAATGACACACAAACCAAAAGATATATATGTCTTAGTCGCTAGCTTCTTTAATATCGTGTTATTTTAAATCAACGACAATGAACATGTTAAGTCAAGATTTTAAAAATAAACTAAATGATGGCATAATAATATATTTCTCTATTTTAATGTTGACTTAGGTCAATAATATTCTTAGTAATATCAAAAAATTATGACCCTAAATTACCTAAAATCGTCGCTACGGTATATATATCATAGATATTTTATGCGAAAATATTCATTCAAAACTTTATCATAAAACATAGCAATAAAAATACATGTTTCCTAGAAAGTCTTTAAATAAGATAGGTAAAAATTGAAATAATATAGAGTAAAAATATTTTATACGTTCTATATGCTACTAAATTTAATGCATGCTACCTTATATTAACCTATAGTCTACGAAATTTAAANTAACCTATAGTCTATGAAATTTAAATTGCAAACAAGTTTATGCATGTGTCATGGTCTCCTGAATTGCAATGTCACCGTTAGCCGTATAAAGGAGTCTTGCTTTTATCTGTAAAAATAAGAGTAACACATGACTTGAGTATTTTAAGAAATACTTATTGAGTGACCCCACTATTGGGTCAGATGCAAGCACGTACAATCATGAGTGGGACCTATCATATCAATTTATATTCTTTAGGCGACTATCCTAAGCTGGTTAATTAGATTTGTATTTACTGTTCTACACACATTTCACACGTGCAAGTATGAACCCACCAGTCGGTTCATGCACCTCCTGGGCCCGTTTTTGTCAGGTGAGCATTCTCTAGGAGTTGTTGATGTTGGACATCCATTAGGAATAGCGATTGTCGCAGCATTATAATAAATATAATGATCATTTCCCTGCCTCATAGTGTACACGTTCGTACCATCGTAAAAGAAAAAGGGGTATCCCCCATTACATGAACACATTATGATACATGAGGTCCCAACATTTTTTCTTTCATTATCATGTATAACAACCCCCATAACATTTTCCTTTATATCATATCATTTTATCATAACTTTTCATGCGTGTATATCGGGTTGGACATTATGTCAATTCATCATATTCAATGTCATTCATATTATATATCATTCATGTCGTCATAAACATGTCATGTCTTCTAACGTATCATATCATTCCATGCACATATCATTCATTGTATTACAACATACATTGTATCATCAATTATACTGCATTATAACATATACCATAATATTCACATCATATCCTGAGCATGTCATTAAGCATATCATGAGTGGTCATATGATCATACAAGATACAATTTTAACGAATCTGATAGTATGGTCACTTACTTAGTTGACCTTAACCATCGTTTCCCTAAATTCAAGTATATTTGTCTTCCGTCCCTCGAGGTTGCTCCAAGTATCGGCGGTTGTAGTTTCCTAATAGAACGTCCATCTCGTTTTGTTAATAACTCAAATTAACTTAAATCGAGAAATTGGACTTTAAACTGACCTTAATTTCCTCAAATAAGGTCAATTTCAACTTCAGGATGGTCGGAACGATGAAAATTTGGCGAAAACTCCTTTACCGAGCCGAGGGACTGATTTTCGAGCTGCGGAGTCGAGTCAAAGCCGAAGCCGCATAAGCCAAAGGAGTTTTTGGCTCGGGCACGACATGTGGCGCAATGAGGTGCTGACGTGTGTGAAGGACGTAATTCTTTGGTTGAGGCGTAGCAGGTGGGTCGGATCTATTCGTGTGACTGGGTCTTGAGTTGTGGTGTAGGGCTGCAAGTTCCTAGCATTCTGGCCGATGGTTCTTGGGTCACTGGATTGGAATAGGGTTATGGTACTCGGGTTGTTCGATGGGTTTCCGACCCGGATCCACGGATTTCATCTTCCTTACCTGATTTCTACCATTTTTCTTTGATTTTCTCTCTCTTCTATAACCATAACTAAGTTTTTTTTTTTTTTTTTTTGTTATATTATATACTCTAAAAATAAATTTTGTCATTGAAAGTATGAAATTCTTGCATTAATTTGAGGTACTTTTCCCTTATCTTTTCCAACGAACCTATTTCCTCGCTCACATTTTTCAAAATATTTCTCTCGAACATGACCCGAGGCTCGAACATAGATTGAGATTGTCCACGAGTTCGAACTTCACATGACTAGCTTGTTCGTTGGGTTAGAACAAGTGTCGCATAATCGCAGTCCCACAGACATATGAGTGCAAGTGTGACAACACCAACAAGGTATAACTTCTTTTTCGGTAACTCAATTATGGGAACATTAAAGTTAATCGTACTAGGTAATATAGTCCTGTAGTAGGTAATATAGTCATGTAATATGATCAAGAAGAATATTTCGTTCTAGTTATTATATTGTTTAATTATGGGGATGTATTGTTTGATAAATATGGTGGGTGATTGAGTTGGTGAATATTATACGGATATGGTCAAACTGTATGTGACCAAACTGACAGGAATACAATGCCTTTCAATGTATTATTACGTCTAAACCAAACCAGTTTTGGTATAATCTTCAAAATGTGTCGGCCAATTAATATTATATTTCATACCCAAACAACCATAATAATTTAATTCGTTTTCATACATATCCACTTATAAAGTTTAGTAGTTGGATTTGTCACCTTATGGAGTGACGGTAAAATTTATTTGAAGAGTGAAACAAGAGAAGCGTATACATCAATATTGTATATGTCACGATTTTTTATCTTTAGTGAACCTCTCTCAATAGAATTTGAACTTATATGAAGTTCTGACCATCTGTTAGATAAAAAAGAACGAATGGATCTGATAGGATTCTCGATTATTCTTCTTGATCGAGCTACTTTTCAACTAAAATAGCATAATTGACTTTAGAGTTCTTGTGGTCCACATCAACCAACATGTGTTAGCTCACTTTGATTTATCTTTTGACACCTGGCTTCAATTTAAATCTTATTTGTTTATGTTTAAACATACTTGACTCCGTGATCACAATAATACATTTGACCTTCATGTAACAACGACTATAAAAATTTGTTTAGAAATAAGAGTGTGACATTAAAAACATGAAAAACATGCATACCAGTGTGATATTTGTTGCAGACTCTATGCTTAATAGGAATAATTTAGTGTAACAAGAATTTTAGGGATTACCAAGAGGGTTAAACTTAGTTGAACTTACTTTCTCCCAATTGGAAGAAAAATGGTTATATACCCTTTAATTATAGTTTTTGTTGATTTTTTTTTTTTTTTTTTTTTTTTTTTT
>NC_036638.1:15951574-16053650 GCF_002806865.2 Cucurbita pepo subsp. pepo
TTTAGTTCTTCTCGTTTTTGTATTTGACATTATGGTCCACTTTCACCCATGACAGCCGTGGTGGATTCTAGTAAAAGCAAGTAGTTTAGTTATCTAAATTGACTCAATCAAATCATTTGAGTTGATTTAACTAATCTATCACTTTGGTCCGAGTTAATACCATTTTCAAACAAAAAAAAAACATATTTAAATTGATTTTATTTTGATCAACAGGTCGATTTCGATATCATTTTCATGAACATGAACTTACATAGATCGGTTTGATATCGATTTTGGTCATGATCATAATTATAAATGCATGCATTGAATTTGTGTGGTTTAGATGAAACAAAAAGAGTATTAATCATTTTCATGCCAATTAAGCATTCATCATCTCTATCTATCAAAGCTTAATTAAATATGATTGACATCTCATCCACCCATCTTAAATTTCCTTCCATCTTCATAATCAAGCTTTTTTAATCATCAATTATTCCTTACTCGCCCCGTGGATTTGGTTCATATACCCACTTTTTCCAGCACCATTTTAACTAACTTTTTTTAAAAAAATATATACCTATTCAAAATTAATACAAAACCCATAAATAAGTTCAAATTATTTAAATATATGTCGGTTCCTACGACACTCCAACGCTGACTTCAAAAGGGTTGAATTGTGAGATCCCACATGAATTGAAGAGAGGAAAAAGTACCAGCAAAGATGGTGGACTCTGAAGGGGTGAATTATGAAATCTCACGTCGATTGGAGAGAGAACAAACCATTCTTTATAAGACGTATTTTAAAATCTTGAGGAGAACGAAAATCCAAGAAAGAACTATTATACACAAAAATATATACGATTTTAATCCTTGAATATTCAATTAAATAAGTGACAAAGGAAGTATAGCTGGAATTATGGACCCTACCTTTTAATTTAAATTTTTTTGAAATATTAATAAGAACAATCATAGAAGGGAAAGATGGGCTCTTCATTAATTGTCAATGCAACATTTTGTTCCAATGTCTATATGCTTCACTTATTTATTCATCTTTATCAAGTAGAATTTGATCTATATTAGATAAAGGTGTTCATATGATCCGATAATCTGATTAATTTCAATTATTCATTCCAAACTATAAACATTGGGTTCGATTNGTAGAACCAAGTTGTAAAGGGTAAGGGAGGAGGGGGCCAACACATAAATTTATTAAATTTTACCTCTCACAATTCTCCAACCAATTAATTATTTCATTTTCCTCAATCATTGCATGTTTTTAGCCAACTTTTTTTCGTCCATAAGAATCCAATGCCAAGAAATGGGTATCTTTAAACACCTTATTATAAGCTTTTTTAGGTTTACACGTGAATTTATTTGGGGTGAATTCTAATAAATAAAAATTTTATAGATTGATTTGATTTATTGGTTTCCGTAAATTAGATTAGGTTGAGCTCAACCAACTGAATTTATTTCAAATTGAGGTGTAAATCTTAATTGNCATTGGTTTCCGTAAATTAGATTAGGTTGAACTGAACCAACTGAATTTATTTCAAATTGAGGTGTAAATCTTAATTGAACGTTAAACAAATAAATAAATAGATGTTTTACAACATAATAACAACAAAAACTTGAATAAACTATCTAACTAACTCAAACACCCTAACCCAAAAATGCTATAGCTAGGTTGGGNAAAAACTTGAATGAACTATCTAACTAACTCAAACACCCTAACCCAAAAATGCTATAGCTAGGTTGGGTTCATTCTTTAATAAGAGTTGTTTTTGTAGATAAATTTCGGTTTTCAACAATTAGGTTAAGTCTAAAAATGTTCAATCCATGAACATCCTTATTAAGGCATAAATTTCACAAATATAAAATTTTTCTTTAAATGCAAAGATTAACTTAATATTCAGAGAGAAAGNCCAATCCATGAACATCCTTATTAATGCATAAATTTCACAAATATAAAAATTTTCTTTAAATGCAAAGATTAACTTAATATTCAGAGAGAAAGATTGAAATATCTTTTTATGTTGTGATTTTAGAGAATTTTTCTTAATAATTTCGAGTTAAACTTTAACGAAAACCAATCTAGAATCGCTAACAGATAGCCTAAATTAATTAAATTACGAAAGTTTAGGGTTTTTTCGTTAGAAGATTTGATTTTTTTGAGATGATATTGAAAAGCATGAAATATAGTTTGATAAGGCATCATTGAAATCTCCCCCATTGCTTAATTTATATGCATTTGTGAGGCCCTCTCCCCACTTTTACATAATTAAATAAGGTTGTTTTAGGGAAAGAGGAACTTTGGGTTCTTTTTTTGTTCAATTTTAATATCAATCCCATGTGCAACATTATAACTTTGTCTCTCATTTAACCCATCAATTACAATCTCAAAACTTTTTTTTTTATTTTTTATTTTTGTAAAGTTTGAGAGTAATTATTGTTTCTTTTTTAGTGTTATTTATTTTTGTTTGAAATGTTAAATTAAAAGTTTTTAGGGTTTTGAATGACAACTCACAAAGAGTTGTATTCAACTCTTTATGTGTCATTTTCTATGTCTTATTTCATAGGTAAGATTTCGTATCATCTCAATAGGAAACGAAATATTTTTTATAAATATGTGGAAATCTCTTCTTAACATACTGCGTTTTAAAATCGTAAGACAGACGACGAGGACACTGGACTCCCAAAGAGAGTGGGTTGTGAGATCTCACATCAGTTAAGATGAAAACGACTCATTGCTTATAAGGGTGTGGAAATATCTCCTTAACATACGCATTTTAGAATCATGAGACAGATGGCAAGGACGTTGAGCTCTCATTCTTATAAGGGTATGAAAATTTTTCCTTAACAGACGTGTCTTAAAATCGTAAGGTTGACCGCCATATATGACGGGCTAAAGCGGATAATATCAAGCTATAATAATTAAGTCAATTATAGAAATTTGGATAAAAATAATGTATTAAAGCATGGTTGATGTGACATTATTAAACACCTTTCATTTGGAATTTAATTGCATTATTAGCATATAGGTTAAGCTTTCACTCTAATTTAGATAATGACATATTTCTTTAATTTATTAATTAACGAATGCTTTATTTAGTCTTTGCCAAATTAATCATTCTTATCGAATAATTAAATCTTTTGAAACTAATGACATATTTCTTTAATTTATTAATTAATTAATGTTTTTTTTTTATAGTCTTTGCCAAATTAATCATTTCTCATCTTATAATTAAATATTTTGAAACTAAATTAAACTTAAAATCAATGGATTGAAATTAATTTCGATAAATTTGATTAAAAATTGACTCGAAATAGTTTAAAATTTTTAAAATCTCCGAGAAAAAAAAAAGAGTCAAAATCAAAATAGCAACATGACTAAATATGAACTGTTCTAGTAAAGTCATCCAAACCCACGCGCCAATTTAATATTTGAAACGCACTCGCATTTATTATTTGACAGTATAATTCACGCGCTAGAATGAAAGTGGAGGTTGAATCTCCGTTATTTATTGTATTAAATAAAAAATCAAGCGAAAATTGAGTTTATTTTTTAATTATAAAATTAATTTTTTTAATTTTTTAATATCAAGTGCTCTCTGACTCACCCGAAAACCCAAATTCTATAGAAATATAGAAAATATAATTCTGCTAACGTGGGCATAAATTCTGTTAGCGTTAACTGCCACGTTAGCGCATTTTAGCACAACCTCCAAATTCCAAAAAAAAAAAAAAANCTTTTCAAAATATTCACTGTGTTTGCTTCATCTTGTTCTTCTTCCTTTTATATTCTCTTTTTATTTTCAAAAGAGCTCTCTATTTTGTTTTAGCTGTAGGTTTCCTTTCCTGTTACTTCTACATAGATATATATATATTTTTCTAATAATATGCGATGATTTCTTAGCGCTGAGACTTCACCGATTTCCCCTGTTTTCTTTGAGATGTTCTTCAGTTTGTAGCTGGAAAGAAAGGGGTTTCTGAAAAGAGAAGGAAATTTTGGAGAAATAGCTTTTGGGTTTTCAGATCTGAAGGAACAGAGCTGGTTCGAAATGTGTCTTGTCTTCATGAGTTCATTCGACAATCAAAACCCACTTGCCATGCTGGTTTCTTTCTGGGTTTGAGCTCTGTTTGTCGGGGGGTTTTTTCTTTTTTCTTTATCGAAATTCTTTAGCCGCCGCCTTCTGGGTTTTTGAGGAATTTGGGGGATTTTTTGCTCTTTGGAATTGGGATCTGTTGAAAGGAAAAGAAATGTTGGCTGTTGGTAGTCCTTTTGCCAGTGTTCGCACGAGCTCTAGTTGTAATGCTTTACTCAGAGAACTTCAGGTCTATCACTTTCTTTGTCTTCTTTCTTGTTTTGTTTGTAATTTTCTTTACAATGATGGGTTTGCGGCTCATGATGAGTTCTTTTGGGGGCTATGAGAGCTGCTACCGCTAATAATTCCCAGGCTAGTTTTGTGCTTTTTGACATTTGAGGAGTAATGAATCTCTTCTGGAAGCTCTTTTTTGGGGTTTATGTTGAATTGATAGCCTTCGCCTTTGCTCTCTCTTTCTCTTGTTTAGATTTGTCCTGAAATTTCACTGTATCTTTGATGGTTCTTCTGTTGAGGAGTTTCATGTGTTCATGTGTTCATGTTTACAATTCACCTGATCGAAGTTCACTGACTCTCTCCTCTGATGATTTCAGCAAATATGGAATGACATTGGCGAGAGTGAAGCTGACAAAGACCGTATGCTCCTGGAATTGGAGAGGGAATGCTTGGAAGTGTATCGGAGAAAGGTCGAGGAAGCTGTGAATGCCAAGGCACGGCTCCATCAATCCGTTGCGTCGAAGGAGGCCGAGGTTGCAACATTGATGGCTGCTCTTGGTGAACTAAGTTCTTCGGTAAAGATACATTAAAGTTTCTAGTGTTCGAGAACGAGTTCGAGGGTCCTTGCAATTGTTCTTAAATTATTGGCAAGAGTTGAATTATGTTCCATGACCATTTTGGTTGATTGTGTTTGTAATTTGTTTCCTGTGGTGGCAGAGTCAGGTTGAGAAGAGGTCCAAAACATTGAAGGAAAAGCTTGCTTCTGTCACTCCCTTAGTAGAAGAGTTGAAGACAAAGAAAGAAGAGCGTTTGAAACAATTCGCAGATATAAAAGCCCAAATCGAGAAGATCGGTGTCGAGATTTCAGGATATAGCAACCATCTTAACGACCACACGATCATCAATACTTTAACCTTGGAAGAAACAGACCTGTCTTTGAGAAAGCTTAACGAGTATCAAACTCATCTTCGCACCCTGCAAAAGGAGAAGGTTCGAGAATAGTAACTTAAGGATATCATGTGAAGCGATTTATTTCACGTTAAAATGATAATTGACAAGAAATTCTTTGCAGTCTGATCGACTTCATAAGGTTTTGGAACATGTTAGTGAGGTTCATTCTCTCTGTGGCGTTCTTGGCGTGGATTTCGGCCAGACTGTAAGTGATGTGCATCCGAGCTTAGAAAGAACGAGCGTGGAACAAGCTACAAATATCAGCAATAGCACATTGGAAGGCCTAGAACACACTATTCGTACATTGAAAGCAGAAAGGAAAACTCGAATTCAGAAGGTAAGCTCATTCAGATCATCGCTCGAGATTTCGTTCCGTTTGTCCTAATTTTGTAACCTGCCTTAACCTGCAGTTGAAGGACATATTAACATCACTATTTGAACTTTGGAACTTGATGGACTCCTCACATGATGAAAAGAGTAAATTTTCCCGGATAACTTCCATTGTACGTGTACCCGAAACAGAAGTCACAGAACCAGGTCTTCTCTCCACAGAGACGATTGAACAGGTTTGGAGCATTCTCAATAAGATTTTCATGTCGGCCCTCGAAATGAAAAACGCTCAAGTTCCATTTTGGTTGATGTTTCCAGGCATCAGCAGAAGCGGAGAGGTTAACTAAACTAAAAGCGGGTCGGATGAAACAGCTCGTAATGAAGCGAAGGTCTGAGTTGGAGGAGATTTGTAGAATGACTCACATTGAAGCTGATCCTAGCACAGCTTCTGAGAAATCAAATGCTTTGATAGATTCAGGTAATCAAGTCCTAGATTATTCAAACTTTCATCAAACTTACTCTTCCTTAGTTATACAAAATCGACTTCTCGCTTTGTCGTTTTATAGGTCTCGTAGATCCTTCTGAACTCCTTGCAAACATTGAAGTGCAAATCGTCAAAGTAAAAGAAGAAGCCACAAGCCGAAGAGACATAATGGATCGAATAGACCGTTGGCTGTCAGCATGTGAGGAAGAAAATTGGCTTGAAGAGTATAATCAAGTAAGCCGAGTATTTTTGGCTTTGCCTGCAATTTCATATCGTGTTCGTATTTAAAAGTTATGCACTGCATGTTTGGGTAGCTAGCGGGTTTATGAACTCTTCGACTTGTTTTGCTAATGGAGTCCAATGTGATTAGTTTGGTTTGCTCTAGTGTACTAACATCTTGTCATTCAAATTGCAGGACGAGAATCGTTATAACGCAGGGAGAGGTTCACACGTTAATCTGAAACGTGCAGAACGAGCAAGAGTGACTGTTAGCAAAATCTCAGGTATTTTTCTCAGGAAGAAGATGAACAATTAATGGAACATCCTTTATCCTTATATTTAGTTGGGTTGATTTGTTAATGAGAACAAATGGTGAAATTGATACGTCCCACAAAACGAACAAAACGAACGTTTCGTTAAAAGATGTGAGATCCCACATTGGTCGGAGAAGGGAACAAAGCATTCCTTATTAGGGTGTGGAAACCTCTCCCTAATAGACATGTTTTAAAACTGTGAGGCTAACGGCAATACGTAATGGGTCATAGCGGACAATATCTACCAGCGGTGGGCTGTGGTTGTTACAAAAGATTTCCAAAATTTAACCAACAAAACATACAAAACGAACACT
The DNA here is from genome assembly GCF_002806865.2 of Cucurbita pepo subsp. pepo. Taxonomy (NCBI): domain Eukaryota; kingdom Viridiplantae; phylum Streptophyta; class Magnoliopsida; order Cucurbitales; family Cucurbitaceae; genus Cucurbita; species Cucurbita pepo. The sequence goes on from NC_036638.1 coordinate 15,958,482, forward strand.
AACTAAGTGCCAAACTCGACGTTCTTAAAAGCAACGGTTGAAGTAAAGAAGAGTAATGATTTCACCGATTGTTCGAGTTTATTTCAATGAAATATAAACTTCTAAAGAGCTAATGGTGTTATTTCTTTTCAGCTATTGTTGATAATCTGATAAACAGAACTCTGGCCTGGGAAGATGAAAAGAAGACTATGTTTCTTTATGATGGGGTAAGGATTAATCCTCCCCATCCTTTTATCATCTGCATCATTTAGATTGGGAAGCTTATTAGTTGTTCTTGTTTCAGGCAAGATTGGTGACTATACTTGAAGATTATAAGTTAAGTAGACAACACAGAGAAGAGGAGAAAAAGAGACACAGGGTACTTTCATTTATGTTCTTATTTTGAGTTATGAGCTTAATCCATTCTCTTTACTGCCGTTTCCTGAAAAGAGACAAAAACCTTCCATTCCCAGGATCAAAAGAAACTCCAAGATATCCTCTTAACAGAAAAGGAAGCTATGTATGGATCTAAACCCAGTCCTAGGAAGAGCAACAGCTTTAGGAAGACTAATGGATATCGGGCGAACGGGAATGGATCAATGACACCAATGCCTCGTCGAAACTCTGTTGGTGGAGCGACCCCAGAGCTCCTCACTCCTACATCCTATTCTGGGCGCCAAAATGGATACTTCAAAGAAATGAGGAGGTTGTCTACTGCCCCATTGAATTTTGTGGCCATGTCTAAGGATGATACAATGTCATATGCTTCCATGTATGGATCTGAGCCAGGTTCTCCACCCCGGAGTTAAATCTTAATGCTCTCGTCATGGTATGTTTACTCACTTCTAACTGAACGGTAAACTCGATTAGATATCGACCAAAACTGGTCGAACTAAAATGGTTCCCATGGCACTCTTTTTATTTCAATTGTGCTCTATCTAACCAGGAGCTCGTATGTGATCCACAGGGAAGGCACAACGGTCCGGGATATTCGTATACGTAAATTAATGCAGCAGCAGCAACAACTTTGTGAATAAGAAACAATTTGTAAACTAGTTTACAACTGTGATTCAATAGGACAACTTGGAGGAGGGAATGCAACTAACAGGTTGAGGAGGCGTAGAAGATGGTGTTTTGGCAACTCGACGCATGTATGGTATAAAATAGGTAGTGACGATAACAGATAAGTAGCTCGAAACCATGCATCTAAGGTTTCTTGTATGTTGAAATAGGAAGATTTGATATAGTAGGGAGTGCGACCACAATGTTGTGTGGATTTTGTTAGTGTTTTATGTATTGTATATATTATGTTTCTCAAACTAAAGCAACCATTCGATTTTAGATTCTTGATCTTTTGGAGATGATGCATATTCCAGGTGTTTCTGAGTATTGAGTGTAATCCTTTTCATCTTACTGTTTGTTTCCTTTAACTATAATATGGTATGGTAAATCTCCCTCCCTCGAACTACCCCGTACCCAGACAAGGCATGTTCTGTTCCACATTCACCGATTACCTGGAGATTGAACCAGGTGCTACATCACAGATGATCTACTCTACTCGAAAATGTACTCTACTCGAAAATGTCTAGGCCAAGTTGCAAAATTCACTTGTCAATTCTTGTTTGAGGTAAATTTTGGTTTTTTTTCATTTCTACTTAAATAAAACAGCCAAGATGTTTAACAAGTCTATGGATATTTGTAACTGTTCAAGTCTACTGCTAACATATATTGTCCTCTCAAGTCTACTACTAACATATATTGTCCTCTCTCTAACATATATTGTCCTCTCAAGTCTACTACTAACATATATTGTCCTCTCTCTAACATATATTGTCCTCTCTTTGGGCTTTTCTTCCCCGTTTTTAAAATGAGTTAATTTGAGAGAAGTTTTCACACCTTTATAAAGAAAGGTTTCATTCCATCTCCAATCGATCCCACATCAATTGGAGAGAGAAACAAGTGCCAATGAGGTGAGAAGAGAGTGGATTGCAAGATCCCAGATCGGCTGGGAGGAGAACAAAACATTGATTATAAAAATATAGAAACTTCTCCTTATCAAACACGTTTTAAAGCAGAACCTTGAGGGAAAGCCCGAAAGGAAAAGCCCAATTTTTATAAGAGTGTGGAAACTTCTCCTAGCATATGTATTTTAAGAACCTTGAGGGGAAGCCCGAAAGGAAAAGCCCAAAGAAAACAATATCAGCTAGCAGTGGAACGTTTCCACTAGGCAGAGAGCAAATCAATTTTGAGTAAAGTCCACAGAACTGAGTTTCCTATTAATCTAACGACCAGTGCACACCAAACTTCATGATAATGTGAGATTGCTTGGTCTGGGAGAAAGACATAGGACAAGCAAAACTTCAACTTTTGCTTCTATTGGAGGATATGTGGCAGCCAACAATAAAATATCCAAATCAAGAAAAAGCTAGGCAAATTTCCATTCCTAATAACTCAAAGCTTGTTCAGCAATTTCATAAGCTCAGATAAAGAATCATTGTTTAAGATGCAATTCCAGAGGATCTAAAGCAAAACAGAGCACAAATTCATGAACAATCCAAATCCCTGACCTGAAGCAAAACCGAAGATGAACTTGTTCCAGTTTGCCTGTGTTCTTTCTTCCCTTCCTTCACTAATCTTCAACATGGAACAAAGAAATAGAAACACTTCCAAAAGGAATCTCAAATAAATGAAAGTTCATCCAGATAAATTCTTTTGTTTGCACGTATCACATAAGCTGAAGAGGAAAATAAATAAAAGAACCAAAGTGTCCAAATGTCGTAAACAATTATGAAATGTTAATAAAACTCATGAAGAAACTACAGACTACCAGTAGAGCTCTGCAGAAGGGTGCAGATATATACACAATTCAAGCAGACGATTGAAAATACCAACAGAATTAGTCTACTTGATTGTGACGAACTTATTAGTACCATGTCGTGCCCAGTGAGACCTCAAATCGATCGGGTTAGCAAAATTATAGCCATCAGCTGCTAGTTTCTCGAGTACCTTCTTAAACGCACCCTGACTCATTTTTCGCCCAGCTATCCTCGCACCTCGCCTTTTGTCACTCATGGGCAAAGGATAAGTCGATATGTTGGTAGTACAACAAGCAGACTGCCAACCACCACATCCCCACCTATAACATTGATGAGGAGAACCAGTGCAAGAGCAAACCGGGATCGGAATACCTGAAATGTCCATATCAATACCATTTATAACAAGATCAATATTCTTCTTCGGTGGTTTTGCACGAGGCACGGCGGTGCTAGTATCTTTCAGTTTCCTCGGTTTTTTAGCTTTAGGAGTTTTGGGGCCAGTCTCACTACTCTGTCTTTTCTTAGCTTTCCCACCTTCCTTCTTAACTGGAGGCTCTTCAACTCTATTTGCTACTAGTTCATCCCTAGATGAAGAGGGTGGCTGCAAGATCTGCAAGGAGTGAGCTCCTGAAGTTTCTGGAAGAACAGGATAATTGTGATTGGCAGGTAACATATTGAGAAACCTATCTCTGGGGTTACCTCCCCAATTATCCCTAATATAGTTCATATGAACCGGTGCTTCAGAGACAACGCAATCTCGAGGATGGAACGTTGGGTTCGCATTCACCATAACAGAAGGATCACGGCCGGGTAAGAAATGTTTCATGTCCCGCTCAGTAATTGGGGACATGAGCTGCAGGCCAAGATGGCCTTTAAAGGACGGCTCATAATAGCCCCAATTGCGCATGTTCAACGCATCATCATCCATGAGAACTACACATCAAACATAACAACAATGAGAGAAAAGTTCTTAGGTTTTGAACCTTCCCAATAGCAGTACTTGGATGGCGATTGTTCAACCACATCATAATGGCTCGCAAATGAAAACAAATCAAACAACAAAAGATCCAAAAGGGAAAAATAACAAGACAATTAATAGGATCAATTAAGGAGAAGCAGCTCCGAAATTGAAAATTTATTATCAAACGATTTAGACACTAATTTTATAGATCGACCTTCTAAATATTCCGTAGTAAAACAGAATTCCAGATCCAACATTCAATTCAACAAAGAAGACAAAAGAAGAAACATCCAATCGAGAAAATTAGGGCAAGGATCTCATTCCCGCGGCCCAGGAAATCAAAACTGGTTCTCATTTACAACATTGCAAGCAAATAGAAGCCCTAAACGGAGATTCACAAAAGTCAAAAACCCCCCGAAAGAGAACAAAACTTGAGAAATCAGAGACCCATGATGCAGAACGCACAAAAAATTAGGGTTTCCAAAATACTGAAATCCCAAAAACCACAGATCTGAGGAAAATTGCAGCAGAAAATCAGGAAATCACAAAAACAAAAGAAGAAGCAAATGCATATTTATATGGGGTTGCAGATAACAGGGGTAATAGTACAAGAAGGACCCATATATTCAAACTCGAGAGAGAGAGAGAGAGAGAGAAAGAAAGAAAGAGAGAAGGAGAGAGAAAAAGAGAGAGAAAGAAGGGGTCGGGGAGAGAGAGAACTTACTTGGGTGGGTGTAAACGTCTCTTTAGGGTTTTGCCCTTCTGGAGAGAGAGAGAGAGACAGAGACAGAGAGGAGAGAGGAGAGAGGAGAGAGGAGAGAGGAGAGAGAAACCTCAGAAAGAGAGAGAGATAGAGAGAACTGTGTGAGAGAGAGAGAGAGAGAGAGAGAGAGAGAGAGAGCTAAAAATGGGTATCTATCAAAGAAGTAGTTGTCGCTTTAAAAATAAGGTGAGAGGGAAAGGGTAACCAAACCAAGTTTATAAATTTATTTATTTATCCCCCAAATAAAAATAAAAATAAAAATAAAAATAAAATNCCGAAATCCCAAAAACCACAGATCTGAGAAAAATTGCAGCAGAAAATCAGGAAATCACAAAAACAAAAGAAGAAGCAAATGCATATTTATATGGGGTTGCAGATAACAGGGGTAATAGTACAAGAAGGNTGAAATCCCAAAAACCACAGATCTGAGGAAAATTGCAGCAGAAAATCAGGAAATCACAAAAACAAAAGAAGAAGCAAATGCATATTTATATGGGGTTGCAGATAACAGGGGTAATAGTACAAGAAGGACCCATATATTCAAACTCGAGAGAGAGAGAGAGAGAGAGAAAGAAAGAAAGAGAGAAGGAGAGAGAAAAAGAGAGAGAAAGAAGGGGTCGGGGAGAGAGAGAACTTACTTGGGTGGGTGTAAACGTCTCTTTAGGGTTTTGCCCTTCTGGAGAGAGAGAGAGAGACAGAGACAGAGAGGAGAGAGGAGAGAGGAGAGAGGAGAGAGGAGAGAGAAACCTCAGAAAGAGAGAGAGATAGAGAGAACTGTGTGAGAGAGAGAGAGAGAGAGAGAGAGAGAGAGAGAGCTAAAAATGGGTATCTATCAAAGAAGTAGTTGTCGCTTTAAAAATAAGGTGAGAGGGAAAGGGTAACCAAACCAAGTTTATAAATTTATTTATTTATCCCCCAAATAAAAATAAAAATAAAAATAAAAATAAAATAAAAATAAAAATAAAACCAAATTGAAAAGCAAAATCCATTATCTTCCATACTTTTTATGTTTGAGATCAATTAATCACATGAGACACACCATAATTAATCCTTTTATTTCTTCTTATTCTTTCCCTTCAAATTAATTGGAATGTTTAGTGATGCAATTTCAATTATTAAATCATAAATAATTGGTCTTCTCTACTAATATCATTTCCAAACCATAGACTTCCAAGTAAAACAATCAAAAGTCTACATTTTCAAATACCGTACGAGATCAATTATTCAACTAAAGCTTCTCCCCATTCTCCATTAACATTATTTTACATATGTTCTGCTTTCAAATGACTTCTTTCGGTTTAAATCATGAGATTCAAAGTTCAGAAAACTCATTATTCTTAGAGGAAATTACTTTCAAAAACTGTTGGTAGGTATTTAGAATAAGATTTCAGCATAAACATATACGTCCTAAGTGTGCATAATTGTCTCAATAACTTCTTGTACATTCAACATAGTTCAACCAAAACTATCGTGCGTGCATGGGAGGCCATCAAACAACCCTTTAGACTTACCCTTCCTGACTTTCAGTGTTATTTAGACTAACTTGTGCACTCGATAACTACTTGATCTCAAATAATATTTGATCTCGAACAGATTCCATGAACTTGCAACCTAAAATACAAGTCAAGCCTTTAGATGTAACAGCTCAAGCCGAAGCCCACTGCTAGCCGATATTGTTCTCTTTGAGTTTTCCTTTATGGACTTCCCTTCAAGATTTTAAAACGCATATGTTAGGGAGAGGTTACCCTTATAAAGAATATTTCGTTCCCTTTTCCAAGGTGGGATCTCACAATCCACCCTCTTGGGAGCCCAACGTCCTTATTAGTACACCACCCGATATCTGACTCTAATACTATTTGTAACAGTCTAATTTCACTGCTATCAGATATTGTCCGCTTTGAATTTTTCTCTAAGGGAGAGGTTTCCACACCCTTATAAATAATGTTTCGTTCCCCTTTCCATCAAACGTGGGATCTCAAATTAGACTATGGTTAACTTCAAAGGTATTTAGAATACCTACAGAAACCTAGTTCTTTCCATCTCATATAACAGAGTATTCTAACTACTGGCAGTATGAAGTAAGCATAACCCTTGCAATCATTTACTTTGTGAACTCTCTAATCCTCCTGTAATCTTTCACCTTCAAGCATAATCTATATTTCATCAATCAACTCTAGATTGAATATCAATGCTAAGGCAGTTTCCAGAATATCTCACTTCTATAATCAACAGAAAGGAATCAGTTGCTATTTTATACAAATGTCTCTCTGTAAAAGAACAAAACCCATGAACAACAGCTAAACGTAACCAAAAACTTGAAAAAGAAATTCCAATTATGCCTTCTAACTTCAGAGACAAAGTTTCCTGGTGTCATAGGGGTGAATCAAATGCATGGACAAAAATGAGACCCATGGTCCTATTACCAGGGAATGTCTGAGAATAAGACAGCCTGTTGATAATACTCTGCAAGACTTCAATACAAACTAGAAGAAATTCCATAAAGAGTTATGCAATATCAACTACTAATAAGCATTACACCAACATAAACATGTCAAAATCTAAATAATCCTATCAAGAAATTCTATTGAATAAACGTTGGTACCATTCTTTTTCTCTATCAGTTGAGAGAGAGCAATTGAGGGTTGTAATTCCCAATTGCTTACGAGTTAATGTCTTCAGCTAAAAACTTTAGCAGATGAACATGTTATTACAAAAGAGAATTTATAACAAAATATACATGAGCGGCCATCTCAGATGCCATGTCCCTGGATAGGCTGATTAAAATCACGATTACCATGATATTCAAGTCTTATATGACTTTCTGTAAAAAGGAAAAGGTTGACAGAGAAAAAATATTGAATAAATTCATAGGGCAAACTGTTAGTTCTGTCTGTAACAGATGGCTAGATCATCCATTTACATTGAGCAAAATAAAAGAGAATGCAGAATGCCAAACCAGTTGACCTTCAACTAAATACTACCACCATATCATTCACTTTGGTGCTATTCTACATTCTATACTCAATTTTGAAGGAGTACACGGCAATGAACAAGTTAAATGATAAGTAGATAACTGATCCAAGACAAACATGGAAAGAAAATGGCATTAAGAAACAATCCAATAAATCACGAACTATTACAAAAGGAATCAGGATTGAAGAAGATGCAGATTTCGAAATTTCATAAACCCATGAACTATAAAGAACAAAAGTTACCAGCTATAGCTACCCCGAGATTGTTGCAAAAGGTCAGTCACAGATATATACATCTAAAACAAACTCAGCCCTCTAGCATCATACCCTGCTAGTCTACTTGATAGTGACGAACTTATTGGTCCCATGCCTTGCCCAATGGCTTCTTAAATCAATTGGGTTAGAGAAGTTATAACCTTGACCTGCTAGTTTCTCCAAAACCTTCTTAAAAGCACCTAGACTCATTTTTCGCCCAGCAATTCTTGCACCTCGCCGCTTCTCACTCATCGGCAAAGGATGTACAGACAAAGTTGTGGTACAACAAGCTGATTGCCAGCCACCATAGCCCCATCTATAACACTGATGAGGAGTTCCAGTGCAAGAGCATATAGGAATTGGGATACCAGAAATGTCCATATCCAGCCCGTTTATAACAAGATCCATCTTCTTTTTCGGTGCCTTCACTTGCTGAACTGAAGGATCATTATTTTTTGCCTTACGAGGCTTCTTTGGTTTTGGAACTTTTGGAGCACCTCCATTCTGTCGTTTCTTCAGTTGTTTAGATTCCTTCTCAGATGGTTCATCAATCCTACCAACCATTTCATCTATCGATGTGTCATGTGCTTGCAACATTTGCACAGGTTGCGCAGCCGAAGTTTCTGCATGAGTGGAATAACTTGGATTGGGAGGTAACATGTTGAGAAGCTTGTCTCTATTGTGATTTATCCATCCATCCCTGACCCAGTTTGTTGGTACTGATGGTTCAGAAACACCAGACCCCCGTGAATGAAACACACCATTCATGTTAATCATAGCAGAAGGGTTGCGTCCAGGCAGAAAATGCTTCATATCTTGCTCAAAAATTGTAGACATGAGCTGCAGGCGAAGCTGTGCTTTCCCAGACGGTTCATAGTAACCCCAATTACGCATGTTCAACGCATCGCCGTCCATTAGAACTAATGAGTAAACACAACAAGCAGAGATCACAAGTTAGATTCAAGAAACACCTAAGTTATAAACATATCAACGAGTGAGAGCTTGAAATAGTCATTAACATCGTGGAAATACAAGACGAAGACAAACATTAAAAACACAAAAATTAAGATTACAAAAGGGAAGGAAAAAAAAAAACAGGGACTTGAATCACCCAAGAAATAAAAGATCTAGGAAACAAAATGGATGGCATAAAAATAGCATCAGTTAGATATTCCTACAAAATACAAAGATTGACCTGCAGTCTGCAATTAAACTCCTACAAGAAAAACAAAGGTAATCAAACAGTAAACCATCTTCCAAACGCAACAGTGAGAATTACAAATCAACTCCAGCAACACCCAAACGGGTGGATTTTAACACCAAACTCTTCATCAAAAACTAAAAATTAGGGCTTCTACTAACTAAAATCCCAACTCCTTCCATAATCAAACATAGCGCGAAAGCAAAATCAACGATAAACATAAATTAAACCGCTAAACATGGATTTGCACAATAAACCCTAAAAACGATCCAAATTTTAGATTTCAAATTCCCATCATTCGATTACACAACCAAAATAGTCCAGAATCTCGACACATCAGAAGCCAACAAAAAATCTTAAAAAAAAATAAAGGTAAATACAAATAAAGGAAGCATAAAGCACAAATGGATATAGAAAGGGTATGTTTATATATAAATGTCAGTGATGGTCAAAGAGAACACAAGGACCCATATATTTAGAGAGAGAGAGAGAGAGAGAGACAAGAGGAGAGAGAAAACTTACTCGGGTGAGTGTAACCGGCACTTTAGGGTTTTGCCGGAGCAGAGAGAAACAGAGAGAGGAGAGAGAGAGAGAGGAAAGGGCGTAAAAGGCAAAGACAAGAAAAGTGAGTGAAAAAAGAGAAGGTTGTTTTTTTTTTTCTAATATATATATTATTTATATTATTAGTAAAAGAAAATTAAGAAATTAGAAGTCGGCAAAGGCGAAGAAAAAATTGTACCAAATAATATTTTCTTAATTTTATCATATTTTTCCTCTTTTTTTTTTTTCTTTTTCAAGAAACCATAATAATATTTTGTTGATTGGTTGTGTTTTAATTTTTTTTTTTTTTTTTTTTAGAAAAGAAAAAATAATTATTTAGCATTTTAAAAACTATTTTAGGAATGGTATCTATATTTTTTTTAAAATTTTAAAATATAAAAGTAAAAACTTTGTATTTTTTTTTTTTAAATAAAGAAGTATAATATATTATAAATCAATTAATAATAGTTGAGATTCCACCTTATATTTAATTCGTAACTACATAGTTTGCATTCACTTCTTAATCCTTTGTAACGTCTCGTTGGTAATTAAGATTACATCAGGTTTTTGATACTATCTGAGAAATTGATGTCTCTTAATTAAGCTCATACCACTGGTAGATATGGTTCTCTTTGGGCTATGTGGGATCTCACAATCCACCCTTTTCAGGGCCTAACGTCCTCACTCGTACTCGTTCCTCTCTCCAATCGATGTGGGATCCCACATTCCACCCTCTCCCCTTCTGGGCTCAGTGTTCTCGCTGACACATCGTTCAGTGTCTGGCTCTAATATCATTTGTAACGGCTCAAGCCCACCACGAGTAAATATTGTCTTTTTTGGGCTTTCTCTTAAGCTTCCCCTCAAGGTTTTCAAAACGGGTCTGCTAGAGTGAGGTTTCCACACCTTTATAAAGAATGTTTCGTTCCCCTCTTGATGTGGGATCTCACAAGACATGACCAACTAACGAGTAATCTTTCTCATATTCTCGAAAACTTTAAAAGATTTTTTCTCCTATTCTAGGCATACTAAGATAAACTTCATATCTCTCTCTCCCACTTTTCTTTCAAATACTCGGAAGTTGCAATACGCTTAAGTGTCTTTATACTTCTCATTGTTAAATCTAAAAAAAGTTTGTATCTCAAAAGGTCACTACCAACCGTTATAGAAAATACTCTCACTACTTCATTCTCTACGGGTAACATCACTCAAACCAAGTAGAGAATTCTCTTTGAGAGTTAACCAACGTTATCCAAGGGCAGGCTGGTTGATTAACAATGTCAATCACGTTGTCAGTTCCTTAATTATTACGACGTTTTCAACTTGTTCAAAGTCAACTGCTTCATATGCATAACTAACACGTGAACCCTCTTTTACTTCGTGCACTTGCATCAACATTATCTTTACTAAACTCGGAAAGCATTTGTACATCCTAACTCTTAGTTAGCTCCCACATCTATGCTAGCTCATGTTCAACTAGACAATAACAAAACCTTGAAAATTGGAGGTCAAAGGCAAGTCATTGGGGCATCTCGAGTTTCGTGCCTCGTTAAAAGAAGTTGAGCTCTGAGGAGTTTTATAGTCGATTTTGCTGTCATTTGGGCTGAGTGGTCCACATTATCCTGTTTTTGGGCCATCAAACAAAAGCCTATTTATGAACTTTTAACTTTTAATTGAGCTATTAGAAGAAACATGTATGTGAGCTATAACACTCATGATGCAATTGAATCGTTGATTTTGATGTGCTATGACTCGTTAAATGGATAAAACCATCGAAATGGTTAAATAGGCTCGACCCTATTTCATGTTGAAGTAAACATGTTCATGTTTATGAACACTTGAGATTCGAATCATTCCACAAACAAGATGGATCATGTCGAGGTTGAATGATTCTACATGCAACTTAAACTACATAAAATTGGCTAAAGAAAGCACAAATGATCCTTTGACTGTATTTTCCAAGTCTACTTAGAAATACAACGTATATGACTTTATATAACCTCAAAATAAAACTACTAAAGGCATTCCAAGAGTTGTATCATTCATACTTTATAGTCATAATTAACATGTAAATGTAACCTAAAGTAAATAAAAAATCTTAAAATACATAAATGAAATACAATAACTTTAAATTGCTCTAAATTGTAATCTTCCCAAAATTTATAACAATGAAACTTCATTTTTCTTCAACGTGGCATGAATTGAAATCTCTTTTGATAATTTCAACATTTTCTTCACATCTTCATTGAAATATATTGTATGATTGATGTTTCTTGGTTTATATCATATTTGAAGACGATACCTTCGCCACTCCCTTTGAATTTGTGATAGGTTGTGCACGTGTATAACAACATGCATTTAAAAAGATTAAAATTATTGGTACAAGTATACACGGTTACAGTAGTAAGTAATAAGTAGAGTATTCAATCTTTGGAAAACTTTTTTTTTATTACTTTTAGTATTATGAGTTATAGATTATCATTATGTTGTCATCTGTATTATTTTTTTTCTAAAAATATTAAATCTTCGGTAGGTGGCTATCATATTTTCAACTCATTAACTTCAAATCACTTTTTATTACACGACTCTTATTGATCAATAAATAGACCAACCCATAACGGTTAACCTAAGTTGAACATCAAAATTTGTAGGTGAATTAAAAGAACTCGTGACTCAAAAAACTCAATCAACTAAATCTAACTTGTACCTTTTGAATTGGGTTGGGTTCAAATAAATGAAAATTTTATGAATTGAATAGGTTAGGAACCTCCTATAGATTGCCTTAAGACAATCTACAAGTCTTAATTAAATGTCTGAAAATAAATAAATATTTTACAAACTAACATTTTATTAAAAACAAAAATGTGAATAAATGATATGAACAAACATGTTACCATCAACATTCATTGGAGAGGGAACCAAACATTACTCATAAAAATGAGTAAATCTCTCATATCGTGAGGCTAGACAATACGTAATGGGTCAAAGCGAACAATATCTATTGGCGGTGGGCTAGGGCTGTTACAAATGGTATTAGAGCCAGATATCGGGAGACGTGACATCGTTTTGAACAAATATGTATGTATAGTAAATAAGTAGAAAATTTTTAAATAACTAAAAAAACAACTCGACAATTCTACTTGGGTTGCTTGGGTTGCCAAACCAACCTACCCCAAATTTCATGTTGATCTAAGAGATTTCTCCAACGCAACTCGTGTACGCCTTTATTCAAACGTTTAAATCTCCATACTTCACATATGTTGTCCAAAGAAAACGTATTTATTAGACATAGTTTTTAACGAATATGTATTTATTTCAATAGTAATACAACATTTTGCTTTAAGGTTTTTATTATATAAGGCCCACCTATGAGATCTTCCTAAGTTTTATTTACAAATAGGGTAATCTTTTGGACAAAGTTAGTAAATGCTAGAGCTATGGTCATAGATTTATGAACCCACTCACTACCTAAACAGATCTTGTTTAAAAGTCATATCCAATACGCCATACCAAATAGTCTAATAATGTGAAGTTCAGGGTGTAACCGTTTAAGCCTATCGTGAGTAGATATTGTCTTTTTTGGATTTTTTCTTTAAGTTTTTCTTTACAATTTTTAAAATGCGTCTGTTCGTGAGAGACTTTCACATTCTCATACAGGGTGTTTCGTTCTCCTCCCAACCAACCGACCCACGTGGGATCGTACAAAAAAAAAAAAAAAATGATTAGAGAGAAGGTGAAAACAAAGGGTTATAAAAGCAGCAATGGGTTGCAGCGAGGAAATAAGTGAAGATTTGTCTGAATTCTGTTGTTGGTATTCAAAGAAGTGAACCAAAGTTGATTCATTCTCTTCTCCTTCAACACACTCCCACTGAAACTCAATCATAAACCCTCTCCATGAATCATCACCAACAAAGAAAAGAAAATAAAAACCAAACATGTCTGTGTCTCTCTCACCTCTCGTTTGTTGTTTGTCTGTTTGTTTGTTTCAGATTGTTTGTTTTCTCTAGCTGTAAGGAATTTTCATTCTTGTTTTCCTTCAAATCTTGTGTCTCTCTGCTGTACTGTCTCTAAAATGAATTATAAGAGAGAGAGAGATACAAAGAGGCTGACAAAAGTTTTTTTTGTTAGGTAAGGTCAGGTCTGATAACCCAACGTGCTCTGCTAACCCTTCTAATTAATTTTCCCACCAAAAAAATTAAAACTTTCCTCTTATCTTTTTAACTCTTTTTTAATTCAACCTTATCAAATGATGAGTATTAGATCAACCTCGACTTTCCACAATGGTATGATATTGTCGATTTTGAGTCTAACCTCTCATGACTTGATTATAAACCTATGATCATTCCCTAAATTAGTCGATGTGGAACTTTCATCATCCAACACCTCCCTCCGCTCGAACAAAGTATGTCTCTCCTTAATTGAGGCTAGACTCTTTTTTTTCTTTTGGAGTCTTAGTCATTTTTTACTATGTCTTCGAGGAGGCTCGACTCCTTTTCTTTTGAAGTTCTTTGTTCGACATTTGAGGATTTACCAATCTATTGGCACGACTAAATTTAGGGCATGGCTCTGATACCATATTAGATGAACACGACTCTCTCCACAATGGTATGATATTGTCTACTTTGAGCATAAGCTCTTGTGCCTTTGCTTTGGGCTTCCCCAAAATGTCTCGTACCAATGAAGATAGTATTCCTTGATTATAAACCCCATGATCATTCTTTAAATTAGTCGACGGGGGACTTTCATCATCCAACAGTGAGATCNCCTCGAACAAAGTATGTCTCCCCTTAATTGAGGTTGGACTCTTTTTTTTCTTTTGGAGTCTTAAAATGCCTTCGAGAAGGCTCGACTCCTTTTCTTTTGGAGTCCTTTGTTCGACATTTGAGGATTTACCAATCTATTGGCACGACTAAGTTTTAGGGCATGGCTCTGATATCATGTTAGATGAACACGACTCTCCACAATAGTATGATATTGTCCCAGATCTTCATCATTCAACACCTCCCCTCGAACAAAGTACGCATCCCCTTAATCGAGGCTCAATTTCCTTTTGAGTCTTAGTCATTTTTTACTATGTCTTCGAGGAGGCTCGACTCCTTTTCTTTTGAAGTTCTTTGTTCGACATTTGAGGATTTACCAATCTATTGGCACGACTAAATTTAGGGCATGGCTCTGATACCATATTAGATGAACACGACTCTCTCCAAAATGGTATGATATTGTCTACTTTGAGCATAAGCTCTTGTGGCTTTGCTTTGGGCTTTCCCAAAATGTCTCATACCAATGAAGATAGTATTCCTTGATTATAAACCCATGATCATTCTCTAAATTAGTCGACGGGGGACTTTCATCATCCAACAGTGAGATCCCACATTAGTTGAACCGTTTTTAGGGCTTGAGCTATTACAAATGGTATCAGAGCCAGACACGGGATGATGTGCTAATGAGGACGTTGAGCTCTGAAGAAGGGTGGATATCGAGTAGTGTGTCAGCGAGGTAGATTNTCAATCTATTGGCACGACTAAATTTAAGGCATGGTTCTGATACCATATTAGATGAACACGACTCTCTCCAAAATGGTATGATATTGTCTACTTTGAGCATAAGCTCTTGTGGCTTTGCTTTGGGCTTTCCCAAAATGTCTCATACCAATGAAGATAGTATTCCTTGATTATAAACCCATGATCATTCTCTAAATTAGTCGACGGGGGACTTTCATCATCCAACAGTGAGATCCCACATTAGTTGAACCGTTTTTAGGGCTTGAGCTATTACAAATGGTATCAGAGCTAGACACGGGATGATGTGCTAGTGAGGACGTTGAGCTATGAAGAAGGGTGGATATCGAGTAGTGTGTCAGCGAGGTAGATTGTGAGATCCCATATTGATTGTAGAGAGGAATAATTGCTAGCAAGGTGGATTGTGAGATTGTGAGATCCTACGTCAGTTGGATAGGGGAACAGAGCAATCTTTACTAGGGTGGGATACCTCTCCCTAACAAATGCATGTTAAAAGTCTTGAGGAAAAACCTGTTAGGGAAAGCTCAAATAAAACAATATCTACTAGTGATGGGATTGAGCTGTTATACGAATCTTCAACATATATATACAAACACACAACAAAAACAAACTAACGTAACATATCGACTTCTCGGGTCGATTTGATTGGTTTGAGAAATGGATTTTTGGGGTGGAACAAATGTNGTTGATTGTAGAGAGGAATGATTGCTAGCAAGGTGGATTGTGAGATTGTGAGATCCTACCTCAGTTGGATAGGAGAACAGAGCAATCTTTACTAGGGTGAGGATACCTCTCCCTAACAAATGCATGTTAAAAGTCTTGAGGGAAAACCTATTAGGGAAAGCTCAAAGAAGACAATATCTACTAGTGATGGGATTGAGCTGTTATACGAATCTTCGACATATATATACAAACACACAACAAAAACAAACTAACGTAACATATCGACTTCTCGGGTCGATTTGATTGGTTCGAGAAATGGATTTTTGGGGTGGAACAAATGTGGAAACATGTTGTGTTTTGTTTTATGTATTGTCTTTTTTATGTGTTAATGGAAGTTTAATGTTTTGCGTAGTAAAGTAAGAGGGAAATGAAAAAGAAGAAAGGGTCAAAATGAGTGGGAAAGAAAGAACACAAAGGCACAGCACAGCAGAGTGAGGTGAGGTGGAAGTGAAAGAGAGTAGAAAGGAAAGGAAAGGAAATGAGAAAGACAAATATACCTAATTCATTTTCAGGCCATGTCTGTCTGTATCAACCTCTGCATATTATAAATACGTACATATCTATGATTTACCATAATTTACTGCTCCCACTTATTGCTTTTTTTACCTTTCTCAACATGTGATATCACAATGCTTTTCTCTTTCATATTTACCCTTCCCTATTTTTACTCTTCCTTTCTCCTTACCTCTTTGGAAAATCAAGGTTACTCCGAGTATTTGTGGGTTAACTTTTGTAACCGCCCAATTCCATTACTGACATACTATCTGATAGGTAGAGGTTCCATACTCTTATACTAAATGTTTCGTTCCCTCTCTAATCGATGTGAGATCTCACAATCCACCCCCTTGAGATCCAACATTTTCTACTTATTTACCATACATATTATNAACATACATGACCTGTTATCTGATAGGTAGAGGTTCCATACTCTTATACGAAATGTTTCGTTCCCTCTCTAATCGATGTGAGATCTCACAATCCACTTCCTTGAGATCCAACATTTTCTACTTATTTACCATACATATTATAGGAATAACTAAAATCTCAATATCAAACAGTTACCAGTCAAAGTCGTCATTAACACGAGTTATAAAAGTCAAAGATTCATAAATTTCATAATAATCTTAAAAGTAGGGTAAACTTGGGTAACTCAACAAATACCAACCTGTGAACTGACCTAAATTTTTTAGTTTTCAAAAATTCAACCCATCCCAAACCGAACAAAAATCCAACCTAGTTTCATTGGGTTCTTGGATCGTATGAACACCTGCAATATACATACACGTTAATGATGAACTATGTTCACTTCGCATCTTTTTTAGGAGAAATAACTCCTTTTTTTTTCCACTTTTTGAGCTTTTAGAGAGAAGGGGAAAAGGGGAATTTGTAAANCTCATAAAGTTCATAATAATCTTAAAAGTAGGGTAAATTTGGGTAACTCAACAAATATCAACCTGTAAACTAACCTAAATTTTCGATTTTTCAAAAAATCAACCCCAACCCAAACTGAACAAAAATCCAACCTAGTTTTCTTGGGTTCTCGGATTATATGAACACCTGCAATATGCATACACGTTAATGATGAACTATGTTCACTTCGACATATTTTTAGCGGAAATAACTCTTTTTTTTTCCCCACTTTTTTGAGCTTTTAGAGAGAAGGGGAAAAGGGGAATTTGTAAAAGTAGGTAGGTAGGTAGGTGCAATTAAAGAATATAATTTGGGGATTAATTAAGGAAGTTTTGATTAAGACAAAAAATGAAAAAGTGTAATTGTGTTTTAGTTATAATTAAAGTTGTTTAAAATTGGATTTGGAATCCAACACATTTGGGAGGCATGATTATGTTCTTTCCAGCTCAGCAAATTAAAGTTTTAAACTTTTATAAATAAATATAAATATATATTTTGAAGTCAAACTCATTATATTTATTATAACACAATTTTCTCCCTTTAGTGAAAGTGTGTTTTGGTTTGTCTCTCTATGACAGCTAAAAAGAAAGGCACCTAAAGTTCAAATCTCTTTTTACTGCTTCAACAACAAACCAACAAACAAAAGTTGAGTTTGTTGGATTCTCAACTTTCTCTAAACTATTTTTTCAAATTCTTATCTATTTTCTATCAATACTACCGTCTCACCCGGAGAACTTTGGAGTTCGTATCGATTATGTAACGCCCCTAATTTTCAAAGCCAGATATCAAGTGGTGTAGTATCGAGGATGCTGGGCCCCCAATTGAGTGAATTGTGAGATCTCACATAAGTTAGAAAAGAGAACAAAATATTTTTTATATGGGTGTTGAAACTTCTCCCTAGTAGACGGTTTTTAAAATTGTGAGGCTGATGACGATACGTAATGAACTAAAGCAGACAATATCGGCTAGTGGTGGGGTTGAGTTGTTACAAATTAAAACCCTAAATTCATAATTGTGTAAATTTAAGAATGTATGTTTTTTTTTTTTTTTTTTTTTTTTTTTTTTTTTTNTTAATATGTGCTCATTACAAATTTAATTGTTAACCCACTTTTGATTACTATAAACATATGAAACTTAGTTCATTAATTATCCAATTATGTTCATGTTATGTGGTAAAATATATGTGACACTTGAATAAAAGAGTACATGAATGAATTGAGACCACACCTAAATAAGAGCGATTTTGAGGATATGATATGTAACAGTCCAAGCCCACCACGAACGAATATTGTCTGTTTTAGCCTGTTACGTATCGCTGTCAACCTCACAATTTTAAAACACGGGTACTAGATAGAGGTTTCGACTCCCTTATAATGAATACTTTGTTCCCCTCTCCAATCGATGTGGGATCTCAAGCAGATAATATCTGCTATCAGTGAGCTTGAGCTATTACAAATGATATCAGAGTCAGACACAAGGTGGTGTGTTAGTGAAGATACAGGGTCCTCAAGGGGGTGGTTTGTGAGACCCCACATCGGTTGGAGAGTGAAACGAAGTATTCTTTAAAGGGAAAGATCACATATGTTGGAGAGCGTCGAAACCTCTCCCTAGTGAATGTGTTTTAAAATTTTGAGAAGAAATTCAAAAGGAAAAGCCTAAAGAAAGCCTTTTTATTTGGTGGCTCAATCAAAGGAACTCTAATATTAAGAATGTTTTGCTTGGATCAATTTTATATTGAGTAATTTTCTAAAAGTTTTTCTGCCATGAATATGAGTGAAGACAAAACATGCTAGAAAGTCTCGTGTTAGTCAACCATGAGTAGAACTCTTTTTTGTCTCTTTATTATAAGCTAAGAATAGTTGTCCGTGGAGATTCAAATGATCAAATTTTAGGATGAAAATGTGGAAACATTAATAAATATTAAATTTATATTTTTAGAAAGATTCTTTAGTACAAGAATGCTAAACAGAGAGGGAAACGAAAGTTTCCCTAATAGACACGTTTTAAAATTGTGAGATTGACGGCGATACATAACGAGCCAAAGCAAACAATATTTTTTAGCAATTGACTTAAACTGTTACACTCAAAATCAGTGTGATGTAATATCGCTATTGAATACCAATAATACACAATGTCAATAAAAAAATATTTATAAAAGTTAAAAGTACCCATAAAAAGAAACTTTAAAAAAGATAATGATAAAAGAAGAAAGCAAAGTTTAGTATTAAAGTAAAAAAAAAGACTATATTAAGAATATTCTAAACCTAATGTTTACTCAAGCATTTTAATACTAAACTTTATCATAACTTTTTACTTTTTGGACGTATGTATCTATGTACGTATACGTATGTATCTATATACGTATACGTATGTATTAGAAGTCATTTCGAAATCAAACAATAACCCCAAAGTTGAAGATACGAGATCGGGTTGATGCACAATCCACCTCCTCAACCTCGACCTTCTAATGGGGCATGATCATGGTGGTCCTTCCTTATGTTGTCTATATTCAATTCAATTTCGTTCAAGTCGATTTATATATATATATATATAAATTAAAGAATTATTTATAAATATCTGAAAACTATATCATACTCAAATTCATCTACCTAACTCAAACATCGAAGTTGGTATGTCAAACACAAGAATAGTGAATAGTTTCTCCCTTCTTTTCTATGTGGTAGTGTTGCAGTGATATGAAAGTTAGTTGCAATTGTACCTCTCTATTCTTAACATATTTCAGTGCTAGCAAATATGGTCTTATTTGGGCTTCTCGTGAGGCTTTAAAACGCGTTTGTAAGGGAAGCTTTCCACACTCTTACCAAGGGTCTTTTGTTCTCCTCTAGGACATGAGAGAGGGGTAGAAACCTCTCGGTCGGGTAAGAGAGATGATAATGAATTTTGAAAGAAGGGCACGTGGTAAGAGAGAGAATGTCACGTGCATGGTTTGTTGTTTTTATTTTTTTACAAAGGGTAGGAAAAAAAAGAGGATATATGTTTTTTTGTTGGTAATTGAGAGAGAGAAATGAAAGGGGGGCCCGAAACATTTGAAGCTAATGTCATCTCGGTGGTGGTGGTGAGGAGGCAGCAGCCCCATCCTCCCAATTATCTCCTTTTATCATCTTTTTCCTCTCTCTCTCCCTTTTCTCAATATCAAAACCTTTTATAACAACACCCTCCCAATTCTTCATTTTGCCCTACAAAACTCCCAATTCTCTCCTTTTCTTTCTCTCTCTCTCTCTCTCTCTCTCTAGATTGATATTGCAAGATTCTTCTTCTTCTTCTTCTTCTTCTTCTTCTTCTTCTTCTGCTTCTTCTTCTTCTTCTTCTTCTTCTTCATCATCATCATCATCCAAACCACTCCATGTTGAAACTTTCTTCTTCTTCTGCAGCTGCTACAGCTTCTTCTTCTGGTGGTTCTCCACCTCCTCCACCCAATTCTGACCATGGGGTCACCAGTAAAAGAAAGAGAAGACCAGCAGGAACCCCAGGTAAATTTTAACCAAATTTAACCCATTTAACCCATTTTCAATCCAAAGTTTTAATCTTTTTCAATTTTTATCCATACCCATCTCATAAAAATTCAAACTTTGAATTCACTTTTGTGTTGTTGCATTAGATCCAGATGCTGAAGTGGTTTCCTTATCGCCAAAAACCCTTTTGGAATCGGATCGGTATGTTTGTGAAATATGCAACCAAGGGTTCCAAAGGGATCAGAATCTTCAAATGCACCGCCGCCGCCACAAGGTGCCGTGGAAGCTACTCAAGAGAGCGGAGACGGCGGAGGCAGTCAAGAAAAAGGTGTTCGTTTGTCCTGAACCCACTTGTCTCCACCATGACCCTCGCCATGCCCTTGGTGACCTCGTCGGTATCAAAAAACACTTCCGGAGAAAGCATAGCAATCAAAAGCATTGGGTTTGTGACAAATGCTCTAAGGCTTATGCTGTTCATTCTGATTTCAAAGCTCATCTCAAAACTTGTGGCACTCGTGGCCACTCTTGTGATTGTGGCCGTGTCTTTTCTAGGTCCTCTCTCTCTCTCTCTAACTTTTCAATTTTATCGTTCGTGTTCATAGATATTTGAACCCGAGTATTCGAGAAAAAGCAGAATAACCAGTTCGACCTAATTTATCATTACCAATTTCTCGAATTTTGCATATGATATTGTCCATTTTAATCTTAAATTCAATACCCGCTTCCCAATTTTTAACTTTTCGATATAAAATTATCGACTACATTCTTTTAGCTTCGACTTTCGTTTTTCGAGCCTTTGGATAACTTGAGATGGAAGAAATAAGGTAATGTTTAGGTTGAATTGTATTGATAACTAATATTACATACTATTTTTCAGAGTGGAGAGCTTCATAGAACATCAAGATGCTTGTAATCTCCGGCAGCTGAGGTCCGATGCACCGCCGCCGTTGCTACCACCGCCATTACTACAACCCTACTCACGATCGATTTCTTACACCGGCGCCTCGACCAGCACCGATCATAGCTTTCAAATGGCTACACCATTACGAGGGTTTCCAATTTTATCATCGAACTTAGATCGAAACATCAACATTAATTTCCCGAATCACCATGATCTCGAGCTTCATCTTTCATCTCCAAGCTCGGCGTTTCTTAAACTCTCAATTGGGTCAAACAAGGAGGCGAAGGAAGAGCGTCAGCTCGATTTGGCGATCGCCGAGAAAGCTTACGCAGAAGAAGCACGACGAGAGGCGAAACGACAGATCGAGATCGCCGAGGTCGAGTTCGCAAATGCGAAAATGATACGACAACAAGCTCAAGCAGAGTTGGAAAAAGCTAGGATCTTGAAGGAAGAAGCCACAAGGAAAATGAGCTCCACCATTATGGAAATCACTTGCCAAACTTGTCGGCTACACTTCCATATGAGCTCCGTTACACCGGAGGAGACCTCATTGGCCATTAGCTACATGTCATCCGCTACAACAGAAGGTGATGGAGAGTGAAAAAAAAAAAAAAAAAAAAAAAAAAAAAAAAAAAAAAAAAAAAAAAAAAAAANGCAACATTGAAGAAGATCATATCATAAAATGTGAGCCAAGATGAAGAATTGAATTAAAATTTGAGTTGGGTTTGGTTTTGTTGTTTATATCTATATGTGGGGTTTTTTTCTTCTTTTACTCATGATTTTCATTGAATTATTGTATGCTATGATTATTGCAGTATCTCGAGGGACGAAAAACTTGAGGTGTTAGGTTTTAATAATTTATGTTGGTTTTTAGTAGCAAAGAAAAAAAATCCCATTATTTGCATTCTTCAAAAGTACAATAATAAAAAGAATCACTCATTATTGTGTTGGAAGAACAAACATTTTTTCTCTACTTTCTTTTTTATTATAATGTATTATCAACGGAGAGTACGACTGAAGAGACTGAGCCTCGAAGGGAATGAGTATCAGCAAGGAGTGAATGAGGTGAAGCCCAGAAGAGAAGAGAGCTCGATCTAAACACGATGATAAACGAAAACCCGAAAAAGAGTGTAGTTTTGAGATGGGGTTTTGGTGAAGGGGAGATGGACCCATATCATAAATGGAGGGGTCTGAAATAAGTGGAAATAGGCATACAAACATGGAGGGTTGAAGGAGAAACACAGTATTATTTCTTGTTTTTTGGGGACCATCCTAATGCAAATTAAAAGGAAAGAAGGTTAAAAAAAAATGGTTTAAAAAGATATATAGGAAGATAAAAAAAAAGAAAAAGGAAAGAGAAAGTTGTTGGGTCGTTTTCATTGCATTTGTGTTCCTTTGTAAAACGTAAATGCTTATTAAAAACCCACCATGTTTTTCAGTGCCACACTTGCTTTTCTTCATGCTCAGTCACTCGTCCCTCTCACTCTTCCAAAATCCATATCCAAATCAATCTATCACACACACACACACACAAACACACAAAAACCCTGTTTTTTTTTTCTTCCTTATTTTGGTAACATTCGTGTTAAACAAGGTTATGTGTTCCTTAAACAGTTCATGGAAGTTAGTTAATGTTTTTTTGATGTTGTTGTTCATGATTTTAAGTGTGTGCATAAGTAAAAGGAGGAAGAAGGAGAAGAAGAAGAAGAAAAAGGTTTGTTTTTTGAGTCATTCTTTTGAATTTACTTTGTTGGGACCATATGTTTTTTACCTTTTTACTTTTTATTTCTTTACCTTTTTCATTTTCACCTCACAATTTAGACTTCCCTTTTACATCATAGCCTTGTAGAATTTTCTTCTCTTCTTCTTTCTTCTTTTTGGACCCTCTCCACCACTGACTTCATGCTTCTTCTTACCTTTTTATTTATATATATAATACAATAGGGTAAGAAATTGCATTGGTCGTCGATGAATTATAACGTTAGTCACAATCATACCTCTGAAATTTTAAATGTTGTAATCATCATCTTTGTCGGTTGTTGTTAACTTATTGATTAATTCGTTTCACATGTGTGACTCGTACATTAGTAGAAAAGTATGATAACTAAGCAAATGAAGAGTACACCACATTTGAATGAGAGTGATCTTGAAGATAGAATGACTAAAAACGACTTAAAGGAAATGAAAGTTGCTACTTATATCATACCTCGATCATAGGAACTTCAGAGTTAAGCATGGTTTGCTTAGAGCAATTTAAGATAAAACATGCTGAAATGGCTCGTGTTGATTTGTGGGGACAATGTTCACTCTTAGAAGCGAGAAGTAAGTAACGTGACCATGTTATAGGGATTGTAGGGGAACGTCGGGTCACTAAATTTGTCCGTGGTTTTGCACTAAATAATATGAGCTAGTTAAGGACTAATTAGCTATATATTAAAAGCTAATATAGGGTAGTTAAAGTTAAATATGCATGAAAATTTTGAAAATCAAACTATTTTGGCCTATTAGATTAATGATTTTGGTTCATAAATTCATTAAAAAGGTGAAAATGACTTTTTAAAAAGAAAACAAAATTTAGATAATGATTAATTATTTAGTCAAATATATAATATATATATATATATATGGCTTCTACCTTTAATCATGAAGGCATTAATTGTTGGGCAGTAGGTAGGGTTTAAATTTCCAACTAGGCCTATAGGATTTTCCTAATTTATATGGACGTTTTTGCCCTTTCAGTGCATGAAATACAAGAATAACAAACAAAGAAATTGATTATGTACACCAATCTACACTTTTCATATATTTAAATTTTAAAAGTTAATTTTGCACCCAAAAATTCAAAATTTTGAATTTAATTTTTAATTAGTACAATTAATATGGATGACCAAATATGTAATTTTAAATATGATAGAGGGTTGTTTTAAAAAAGAGAAATTGTTATTATTTTGGTTAATGTTGGTTTCTTTTTTTTTTTTTTTTTTTTTTTTTTTTTTTTTTTTTTTTTTTTTTTTTTTTNTAACTTCTTTGAAATTTGACATGTTAATAAGAAAAAAAAAGTTATTTAGATTTGATGTTTGTAATTATAGTGTTTTAGAAATCAATTATTTTGAGGAAGGTATAAAATTCTTGAAGCTCATCAATTTTTTTATCCTCCTTTTGAGGCAAAATCAATGATGCCTAAAGTAACTTGGAATCATTTAAAGCAAAAAGACCCAATTTTTGCCTTAAATAGTGTAATTATAAATAGAAATTAGTACTTTTTTTCGACTTATTACAGTAATATATTTTTTTTTTTCTAAAAGTACTACAGATTCAACCATGAATAGATATTGTTAAAATGATAGGTTCTACTTGTTATTTTTTCAGATAAATGTAAGATACCCATGAACGGATGACAGCTTCGTAGAGTAATCGTGTTCATGTATGACTATATTGTTTTTAAGGTTATCTTTGTTACACTTTTATATTAAATATTTTAAAGGAATATTTTTCACACGCATTTCGTGCGGGAGAATTGTTTTAATAATAATAATAATAATAAAGAGTTACATTAAATTAATATATAATTTACTAAGAAAAGTGGTATCTTTTGGTGGGTTAAAAGTTAAAAATACTTTTCTTCAAACATACTAAAAGAATGTAAAAAAAAAATGATTAATTTTCTATATATTCAATAAATGAGGTACTTTTTATAGTAACACGTGGATATAAAAGAGTATGAACATATATTTGAGGAAAAAGATACACATTAAATTTCATTCCTTTTTTAATGAAAAAAAATATTATAAAAATGTAACTTTTGTATATATTATAAATAAATTTAGTTACAAACATAAACGAAAATAATGAACCCAGCTCAATTATAAATTTTTTGTACTAGATCTCGAAATTGTAGGATATCCGGGATGATATAGTCCAATAAATCTTTTTTTTTTTCATAATTGACAAATTTTTTCGTTTCTCGATTTGAGTAATGAGAAGAGGGTTAGAAATGACTCGTAGAAATGATTTGGAGAGGGTTAGAAATGACTCATTAGTGATGATTTGGTTAACAAGTGAGTAGATTACCCTAAAATGCTCATCTTACTCCATTAGTCTCTATAGTTTAAGCTTAATTTCTTGGACTTTGCATGAAGTCCAAGCAGTGGTGATTTTGAGAGCCCAGTCTCCATCTATTAAGAGGGCCCTTATATCCCTAGGAGCCCACCATTCACATGCCTTTGAATTTTTTACTTAATTCATATAGAAAAATCATATAGAAAGTTATTTGTTTCTGTTCTAAATAGGTCCAAATGTTGTTTGCTTCAGATTGTGATGCCATGTTACTGTTTTAATATGCTGATTTTTTGGTCTGGTTTTATAAGAAGAAGATTTATGGGTTCAAACTTGTTACTAATGCTGGGAAAATGTTTGTGCGCACCATCTGTTTGATGAAATGCTTAGCTTAATATCACTCATTTTTTTTCCATGTCTGAAAGCTTTTATCTTATTATTTCTATGAATAATGGAGACGGTGGTTGTAGCAAAAGAAGAATTGAATACAGGCAACTCAAACAAATATTACAAAGTTCATGTTGGTAAAGCTGGATCAGATTTAGTGAACAAAAAGAAAATCTGATTCAAGCACTGTTGCTGCTTCCATTAGTTGATCCAGGCATCAACTCTCGTAGCATGGCTACCACCTGCAACATGTTAGGCCTTTTGGAAGGAAACTCTTCAACACACCGAAGGGTTATCTCCAAATATCTAACCATTTCTTTAACTTCTTCTGCTTCTGATTCGTCACTTGTTTTGGTCACTGAAAGCAACTCTGGATCTATCACTTCCATTTGTTTTCCATCATTGACTTTCATTTTGACCCAACCCACCAAATTGGTGTCCCCAAAATCCTCCTTATCAGTTGGTCGTTTCCCTGTCAAGAGTTCTAAGAGGACGACACCGAACGAATAGACGTCGCCTTTTGCTGTGCACCTGAAGCTTTGGTAGTACTCAGGAGGGACATAACCAGGAGTGCCTGCAAGTGTGCTTACACTCAGATGGGTGTCAAGAGCACTTATCAGCCTCGCCATTCCAAAATCTGAAACTCTTGCGTCTAAATCATGGTCCAGAAGTACATTGCTGGACTTCATGTCTCTGTGAATTATATGTGGAATGCAGTTATGGTGTAGGAAACAGAGTCCTTTAGCAGCACCTCTGGCTATCTTTTTCCTTTCATCCCATGTTAGAATTCTGCTATCTTGCATCTTTGCTCTTCCATGAAGCATCTCTTCTAGGCTACCGAACTTCATGAACTCATACACTAGCAGCCTCTCCTCACCTATTTTACAGTATCCCAGAAGAGGTACTAGATTTCCATGTTTGATCTTTCCTAAGGTTTCCATCTCCGCCATGAATTCACGGTCTCCCTGGCAACTAAGACGTATCAGTTTCTTGATTGCAACGCTCGATCCATCCTTTAGTGTTGCTTTAAACACTTCACCGAACCCGCCACTACCAATGAGACTTTCGGCTGAGAAGCCATTAGTTGCTTCTATCAGTTGGGAGAACTTGAGCTTTCTTAGCTGTCTTTGGAAAGTTGCCACATTGATACTCAGTGGCTCTTTCTCTTTGTCAATTTTCCATGTAGTAGGGGCATGTATTGCTTGTAAACTATTAAGCATCTTCACTTCCTCTTCTTCTTTTCGTCTTGCACGCATGGCAATAGCCCAGACAATCAAAATGCACACACAGGCAATGGAAATAAGAACACCTAAAACAATACTATTAACCCATGACACTGATTCTGGCTTTGTTCTTCCTTTTCCAGCATCTACATTAGGACTTGTCGCCGGCTGGTCTTCACTCTGGCATTCAGGCAAAGGAACTCCACAAAGTCCTGGATTGTTTGCATACTGACTTGCAGGTAGTGTACTGAGCTGCCCCCTTGATGGAATTCGCCCTGTTAGTTCATTATAAGATAGATCAATTTGCACTAAGAATGATAAGTTTGAAAATGAATCTGGAATATGACCCTGCAGTCTGTTATATGATGCATCAAACACTCCTAAGTTCTTTAGGCGACCGAACGATGCTGGAATCTCTCCAGAAAGTTGGTTGTGTGATAATTCTAGAACCTGTAAGGCAACCATATCTCCGAACTCTTCTGGTATTCTCCCACGAAGCTCATTGTAAGAAAGATCCAAGTACTCCAAAGTTTGGTACTTTGTAAACAAACTGAGGACTGGACCAGAGTACAATCTAGTGAAATCACAGGTCTTCAATGTTGGTTCTTGCTGTAGTCTTTCAGGTCTGATTCCAGAAAACTCTAACAAGCCCCCGACTCCTTTACACGAATTCCCGACGTTTCGAACAAACACCAGAGTGTTTCCAGAAAGAATCCCATTCAATGATTTGGCTCCAAGCTGCCTGCCAAGTCTAGGTGGTATTTCCCCTGTAAGCTTATTGCTGTTCAAATCCAACCAAACCAAAGTGCTGCAGTTTGCCAACTCCGCTGGTATCTGCCCACTTAAACTGTTGTTTCCAAGTTGCAGGACAGCCAGCCTTGGCAAAAGACCAAATTCTTTTGGGATCTCACCAGTTAATTCATTACTCGTGAGTGAAATCCATTCAAGATTGCTACAACTGAACAATCCAGTGGGGATTTCACCACTTAAATGATTGTTATTAAGTATAAGATCCTTCAAGTTTCTACATTTCCCCAATTCTGAAGGTATTTTCCCTTCTAAACCATTGAACCATGCTATCAGCTGTTCAAGATTCTGAAGCTTTCCAAGCTCTGCTGGTATGGAGCCTTTCAGATAGTTTAAACTAAAATCAATTGTCTTTAGCTGTGGACACAGTGAGAGCTCAGGTGGGATTCCTCCTACGATGAGATTGTCTGGAATTTTCAGTTCCTGAAGTGACTCAGCACCTGGACATATATCTGGTGAGATCAATCCAGAAATTCTATTGGAACTTAAGTCTACAAGCTGCAGATTCTTGCAGTGAGATATGGATGAAGGCAATGATCCAGAGATAATGTTATTACTCAATAGCAGGCTTTGTAAAGAGACAAGATTCTTGAAGATGGAATCCGGTAAAGGACCAGATAGATTGTTATTTGAAAGATCCAAAATTTGCAGCCAAGAACAAGCAGAGAAGGAAGCTGGAATTGCACCAGAAATGTTGTTGTAGCTAAGCCTTAGTTCTTGAAGTGAATTGCAGGCATTTCTCCAATCAGAAGGAAGCCAACCAGTGAGCTGATTGTGAGATAGATCCACCCTCTGTAAACTGCTGATTTCCCCTAAAGATCTGGGGATATCCCCACTGAGAAAATTGTTTGACATACCAAGCGTTTGCAGATTCGAGCAGTTCGAAATACCACTCGGAATCGAACCGACAATTTGATTCCCCGAAAGCTCAATGCGCAACAAAGAGCTGCAAGAATTCTCATATATTCTTAATCCTGAGATCGACCCGGTTAGATTGTTGTAGGAGAGATCAAGATCTTGAAGCTTATTAGCATTAAACAGAAGATTTTCAGGCAGATAGCTTGTAAGATTGTTGAATGAAAGGTCTACAAACATAAGATTTGGACACTTATAGAAAAGATTCTCTGGCACACTACCTACAACTTTGGCAAGAGAGAGCTCAAGTTGCTGCAAATTATAAGGAAGATGAAGCAAAGTAGTTGAGTTTATAATGAAAGAATTTGTAGACAAATTCAAAGCCAACAACATATCCAGAGAAGAGAGAGGATCAAAATGAACATTCCCTGCAAGATTACAACCACTCAGATCAAGAGCAATTGCTCTTCCGGATTGGCATGAAACTCCATACCATGAACATGGATTGTTCTCAAGCTTCCAACTGGACAACACTCCATTTGGGTCCTTGTCAATCATGTCCTTGAACTTAAGAAGAGCTGCAGCATCAGTTTTTATTGAACTCACAGCCTCTTGTTCAGCTGAAGAAGCCAAAGCAAATAAGATAAAAATCATTGCCAAAGTAGAGAGGATTCTTTCCATTGGATGAAGCAAAATGCCACAGAAAATGCAAAGCTCAGAAACACTGTTGCCTAAAGGAAGAAGAAAGAAGAAGAAAAAGTTAAGGGTAGCAGTGAAGATTTAGAAGAATGTGTTGTATGGTGACGACCATGATGAGAAGCTTTAGAAAAAAGAAGCAAGCTGCTTGCTTTAGCCATCTTTGTGTGTTTTTCTTTTGCAAAATGTGCTGATACGGCTTCTGCAGTACAAATGAAAGCGTATCCTATATGAGAGAAGAGTTGAATTTACTTTTGGTCAAAAGGAATAGAACTCAGCTACCCTACAGACAAAGGGTCTATCTTATGATCGGCACTGCTTTAAAAGACAGTTTTTGCTCTAAAAGAGACACGAATAAACGATTGGATGATCCAAGATGTCAATTTTTGTCAGTAAGGCGTGATAGGGAATGTTAGGAAGCATATGTATATATCAATATCAATGAAATTGATGTATTTGTGGGCAAGTCCTTGCAGTCATGTAATGTTCATATTGAGCCCACAAAAGCCTATGCTTCTAAGCCTACTTTCTTCATATCATCACAGTAGGCTGAGTGAGCCCTTTCTTTATAAGAAAAAGAAAGGGAAACAATGGGGAAGATGGTGGTCGAGAGTGGGTCCAAATGCTGAAAAATTGGGAGAATCAATGATACAATACAATTGGTGAAAAAATTCCCCCTAAAAGAAGTTTCAAAAAAGTCGGGAAATGACATAAAAAAATGGAAAAAGGATCACAGAGTAAAGAAATGAAAGGCCCACTAAGGAACAACATGAATGCAGGCAGTGGTAATGATGCTTTCACTTGGTCCCTTAGTCTTGGTGTTTTTTTTTTTTTTTTTTTTTTTTTTTTTTTTTTTTTTTNTTCCTCATGAATGCATTCATTTGGGTCATTTTCTATTGTTTTGTTTCTTTACTTTTCGTTTCTTAAAGAACCATGAGAGACTGAAATATATCTGAGATTAGGTTAACATGTTAGATTAACATGCTAGCTGTTGTGAATGAAATTGTAACCGCTCAAGTACACTATTAGTAGATATTATCTGTTTTAGCTCGTTACATATCGCCGCCAGTCTCACGGCTCGTCTACTAGGGAGAGGTTTACACATCTTTATAAGGAATGCTTCGTACCTCTCTCCAATTGACGTGGGATCTCACAATCCACCCCCCTTGGGGTTCAGCGTTCTAGCTGACACATTGCCCCGTGTCTGGCTTTGATACAATTGGTAACAGCTCAAGCCTACTACTAGTAGATATTGTCTGTTTTGACCCATTACGTATCGTCATCAGCATCACAGTTTTATAACGCGTCTGCTAGGGAGAGATTTCCATACCTGGAATGTTTAGTTCCCCTCTCCAACTGATGTGAGATCTCACAATCAACCTCCTTAGGGGTCTAGCATCCTCGTTGGCACACCGCTCAACGTCTGGCTCTAATACCATTTGTAACAGCTCAAGTCCACTGCTAGCAGATGTTGTTTTCTTTGGTCTGTTACATATTACGGTCAGCCTCACAGTTATAAAACTCATCTGTTAGGGAGAGGTTTTCACACGCTTATAAAAAATGTTTCATTTCACTCTCCAACCACCTCACAGTATAAAACTCATCTGTTAGGGAGAGGTTTTCACACGCTTATAAGAAATATTTCATTTGACTCTCCAACCAACGTGAAATCTCACATAAACTCATTTGTTTTTGCATCTGGTTTTGGGGCGCATTGCTTCACTTTATAGGTACTCAGAGATTCATTACTTATGTAGAGCATGAAAGCATCTGATTTGATGATAGACATGAACGAAGGAAGTTCTGTGGAGAGTTAGTGTAAATCTTGGGTATGTGGGTGAGAGAGGCAAAGCAGAGGAAGAGGTGATGATCATAATGGTGATTGGGAATATGAGCATGAAACAGAGTGGTAGAAAGAAATGGGTAATTAATTATTGGATATAAGATCTGAGTATCAAAGATGAAGATGATGGTGCCCATTTTAATAATCATTTTGGCTTTGCCTCCATAATTAACACTTTTTATTTCCTTTTCTTTAGGGATACAAACTGGATGCCATTACTCATAGTATGTGAAACAGACTTCATTTTTGGCCTCATCAAATATTCTGCCCCCATACTCTATTTTTTACTTTAAAAAATCACATGTATTTTTCGTAATTATTAAAAAAATGAATAAGTTCGGATATTGAACTTGAATAAGCGTTCGGAATTAATATTGTTTGTGATTTGATATGAGTTTTTATTGATACTCTGGGTTGCTGAGTTTATTAAATATTTATAAGTCACACACTTGTATCCCTATTTTCGGATTTGTTTGGTTGGCCCAACAAAAAAATGTCAACTTACAAACTTGACTTTCCAAAAATTTAACCCAACAGAAAAGAAACAAACTCAATAAAACTTTTATGGTTTAGATTAGTGGTTCAAATTAGTCTCAAGGGACATAGGGACAAAAAAGGAATGAGAGGGATGAGATTTCTCTCGCTTTTGGCATAGCCGGCCCAGCGGGAGGCTCGCACTACGGGCTATTAGTTCAGTGGTAAAGCGCGCCCCTGATAATTGCGTCGTTGTGCTTGGGCTGTGAGGGCTCTCAGCCACATGGATAATTCAATGTGCTCATCAGCGCCTAACCCTGAGATGTAAATCATCAAAGGCACATTAGCATGACGTACTTCTCCTGTTTGAACTGGGATTTGAAACCAAACTT
This sequence comes from Cucurbita pepo subsp. pepo, assembly GCF_002806865.2. NCBI lineage: Eukaryota > Viridiplantae > Streptophyta > Magnoliopsida > Cucurbitales > Cucurbitaceae > Cucurbita > Cucurbita pepo. The sequence goes on from NC_036638.1 coordinate 15,990,725, forward strand.
CTCCTCAAGAGGATAGAGGGTCGATTTAGGTGAGATCCAATGTAGATCTAACTTATTATTCACTCGTGGGATCCAGGAGGGACCACCTCGGCTCCTCTCTTCTCGAGAATCCATACATCCCTTATCAGTATATGGACAGCTATCTCTCGAGCACAAGTTTAGGTTCGAATGATAAAATCATATAAACACGAGTAATGCAATAAATTGAAAAGAATGTTAAGAAATTGAAGGGAAATGGCATTAATATTATAGCTAGAAAGTAAAAGAAAAGAAGAAAAAAGCTAACAGCGACCAGTGAGTAGTGACACTATTAAAAATCACACTTTTCTTCTTCATACTATAAAAGCCACTGTTTTTTTGGGGAGAACATAAAGGATATGGATAAGAGTAGATCAGGGCATTAGATTTGCAACACGTGGCAATGAAAAAAAAGAGAGAATAGATCAGACGGTGGTGATTTAGGTAGCCAGAGATGAAATTTAAGGAGAGAAGGGAAATGTGTTGTCGTGAATGGCACGCCAAGAGACCAATTCAATTTGATGTGATTTTTACACCAATCCAAATGATTGGCTGAGGATCCCTACCTTTCTCTTTTTTTCTTTTTTCTTTTAGAAAATAAAATTATATCAACCAAAAAATATATATATATATATCAATAAAAGCTTCCAATCAAAATTCCTATCAATTTAATTTATAAATTTCCATAATTGATTTTAAATAAGCTCGTACGTTCCATTCCCGCTATCTGTCCAACATCTGGAACTCACTTGAATAATCTTTCCTTTTTGGGCTTCTACTCACCGGTAGCTTTCCGCCTTCCCCTCAGTTAATAGATATTGTCATTTTTATATTTTTTCTTTTGAGTTTTCCTTAAAAGTTTTAAATCGCATCTATTAGGAATCTCACGTTACATATGTAATATAATGAGAGATTTAAACACTCTTATAATAAATTTTACGTTTCTCTCTCCAACCAATGTATAATATGTAAATATTTTCTAAATGAATAGAGAAAAATAATTAAAATAAAAAAAATTACTATATTTTTTACTCACTATTCCCTTTCTAATTAGGAATTTAAATAGTTTTTATATATACATTTATAATTGATTTTTTACTAATTATTTGAAGGAAGTTTTGACTTTTGATGAGTTGAAATTAATGAATTAGTTGGTAACCTAATCTTCTACCAAATATTATATTTAAATTGAATAATCCTCTTACATTAGATTTCATCTAATTAATTAATAATCTAAAAATAAAATAATAAATGAATAACTAAACCCTTAAATAATAATAAAAAATAGTAGATGATGAATCAATACAATTTCAACATTAGCCTAAATTTGGAAACCTCTTCGTAACAGACCCGTTTTAAAAACTATAAAGCTGATCCGGATACATATGGGTTAAAACATACAAAGATGTAGTTATAAAAAATATACAGACAGACACCATTTTTACTGCCTTATTATTTAAAAAAAACAATTAGACAATCATTTATTATTTATTAAATCTTATTTAAATTTATAGATTCTATATTTTTTTATAAAAATCAGGTTTAGCATGATTATAAAATCTATTAGGTTGGGCCATTTTTAAATGAGTCATTTCTCCTATTATCCCAAATATATTTTTAAAAATTAATAGGGAAATGGATTACATGGGCCGGTCATATTAAAACTTGAGCCCAAGACCAAGCCCAAGCCCAAGACAAAATGGGAATAAATCTCATTGAAAACGTTTCGAATCATTTGGTAAAAAGAAAAAGCCCATTATCCTCGTTTCACACACACTTTTATTTAAACCTCATATTTCATTTTCTTATTAAAAAAAAAAAAAAAAACTCTAAAAATATGCAAATATTCACCATTTGTTAGATAATTAATATTTTTAATTGGTAGTATAGGAGATTCAATAATTCAATACAAAGGCCATTATTAATTAATTAAAATCAACTCCAATTTAATTATGAATGCGATGGGTTTTAAAGAAATAAAAATAAAATATTGATGCCATCACATCTCATTTATTATTGCTAAAACAAATAAAAGTGAATCCCATTGATGTTAATTATTCACCATTATACCTAGAATTTAAAGTCTATGATCCAAAGTTTATTTTTATTAATAATAATATGATGTGACAATTTGTTTGAAATTTGATATTTTGACTTAAAAATTTAACCTTTGTCGTTTTAAGGAAAGAAGTTTTTTTTAACTTCCATTTTATTATTGCATACGTTTATAATATTGATACATCTGCATCTACTTTTAAATTATTCGTGTAATAAAAAGTTAGAAATTTTATTATTTTAAATAAAAAAATATTTTTTAATACAACCATATTTTTTTGTCACGTCTTCATATGATTGAAACACCGAAAATGAACGTACATTTTGTTAGTATAGATAATAACTTTCATTTTTAAATTTTTTTTCTTAATCATCTTAAATCATGATCATTATGTTTTATATTCATTGATGTATTTTTCCTTTATTTGAATCTCCAAAAACTAAAACATACCTCGGTTAATTCAATTATTATAAAAATGTATAACAAAAGATTAAGATGATTTTTTTTTTAATAAAGCAAACATATTAAAATCTCTATTTCTAAAACCATTTTAAAACGCCTAAATTTAGATTTTGTTTTATGTTAGAGTCAAATGATTCAAAAAAAACTTTGTGTTTTAAAACTATTTTTGAATTTTATAATTTAAATAGTGAAATAATTTTAACTAAATTAATAAAATTATCCTTAAAATTTACCTTTCGTCTTAATAAAATACCTATAAACTTAAAAAAAAATCTTTAAAAATCCTTCAACCTTAATTTTCTTTTTAAAATAGTAGACCATTAATACTTTTTTTTAATATCTTTTAATACTTTTTTTTAATATCTTTTAACTGGTTTCAATAATACCAATTTAAAAAATGTTTAAAAATATTGAATTTTCAAAAGGGAAATATTTGAATTTTTTAAAAAAACTTCAAAATTTTCTTTAAATTTTTTTAAAAACTTAAAAAATGTCTAGCTTATTTATTTATTTATTTATTTATTATTATTATTATTATTTTAAATACCTTGCTGTCCTGGTAAATTTTCAAAAGTAACATTAAAATTTTTGAAGATAATTTAAGATGTTGATAGACGATTTTAACCCTTATATTAACCGCAAGAATCTAATAATTTTTTTTTATAAAGCTAAGAAGTGTCAATGCTATTTTAAAAATTTAACGTGTATTTATTAAACATAGTACCAACACTATGTTTTCGAACTTTTAAAAAAAGTTGAACATATTAACGAAACTTTTAAAAGTCGAAAGATATTAATTGTACTTTTTTTTTATATAAATTTTAAAGATATTATTATAAGTTTTGAAATTTTAAAAATATTTCTAACCAATTATAAAATTTAGGATATTTTATTAATATAGGCACATTTTTAGTTAATATATTAATTTGAAAATTTAAAAGGGAGAATTACATTAAAAAAACTTAAAAAGTCTGGTTTATATATATATATATATATATATATATATATATATATATATTTGTTGTTAAAACAATTATAACCTAATATATTTTAAGTTAATATAGCATGTTCCTATATTAGTTAATAATAATCGAGATTCAACTGGTAGAACTACAATTATTTATATGGTCTACCGATATATTATTAAACATATTTTAAATCATTCTAAATTGTGATCTAACTTTTTAAATTTAAGTATTAAAAAGTAATTTTTTTTAAATCTATTTTTATAAAAGTCGAAAGACTTTATTTTATTATGTAGTCGAGTTTGGTCGAGTGGTTGTTATAACTATGAATGAATCTCGAAAGTAAAGATAAATCTCTAAATTCTTTCTGACTTAAAAGCATAGAGAGCAGAATTCGATCAAAAACTCTTTTCCTTTGTAGACTAATTGATCCTAAATAGTCTTCAAAAATGGTTAATGTAAGACGTTAAATTAATTGAGCGAGGAATTATTAATAAATTAAAATATTTTATTTATTTATTTTTGGAATGTCATATACAAACAAAAATAAATATAATGAATTTGTATTTTCTATTCACTAAAAACCCAACCGACTTTTTTTTTAATTAATTGTTTTAATGAATAATATAATATTCAATAATAAGACACAGTCACGATATATTATATGGGTAGGCGAGGAATTATTAATAAATTAAAATATTTTATTTATTTATTTTTGGAATGTCATATACAAACAAAAATAAATATAATGAATTTGTATTTTCTATTCACTAAAAACCCAACCGACTTTTTTTTTAATTAATTGTTTTAATGAATAATATAATATTCAATAATAAGACACAGTCACGATATATTATATGGGTAGGCGAGGAATTATTAATAAATTAAAATATTTTATTTATTTATTTTTGGAATGTCATATACAAACAAAAATAAATATAATGAATTTGTATTTTCTATTCACTAAAAACCCAACCGACTTTTTTTTTATTAATTTTTTTAATGAATAATATAATATTAATAAGACACAGTCACGATATATTATATGGGTAGGCCATCGTGGCTGACAGTTTTTTTAAATAAAAAAAAATACAAATAATATTTAGATTAAAAAATAAACCTATAAAATAATTTCACTAAGATCAAATACATTTATAAGCTTTTAAAAAAAAAATATATATATATACATTTATAAGCTTTTAAAAAAAAAAAAAAAAAATTCATTCCTCTACCAATTTTTAAAATATTGAGTTATGGTTGGGGTGTATAAAATTGACGCATCTTGTTTATAAAGTTGATGTCTACCCAACGAGATCCGAGAATTGCTAAATCAATACGACACTAGTGGAATTTAAATATAAAAAAAAACACATTCATATATTATGTACGAGATAAATAGGTTCGAGTGAATTTGAAGTCTTGTCCTAATATACCTTTGTTCTTTGTTATCCACAATTTACTTTTAAGAACAAGTATTCAATGACTTTATTTAAAAATAAATATTAAAAATTATATTAACTATAACGTGTTTGGACCAATTTTATAATAAAAAAATTACATTGATGGCTCAATTATTAATGGATGAAAAAGAAAATAAAAGAAAGAAAATATTTTATAATAAAAATTCGATTGAAAGAACTCATTATTTAAAGTAAGAAAGAAGATAGAAAAGATTCTTATCAAATATTTGATTTTTTCTCTTTTTATTCAACTTTTAATATTTTAAAATTTAACTTTTTATATAAAAAAAAATTACATGTGCAAATATTATATTAGAAATAAATAATTCATATAATTTATGGTATATTTAAATTAAAATTGTAAGTGATTTTAGAATGGTTTTGGTCTGTGGGGACCTGATTTCTAACAACCGTTTAAGAAAAGGACGTAAAGATTCTAGTGAATGTGAAGTCTTGTATTAATATGAATTTATCGTCCTTTTATTCCCCATTTACCTTATTAAATAAAATTCACCATGTTAATTTCAAATATTTTTTTTGTATGAAATCTTGTATTAATATGAATTTATCGTCCTTTTATTCCCCATTTACCTTATTAAATAAAATTCACCATATTAATTTTAAATATTTTTTTTTAATAATTTTAACTTTCACATAAAAGAGAGTAAATATATACTAATTATTTGAGAGGGCTGATGCATGATTTTGAAATATCTTATAAATATATATAATTTTTTGAGCAAACATCTTTTTATATCTTACTATTAATTTTTTTTTTTTAATTCACCATATTAATTTTAAATATTTTTTTTAGTGAACATAAAAGAGAGTAAATATATACTAATTATTTGAGAGGGCTGATGCATGATTTTGAAATATCTTATAAATATATATAATTTTTTGAGCAAACATCTTTTTATATCTTACTATTAATTTTTTTTTTTTAATTCACCATATTAATTTTAAATATTTTTTTTAGTGAACATAAAAGAGAGTAAATATATACTAATTATTTGAGAGGGCTGATGCATGATTTTGAAATATCTTATAAATATATATAATTTTTTGAGCAAACATCTTTTTATATCTTACTATTAAATTTTTTTTTTATGTAAAGTGATTTTATTAAGTTGAATGAAAGTAGCCGCATGTGATGAATCCCTTTAAATCATTTTAAATGATTATTCAAAAACAATTTTTAAAATAACTAATTATTTTGAATTAGTTTTTATATAACTTTTGACTTTAAATTATGACAGAGTAATATAATATTTTTTATCCAATTTATCAAAGGTGGAAAATGTGATTTTATTTGAAAAACATTATATATTTAAAATGCTGGTTGATTTGATTTGATTTTTCTTTTTTGGAGTTATTTAGAAGGTCAACGACATACTTTATAGATGATTTTGAAAACAATAAAAATTACTTCGATCAAAAAATTACTAATGAATTTGTAATTTTAAAAGTATCTAAAAGTCACTTTCAACCAACGAGTGAAAGATGATTTTTGAGAGATGAGGCGACTATTATTTCATATTTCTCACCTTTCGTTTTATTTTATTATAAAATTTGTCACTTTCTAACTTCATTTATTTCTAATTTTGACTGCTCGTCAACGTATATAATGTCTCTCCAACCTTATTATCTTTATTTAATTTTTCTCACTTTTCTCTTTGGTATTCGTATTCTTTTTTTTGCCCTCTATATATATTTATATATTTCTTAAAATAATTTTTTTCTCCACCTTTTAATATTTTAATTATTTTACTATTTTATTATTATTATTTTTTATTATTTTTTATTTTTTTTTTATTNACACATTCATATATTATGTACGAGATAAATAGGTTCGAGTGAATTTGAAGTCTTGTCCTAATATACCTTTGTTCTTTGTTATCCACAATTTACTTTTAAGAACAAGTATTCAATGACTTTATTTAAAAATAAATATTAAAAATTATATTAACTATAACGTGTTTGGACCAATTTTATAATAAAAAAATTACATTGATGGCTCAATTATTAATGGATGAAAAAGAAAATAAAAGAAAGAAAATATTTTATAATAAAAATTCGATTGAAAGAACTCATTATTTAAAGTAAGAAAGAAGATAGAAAAGATTCTTATCAAATATTTGATTTTTTCTCTTTTTATTCAACTTTTAATATTTTAAAATTTAACTTTTTATATAAAAAAAAATTACATGTGCAAATATTATATTAGAAATAAATAATTCATATAATTTATGGTATATTTAAATTAAAATTGTAAGTGATTTTAGAATGGTTTTGGTCTGTGGGGACCTGATTTCTAACAACCGTTTAAGAAAAGGACGTAAAGATTCTAGTGAATGTGAAGTCTTGTATTAATATGAATTTATCGTCCTTTTATTCCCCATTTACCTTATTAAATAAAATTCACCATGTTAATTTCAAATATTTTTTTTGTATGAAATCTTGTATTAATATGAATTTATCGTCCTTTTATTCCCCATTTACCTTATTAAATAAAATTCACCATATTAATTTTAAATATTTTTTTTTAATAATTTTAACTTTCACATAAAAGAGAGTAAATATATACTAATTATTTGAGAGGGCTGATGCATGATTTTGAAATATCTTATAAATATATATAATTTTTTGAGCAAACATCTTTTTATATCTTACTATTAAATTTTTTTTTTATGTAAAGTGATTTTATTAAGTTGAATGAAAGTAGCCGCATGTGATGAATCCCTTTAAATCATTTTAAATGATTATTCAAAAACAATTTTTAAAATAACTAATTATTTTGAATTAGTTTTTATATAACTTTTGACTTTAAATTATGACAGAGTAATATAATATTTTTTATCCAATTTATCAAAGGTGGAAAATGTGATTTTATTTGAAAAACATTATATATTTAAAATGCTGGTTGATTTGATTTGATTTTTCTTTTTTGGAGTTATTTAGAAGGTCAACGACATACTTTATAGATGATTTTGAAAACAATAAAAATTACTTCGATCAAAAAATTACTAATGAATTTGTAATTTTAAAAGTATCTAAAAGTCACTTTCAACCAACGAGTGAAAGATGATTTTTGAGAGATGAGGCGACTATTATTTCATATTTCTCACCTTTCGTTTTATTTTATTATAAAATTTGTCACTTTCTAACTTCATTTATTTCTAATTTTGACTGCTCGTCAACGTATATAATGTCTCTCCAACCTTATTATCTTTATTTAATTTTTCTCACTTTTCTCTTTGGTATTCGTATTCTTTTTTTTGCCCTCTATATATATTTATATATTTCTTAAAATAATTTTTTTCTCCACCTTTTAATATTTTAATTATTTTACTATTTTATTATTATTATTTTTTATTATTTTTTATTTTTTTTTTATTTTTGGTAAGTTTGTGAGTTAACTTAGAGAAAATAGGACAACAGAGTTTATAACCTAGGATAACTCTATATTTTTAAGTTGGATTATCAAGTTGTTTTTTTTTTAATATTTAAAATAATTTTACTCATACACAAAACCGATATATGTTACATTAATAAAATCTAAAATCTTATGAAATTTAAAGATTAAACATTCACAAGTCAATGCATATGTTACGGAAAAATAAAATTTATTTTTCATAATAATCTTAAAAATAGGGTAAATTCGGATTGTAACCCTATTTTTTTAGTTGTTTAGGTTGAACTGATAAAAAAAAAGGTCAATTTCTCGACCCAAATTTTTTTAACCCATCTAAATTGGATATATATAATCCAACTCGTTTAAAAAATCCACTTTAAACATGCATTCTAAACTCAGTCTCAAATATGTCTTTAAAATGGATGAGCCTATGAAAATCACTTTAAATAAATTAACTATAAACAAATAATTTGTACTAAAATCACAATTTCAAGCTAAACTATGTTATTTATTTTGTTTCATATGAAACTAATTTAAAATATTATAAATTATAAGTTTGGTCAAAGAAAATTAGAATTTAATTTTTTTCTAATTTTAAATAATAAAACTATCTATTTCTTATGGAATTTTTATCAATAAAATTATATAAATAAATTCTAATTTTTTAAACACTAAAATTTAATATTTTAAACCATCATAATTAATTTTTCAATTTAACTATAAAAAATTATTTATTTATTTTTTCTGTATAGTTGTTAAGTTAAAAAAATTTAAATTAAAATTGATTTTTAATAAAATTAGAATAAAACTATGAATTAAAATTTAATGGTTTTGAAACAATAAGAATCAAATTGGTACTCTTGAAAAAGACTAATTTTATCTTTAATCAACGATATAATAAATGTCGGTATTCGACGGTGCATGTGGGAGGGAGGGTGGAAAAAGGAAGAAAGAGCTGAGGAGCAGATTATATAAAGAATCTGTAACCAGAATCCTAGTCGTTAAATTTGATGGAGAAAGAAACACAGTAGACTGCTCAATCTATTCATGGCGGAAGTAGAATTGCTGGAAATGTTTACAAACCGAGAGCTGGAAGAAGGAGCCATTGGTTCGTCTGATTGGAATCCAACTGATGCTGTGCTGTTCGTTGGACTGAGTTTGGTGCTTGGAATCGCTTGCAGACACTTGCTGCGAGGCACTAGAGTTCCTTATACAGTTGCCTTGCTTGTTCTTGGCATAATTCTTGGATCCATTGGTTGGTGACTCTTTTTTTCCATACATTTTCATGTTCTTCCTCATTTTCTGCTCATCGTTGTTTGCTTATTGTTGCTATCGTGTAGTTTAATAATCTTCAGTTTCCATAAAATTCGGGAAACTCAATCGTTTTTAGTTGGCGTTTATCAAGACATTTTACTTGTTTTACAGATCTCCTTTTATTGTATAATTTGTTTATGAATTTTGATTTCTACTTGAGTTCCGAACTCAACTGCTTTGAAGATGAAACGACGAGTTGTATTTTCTAGGAAAGAGTTGGAATAAGTTTGACCGGTTGGAAAAGAGTTCATCGTAGGAAAATTGACTCAAGTGAGTGGATTAACGGAAGAAGTTTAAATTCAAGTATGCGAACACAACAAGATTTATATAGCGGGAGTCGATGACTGAAATTGATTTAAAGGATATGATAGATGCCTAAAATCTGAAATTTGATATAAATATTGTTTGCAAGCGAACAATCTGTTGTTGACCCATTAATGCATTTCTGAATGGTCATTTGTCAACACTTCCTACCACTCACTCGAAGTTTTCTTTTCTCAAACTGTATTAATGAGCAGAATATGGCACACATCATCGATTGGGAAAGATAGGGGATGGCATCCGTCTATGTAAGTTTGTCTCTTCATTCTAGTAACTGTCACTGTATCATTAATTTTGAAGTGTATTCCCTTGAAGTATCAGTCGTAGCTGTTAAAACAGATTCGATGCTTCTAAATTTCAGGGGCAAAAATTGATCCTGATCTATTATTGGCTGTTTTCCTTCCTGCTCTGCTGTTTGAGAGTTCCTTTTCAATGGAAGTGCACCAAATAAAGGTTGATTCATGCTTTTCAAAACCATTATCCTGTTTTTAACTAAGCTTGGTGACAAGAGAGCTATAGTTATTTGGACTGATAACTTTATATAATTCTCACTTCCTTTAATTATTTTTGTAGAATGTGTTCTAGATGAACTTCTTGTCTTCTAAGAATTCCTGACTCTCTAGAGTGGTTCTAGTAGCACCTATATTAATCTGCCTTGATGTATCTGAAATATTGTGTACAAATTGGCCATCCAAATGGGTTAATGACAGTTTTAAACTTTCTTTTAAGGGCAACTGAACCGCTACCTTAGTTCAATGATTGCTTACTCATCTAACATAACAATTAATAGCTTCTATCAGCAGAAACAACACCTTACACATTAAAATGATGTGATGCCCCCACATTAGTTCTACAACACGCACTCTCATATACAAAAAGAAAAGAACTTGCCCTTGAGTTATTTTTTATGAACTATTTGCTAAATATATTTTTGGTGCAGAGGTGTCTGGCCCAAATGATCTTATTAGCTGGTCCAGGTGTTTTAATTTCAACGTTCTTGCTTGGATCTGCTTTCAAGGTAATACCAGACTATCAATTCAGATAGTAAGGATATTTTATGACATTAATTTTTTATGCTTTACTGCAGCTCACTTTCCCATATAATTGGAATTGGAAAACATCATTGTTGCTTGGGGGACTTCTGAGTGCCACAGATCCTGTGGCTGTAGTAGCTCTAATGAAAGAGCTAGGAGCAAGTAAAAAACTGAATACGATAATAGAAGGAGAATCCTTGATGAATGATGGGTATTAGTTTGAATTATTTTTCAACATCAATCGTTTAAATCATCTCTCTTTCAAACAAGTTGTTATATTATTAGGTTTGACTAGACTAAACATTTCAACTATTCATTATTCTGATCCTATTTTATAATACTCAGGACAGCAATTGTGGTTTATCAACTTTTTTATCAAATGGTCCTTGGAAAGAGCTTTAATTGGGGAGCTATAATCAAATATCTCACACAAGTCTCGCTGGGGGCGTATGTACCATTTTTTGTCCTTATTTTATTTGTGCATTAGGCCAGCTAATTTTTCGGAACAATATGCTTATTCAAATTTTGGTGCTGAGGTGTATGGCCCAAATGATCAGTTGGTTTAGGTGTTTTGATTTCAAGCTTCTTATTATCATTTTCCTTCTTATTCTAGTTGATCATTTGAGCCAGAACCAGTTTATCGACTTTATAATGAGATGGTCTTTGTAATCATGTTTGCCTGGTGTTTTAATGATCAGTTTGGGAATTGGTCTTGCATTTGGGATTGCATCTGTTTTATGGCTCGGGTTCATTTTCAACGACACAGTGATAGAGATTGCATTAACACTTGCTGTGAGCTATATTGCTTATTTCACTGTATGTGACTCTCTCACTCTCTTTTATGTTTATACTTGTATCAATACTGAATGATGTATCTGTTAATTAGTCTAGGCACGAATACAAATTAATACTGTTATTTGAAAGGAATTGTATATGGCTTTAGAAGTATTTTTAATTAGTTCTCAATGTATTGTGTTTAAGAAAACCCTGATTGGTGAATGGTTTGGCATTCTCTAATGGAGGAAGACTCCCTATCGCACAAGGTAACTGATAAAAGGAATGGCAATGTTCCTCCTGGCTGGTTTACTCTGAAACAATGTACAAAAATGAGTAGATGCATGAGGATGCTTATTTCAAGCTTCTATAATCAAGTCAATCAGATGTTTGCTTTGATATGGGTAAAGGAGAATGTATGAATTTTCAGGCTGACTTGTGAGTTGCCTACTCGCTGCTTCGCACTAATTTCCTTGACCTCTTTTGTTGGACCTTCAAACTGTTGTCAAGGAGATCAAAGATGAGTTTGAGTGTGGGACTGGCATTTGACAACCTTTAGAACTTGAAATTGGGAATGAGCTGAAATTTTGGCTTTACTGAAAAATGTTTGATCCCAACAAGCAAACAGATAATTGACTGTGGGTAGGGTGCTTTGGTGTGTCGTCCTCATAGTCTTATATTCTCCATGCTTACTACCGAGGACAATATTGTATAAAACCAATTGCGTGCTGGATACTTGGAGGGACTGGAATCATAGTCTACAGAAATCTTTTAAGCATACAAATTCCTATAAGGAATGAAAAAGAGAATTAAAAACAGAAACATTCTAAGCATGGGATATAAAGACTCCCCAATTAATACTAATATTATTGAAACAGAAATGCTTGTGCTTGGGTAAGGTGAACCGCTCTTCTCAACTTCTTAGTTAAACCATCAAACTCCTTGATTACGCTCTCTTGACTTCAAAAACCCAAACCAAGAGCACCCTCGGGAACAAAGCAAGCCTCTATAGAAGCTGGAAGTATTTTCTAAAGCAGAGATAAGGCCACTTTTGAGCATAATCCAAATAAGAATACTGATCTTCTTAGGGCTCTTTGATTTCCTTATAGCTTCAAACTACTCTGAGAAATCCTTCCGAAGTTTTAACAGCTGAAACATCAATTATCCAACCCCATGAAAATTTGAAACGCTCAACCCACTGCTTCCAAATTAGCCGACAATGATGTAAACACATCAATTCCAGTATCCTACAAATTATTCTAGTACCAATCTACCAATGAAGGAAACCAGCACCCCAGTGGTTGAAAACAAAAGAAAAAGACAAGGGATCCATCCTGAGCAGATTTGGAAAGCATATTTTGAAAGGAAAAGCTTACCAAAATAATTTATGCTTTCCATGCCAAGCTTCAAAGAAGTAATCTCTCCCAACCTCCGTTGTCTAGGTATATTGACCCAAGGATGTCAAAAACAAAGAATTTTCTTTCCTATTGTATGGCAATCTTATGCCAAGCAGATTTGACTAGGCCGTACTCTCCCCCCTTGTATTCCATGAAATTATCTTCATGTCTCCAAATTATTAGCGTGAAAAAAGGGAACAAACTTGGTCAAATCATAGCCTATCAAGTTCACGGAATCATTGGATCGCATTTAATACTTTTGGGCTTAATTTCGAATAAAGAAATCCCAACTTCCTCAAAGTATTTCAAGAAATCCCAACTTCCTCAAAGTATTTCAAGAAATCCATACGGTTAGAATCAGTGACGGGCATCGAACTCCTCAATAGATTTTAAAGTTGATCCTTGATGAGCCAATCTTGAAACTAGGACCATTAATATTAAGATTAAGCTCATTGTGAGGAGCCTCTAAACTAGGTGCTGTAATAACTTCATTTGATAGTGTCATAAATTCCAAATTTTAATGCATCTTCAATATTCCCAAAGCTTAGCTCTTTAGTTTCCTAGTAATTTCTCTCTGATTCAATGCTACTCTTGCTGAAATCAGAAACATTGCTGAAATCAAAATTTATTATTGTAGACATGAGATCCTTTTGGTTGGGTTGGTGCCTCATCTTCCCCTCCCTTTTTTATTTTTCTTTTTCGGTTTCTTCAATACCTCATTCTACCGTGACTGATTAATTAATTATAGTTTTATTATTTTTTTTTTTTATAAAGATAATCAACACATCATACTATTGAAGGAGTGTTTGTTCTTTGTGATTCTATTGATCTTTCTCTCTTCTCTTTCTTCTTTCTTCTTTTAACAAATTAACATTTATAACCAAACTGTTATCAACATTATTTTTAGTAGTAATATTTGAACTTGGTTCTTTTCAATCATTTATTTATTAGTTCTTTTGAGCTTTTCCTCGTCTCTTGCATTGGATTATTGTCATGTGCATGATAGGCTCAAGAGGGAGCTGATGTTTCTGGTGTTTTGGCGGTGATGACATTAGGAATGTAAGTTTATTTGCCTATGATACACCATCTGAATTTGGAGGATACATTTCCTGATGTTATAGTCTATTACTAGGTTTCATGCTGCAGTTGCAAGAACAGCTTTTAAGGGCGATGGTCAACAAAGCTTACATCATTTTTGGTATATTGTTCCACTGTGATTATTATTTCTCTTTATCAATTGATCTAACTAGATCATTATTAATATAAAAAGCTTATCTTTCATGGTTCCAATGATTCATGCATCATGGACAGATGGTTCTTATGTTCTTTGATGAGTTTAGTTCTCTCATATATCCTTTTTGTGATATGTGAGAGTGCTAAATAATGGTAAAATAAATATGGATTAATTTCACCTTAATTTTGTATTTCTAATGGTCATTATAAATAACCTTAGTATCTGAATGGTGTCTTTGGTATGAAAAAAATTATATTTCGCATTAATATTATATTTATTATTGTCAATGTAAATTATCATGCTTGCTTTTCATATTAATTTTCAGAGAGATTTGAGAGAGGTACATGTGCCTTTTATAATAACTAACTAAATTTCTAGATATTAGGTAAGATTAAATCTGAATAAATCTCTAGATACTAAGTAACTATAAATCTAAATAAATCCCTAAATACTAGGAAACAATACATAAAAATTAGGGAGGTTAGCTATTTTCCTTTATTTAATAGGACACAAATATCTCCTAACTTAAGGCTAGGAATAACACAAATATTCCTAAAATCAAAGTCATTCCTTCAACACTCCTCCTCTCGTTGAGAAATAGATATCATCCATTTTCTGTTTGGATACTAACTCATGAAACATTGAACTATGAAGTCCTTTTATTTGTATATCTATTCGTTGAAGTTGTGAGGACACAACACTAATGCATACTATCCCCTTCTCTAATTTCTCCTTGTTAAAATGTCAATTAATTTCAATATGTTTTGTCCTATCACGTTGGATAGGAGTATAAGAGTATGTGCAATATTGATAGCTGATTTGTTGTCGCAATATAACTTTATCGGACCTTCCCCCTTAATCTTTAAGTCATCAAGGATTATCTTCAATCATAAGAGTTCACATAACTCTTGTCCAATATCTTGAAATTCTGATTCGACAGGATATAGTCACCACATTTTGCTTTTTCTCTATGTTACCAAATTACCTCCAAGAAAAGTACAATGCCCCATTGTAGTGTTAGGATCGCACAACAACGCATACGCTCGATCTAGATGAACACAAAGAACAGGATAGAGAAAATGCAAGGAGAACTCTGGCTAAAGGATTTATATTGATGACTTCAAGTATGTACAGTAATAGAGAATACAAAGAATATAGAGAATACAGAAAGTACATTTTCAAAGCTCTGCTGAGTGGATATATATATTGTTTAGCTTACGATATTTAGCTTTACCAGATATAACCATCTACTGTATATAACTATTTACCATATGTAGCTTTACCCGATATAGCTTTTTACTATACATAGCTATTTACTATTTATGACAATTTACTTTATATGTCATTTACCAAATATAGCTTTACTATGTATAACCGTTGACTCAACCATAAATAAGCAGTAAGCTCCATAACCTAACAATTCTCCCTTGGGAGATCACTCCACTGCACCATACCAATTGAGGTTTTGCACAATCTCAATATTCCAACATCAACACATTTTGTCAACATGTTTGTTGGATTCTTTACACCCTCTATCTTCTCAAAACACATCACCATCTTCCACTAACCTGCAAGTGAAATGGTATCGCCTTCCGTGTTTTATCTTTAAATGATAGACCGAGTTCCTTACCAACTGTATGACACTCTGACTATCTCTATAAAGAATCTTTTCGTGCTGCTTCTTGCCCAATTCTTCCAGATAGTCAGTCATCCATATCGTCTTCTTTCCAGCTTCAGCTATTGCCACGTACTCAGCCTCAGTACAACGCATTTTTGAAGCCTAGACGTCCCATCATCTATGGCTTGCTCCCACTTGGTTGTATCCTCCAACTGTATGGCCTCCTCAAAGGGTTGTGGTTCCCTTTCATCAGTAACAGATAGTGTAANACCATAAATAAGCAGTAAGCTCCATAACCTAACAATTCTCCCTTGGGAGATCACTCCACTGCACCATACCAATTGAGGTTTTGCACAATCTCAATATTCCAACATCAACACATTTTGTCAACATGTTTGTTGGATTCTTTACACCCTCTATCTTCTCAAAACACATCACCATCTTCCACTAACCTGCAAGTGAAATGGTATCGCCTTCCGTGTTTTATCTTTAAATGATAGACCGAGTTCCTTACCAACTGTATGACACTCTGACTATCTCTATAAAGAATCTTTTCGTGCTGCTTCTTGCCCAATTCTTCCAGATAGTCAGTCATCCATATCGTCTTCTTTCCAGCTTCAGCTATTGCCACGTACTCAGCCTCAGTACAACGCATTTTTGAAGCCTAGACGTCCCATCATCTATGGCTTGCTCCCACTTGGTTGTATCCTCCAACTGTATGGCCTCCTCAAAGGGTTGTGGTTCCCTTTCATCAGTAACAGATAGTGTAATGAAGGTACATACATATCTGGTACTCTGATAGTACTGAATGATCTTTTCAACACTGGTTCAGGTGCCACTTGCTCCACTGCTGATTCCTCTGCGGTAGTCTTAGGAGTTTCATGAGTATCTGCTACAACATCATTAGGTGAGTTTTCTTGCAACTCAAGCTCAACTCCCACTTGCTTCGTGGTATTGGAACCTTGCTCCACCTCTGGTTCCTTAGCAGTAGTCTCAGGAGTTTCATGAGTATCTGTTACAACATCACTAGGTGAGTTTTCTTGCAACTCAAGCTCAACTCCCACTTGCTTCGTGGTCTTGGAACCTTGCTTCACATCTGGTTCCTCAGCAGTAGTCTCAGGAGTTTCATGAGTATTTGCTACAACATCACTAAGTGAGTTTTCCTGCAACTCAAGCTCAACTCCCACTTGCTTCGTCGAACCTTGTTCTACATATGGTTCCATTTCCAACCGCACTTTCTTCAATTCTCTAGCAGTCCTTGTGAAGCTAACTCGTTTCTGCTTGCTCATAATGCAGTTCTCACAGGGACCCACATCAACAGATTTCAAACCTTTTAAAACTCATTTCGCAGCCAGCATCTTCATTCCTTTCACGCTCATATGTCCAAGTCTATTGTGCCATAGACTTGAATATGAAGCACTTTCAGCAACAACAACTATGTTCATACACCCTGCAGTGGTGTATAAGGTTCCAGATTTTGTGCCATGTGCTACCACTGTAGCACCCTTCATAATCTTCCACGAACTCTTCCCTAACTCTGTTGCATAACCTGTGCTATCCAACTGACCAATAGAGATCAGGTTCTTCTTGAAGCTAGGAATATATCTGACATCCTTTAATGTCTACTGATTTCCTGCCGGAGTTTTTATGCAGACATCTCCTTTTTCTTTAATCTCCAAATCTTTGTTGTCGGCAAGATACACCTTCTCGAAATTTCCAGACTTGAAATTCCGGAACAACTCTTTATTTGGGGACGAATGAAAAGATGCACCTGAATCCAAAATCCAGGATTCAATAGAACTGTCCACGCTGAGGATTAGAACATCCCCAATGTCTTCGGCTGAATTTATAGAATCATCGTCATCTCCAGATTTGTGATTCTGCTTCCTCTTTGGTATTGTACAACCTGTCCGAAAGTGACCTTTTTCTCCACAATTCCAAAACGTTACATTTGGTCTATTTAGAGATTTTTCTCGATTCTTTGATTTTGATCGCCCTTTNTGTTGGTCAACACTGAGAGCACTACCAGATAAATTTCCAATTTCTCGTTTGCGAATACTTTCGCTGAGAACTACATCTCGAATTTCATCAAACTTTAGTTTATCAGATCCTTGTGAACTGCTGATTGCGGCAACAATAGTATCCCACGACTCGGGTAAAGACGACATCAAAATCAATGCTTTAATTTAATCCTCGAAATTAATTTCCACCGAACTTAGTTGACTTACGATCATATTGAATTCATTTATATGATCAACAACAAATCCACCTTCAGACATCTGTAGATTGAACAATCTCCGCATCAAATACACCTTGTTCATAGCCGACGGTTTTTCGTACATATTCGACAGCGCGTTCAACAGATCTGACGTTGTCTTCTACTTGATGATATTGAACACCACGTTTTTTGATAGTGTCAACCGGATAAGCCTTAAGGCTTGTCGATCCTTGAGCTTCCACTGCTCCGTGGTCATGGTATCCGGCATCACCCCCAACAGGGTTCGTGAAGATCTTTCTGATACAATCTTCAATCTGCATTTTCCAGAAACCGAAATCGGATCCATCGAACTTCTCAATTCCAATCTTTGAACTTTCCATCTTCACAGATCGTGGTAACTTCTGCCTAGCTTTGATACCAGTTGTTAGGATCACACAACTACGCACACACTCGATCTAGATGAACACAAAGAACAGGATAGAGAAAATGCAAGGAGAATTCTAGCTAAAGAGCTAAAGGATTTATATTGATGACTCCAAGTATGTACAGTAAGAGAGAATACAGAGAATACAGAAAGTACATTTTCAAAGCTCTGCTGGAGGAAATATATATATGGTTTAGCTTACTATATTTAGCTTTACCAGATATAACCATCTACTATATATAATTATTTACCATATATAGCTTTATATAGTTTTTTACTATATACATAGGTATTACTATTTATGACAATTTACTTTATATGTCATTTACCAAATATAGCTTTACGTACAATTTACTTTATATGTCATTTACCAAATATAGCTTTACCATGTATAACCGTTGACTCAGCTATAAATAAGCAGGCTCCATAACCTAACATAGATCTTCTTCCACTATTGAGCCAGCATAGTCAAGATTGGTGTAAACTTCCAATGCAAGAGAATTCTTTCGTTTGAACAAAATTCCTTTTCCTGAAGTTCCTTTCAGGTATCGCAATACTCTATATGTTGCTTGAAGGTGAGGCTTTTGCGGATCATGCATGAATTGACTAATTACACTCCTCGAGGATGCTATGTCTACTCGATTGTGAGCTAGATATATAAAGATCTCTATTAACCTCTAGCATATTTCTCTATATACTGCAAGCTCTTCTTTTGACTCTCACAATTTTTTATCGTTTTTTCTTGTTTCTAAAAATAAATCCATCACATATTTCTATTGTGATATGAAAATACCCTAAGTTCTTTGATCTCAATTTCTTTCATCAATTTTTAACTGAGTTCAAGTTTTTCTTCTTCATTATCTCCATTGATTATGATGTCATCTACATATACTACTCCCTTTGATTTTGAATGCTTGACAGAGAGATTGTGACCTCCTTGACTTTTCTTATACTCATAGTCTTTCATTACATTTGTGAATCTTCCAAACCATGCCCTTTGATGATTTTTTTTAGTCCATACAGGGCCTTTCTCAATATGCACCGTTCACATATTGAGCTTTCAAATCTTGGAGGATGCTCATGTAGATTTTCTCATTTAGACTGCGATGAAGAAATGCATTCTTCACATTATACTATGAAAGCTCCAAATTTAAGTTGGCAACCAAGTATAACAATATTCTTACGGTGTTCATCTTCGCAATCGGGCCAATTGTCTCCTAGTAATCTATACCGTAAACTTGAGTGTATCCCTTAGCTTCTAACCTTGTCTTATACCTTTCCAACGTTCCATCAGCCTTGTACTTTACTGTGAAAAGTCACCTACACCCAACTATATTTTTTCTTTTTGGCCTATCCACAACTTTCCATTTGTTATTTTTTCAAGGGCCTGCATTTCTTCTGTCATAGCATCCTTCCATTCTCCTTTGGATAAAGCTTTAGAAACTGTATTAGGTATAACAATTTAATTTAGACTCACAATGAAACTCTTGTGTGGTGGGGATGTCTTTCAAGAGATATAGTTTGTTAAGGAGTATAAAGGCCATTTTATGCATTATCTAGCGGGTTTTCAAACACCTATGGGTCTATCATCTATTGGTAACCGTGTTGCATCCTTATTTTGAATGATGTTTGGACTTGTATCAGTACTGAAATGACTGTCCTTCTAGCATATACTTGAGAAAACAATGGATCTGGAAATGGAGGTGGAACGTATGGTTCAGTTGGTGATTCTATGGTAGTAGGGGAGGACTCGTAATTTACGATAGTAGGTACTCATAATTAGATTCGGTAACAAGCATGGACTTAATAACTGGTTCTGTGTGCTGGTTATTCAGTGTGTCCGCGGGGTTCAATAGTTTCCAAAGGACCTTCTTCAATCTCCGTGTTCTCCATCTAAAGAGAAGCCTTAGAGTACAATGGCCTTTGCTCTGTGATATGTCACATCAATTGAAGTGTAAGACTTCCTAGATGTAGGATGTAACATTTGTACCATTTTGTGGTCGAAGTGCACCCAAATATGCAGGGTGTGAGACCATTTGATGTCTGAAAGTGAGGATGAAATTGGTTGAGGACTAATATTAGGCTTAGGTTATTCCGGACAAAAGATGGGAAATGATTAATCATGGGAGTTGCAGAAAGACTCCCTCCCCCTAGTAAGTTTTTGACATATTTTCGTAAAAAAGCAATACTCGGGTATTGTTTAAAAGGTGTTCATTTGTCATTTCGACCACTCCATTTTCTACTGTGTAATAACACACAAAGAATAATGGATAATGCCTTGAAATCAGAAATATGGAGATAAGGTTGGAGTGAAATAATTTCTAGCATTGTCAGAGTTTTGATTTTGATTCTAAATTGGGTCTGAATCATTGAGTGGAAGACAAAAATAATATGACTAAATCTAATTTTTGTTTGAGAAGAAACAGCCATGTGACCCGAGTACAATCATCAATTAATTTGAGAAACCAATGAGCACTAAAAATACTTGGAACAGTTGAGTGTCCCCAAATATATGGAACAATTCCGCACTTATCACAATGAAAATTAGAGACTAGAGTTCTTGAAACAAATTTGGAAATATGACTCTTAAAACTCTAAATGAGGAATGACCCATGCGACAGTGATGTAATCAAATTGCATTATTATTGGAGGAACTAAGAAATGACACGGGCACTAGGTTAGTTTCTCTCTCAAGTAATTGCAAGTAGTACAAGTCATTCAATTCCTTAGTAAGTCCAATCGTCCATCTCGAGATCTGGTCTTGAAAAACACATGATAAAGAGAAAATAACACTGTAGTGACTGCCATGGACAAACTTTTGTATGGAAAAGAAACTATTCGATAGTTTTGAGGTGTATGACATTGTTAAAGATCATGTATTTGTTTAGATTGCTGTCAGTTAGTATCTAATTAAATCTCAGTTAGGAGTTAGTTAGATCTAGTTTTTTATTTGATTTAGTTTTGATTTGATTAGATTTTATTTGATTTGTTTACTGGTTTGTTACCAGATTTTCTCCAGATTTTTAGGTAGATTTTCTGAATATCTTTTGTATTCTCTGTATAAATATGGAGCATTCTTGCTCTTCATAATTCAATCTTCTCATCAATCATTCAATCAATCCCTATTTCACTAACAGACATTTTTGCCCTTCTAATTTTTTGATTACTTTTTGGACATTGTTTATATGTTTTAAAATATTGTGAGTGAGGGGTCATGTGATCAGTTGCACCAGTGTCTATAATCCAAGAGTTGACTTGACTTATCTCTGAAGAGTTTATGTAAAAAGTGATTGGAGACATACCTAAGATTGTCAAGGCACTGAAACTTGATGGTTTGTTTAGCAAGTCCAAGAACATATTCAATCTCTCAATCTCTTCATTATTGAATCCACTAGTCTACACATGTAGCAGCTTTTGATTTGGACTCTTTTGCAATGTATTCTCGTGCTTTCATCATTCTCCCTTGTTTTCCAAACTACGAATGGACGCAAGTGAGCTTGCAGATTGATGGATGAATGGATTGATAGTAGGCTAGCTGCTACACTTGCGGTGAATGAATCTGAGAATTCTAATGCTAATGATGCGGCTTTCCTACTATGAATACTCTTTTATGTGATCACTGATTGCTGTGAAAATGTTATATAAAGGCTATGAATGAAACTTGGTTAAGTCGGAAGATTGATAGCTATGAAGGCTTCGACTAAATTTGGTAAAATGGAAGATCTGTAGTTTTGAAGGTTATGCAAATTAATCATACCTCCCTGACTTTGATACCATGTTGCAAATTTAAATATCTTGCTTGCATTTCATATTAATTTTTAGAGAGGTACATGTGCCTTTTATAATATAGAAAAACTAACTAAATCCATAGATGCTCGGTAACAATAAATCTAAATAAATCCGTAGATACTAGATAACAGTAAATCAAAATAAATCCCTTGATACTCGGTAGCACAGATAAATTAGGAAGGTCAACTACTTCCCTTATTTAATGAAATTACATAAATATCTCCTAACTTAAAGGCTAGGAATTACACAATAGTTCTTAAATCAAGGTCATTCCTTCAACCTTTATAGTGGTTAATACTTTCTTTTCATTTTGACACACATGCATGTTAATATAGGTTGACCAGGTCACATCCAATTTGTTTTACTTGCAAATTGACACATAGACTAATTTCTTATTTGAATTATCTTTTTTCCAGGGAAATGGTTGCATACATAGCGAATACATTAATTTTCATATTGAGGTGAGAGCTTGATTTGAGCATGCTTGTTTCTCTTCTCTTTGGTGATAACATAATGGTTGGCATGAGTAGATGTATCATTCTTATTGCAAACTTATTTGGTTGTATTGTGAATGCTCCACCACTTTTATGCGTTGACATGCCAATGGTGAACACGTTAATTTTAGATTGCAAGGAAATTATCCCTGACTTGAACAGTCACTAAGTTTGTGAATGTGATATAATCTAATACTAATTAGACCATGAGTGAGTTAACATATGGATGGTTTTATGCGATAGTTAGAATTTGTGCGAGTAAAGAAGCAAATGAGCGAGGGTAAAGGAGTACTAGAGTGCATTCTCTCAAAATGTCCATATTTGTGTTTTCATAATAGAAATTTCCTTTTTCCTTTATTTGCTCCTCTCCTGTCTTGTGTGCTAATTTCTTCAACATGATCCCATGGTTTCTCCAGCATTTATTGGAGAAATCTTTAGGGGTTAACAGAGAGAACCTTCATAGAGATGGTAGTATACATGGAAGCTCATGGAATCAAGTAGCTCTATGCTTTTTTTTTTCAGGAGATGCACATCCTTCTCGAGAAATATGTTTCTTCTTACTAAAAAAGCTTTAATCATGATTTTTCTTAAACGAGGAACTATAGCATAAACCTCCTCGATGATAGATCAGATGGAGTCAAAGTGCCATCTAGACTTTGGAAGAGCCGGTCGAGAAATCTTTCTATTTGATCCTGTGCAGTAAAGAGCAATATGTTGTAGCTTTGAAGGAATCCAAACTTTGGAAGAGGACGGTCATGGAATCTTCCAATTTGAGGTCGAGCAGCAATAGTATGTGGATGGAATTCACTTATAAGAGAAGAAAGGGTTTCCTTAAAAAGAAATAAAAACTTTTACTAAGAAATAACCCGTATGAGCACTTAGAGAAAATACATTCCTACATAACCTCACCTTCACCCATTTACGATTTCATTCACTTGCATAAGCTGTCTTACTCTCACCTATTTTCTATTGCACTCTCTTGTGTAAGATATGAGTACAAGCTTCTTATTTATAATTAAAAGTTTCTTTGTGGCGTAAGAGTAAAAAAAAAAAAAAAAAAAAAAAAAAAAAAAAAAAAAAAAAAAAAAAAAAAAAAAAANATTCTAGACCTTTTATGGAGCCTAATGCTCTTTAGATTTTTTCCTGGAAGTCTAACCAAATCCAAAGACTCCTTGGAGTCCAAAACATATTATTAAATCTGAGATATTTATTTAGAATCATTAAGATATCTCTAGAGAAGTTAGTGTTGTATATTTATTTTAACACAATATAAGGGCATATTTATTTGGAGTCTTTTCGAGTTTAAACCTAACATAAATATTAACTAAACAGAACATTAACTTTTCTGGGGCATTTAACTTTCCACAAAACATGAACTATACTTTTCGGTATAGAAGAGCCACCTGAAAAACTTTAGACAATAAACTAACTGAAAAGCTACTCCCATTCAAATTCTAACTACTTTGGTCTTCTCTTTCAACAACTGAAACACCTATAACCAACTTGGTAAATCAAAAAAATCACTCACGTACTAATCTTTTATCTTTCTTTTCACATAAACTATCCATGATATTGAATTATTCTAGCTTCAAATTCTGCCATATCTTTATTTTGTGAAATTTCAAAAAGACTAGGAATTTTCTTCCTGAGCTTTATTTTCTCCCTGTGCGCGTTACTATACCATCTCACTCTTGGATTTTTTTTTCACCCTTTAATTCCTTTAGGATGTGACAAGAAACACCTTACAAAACGTTGGCATACTGTCTTATCATAGAATAAGGATTGAGTAATTCATGATACGTCTGAGATTGGCTAATTTTATACCTGGCTCCGTTTACTTGTTTCCTCTGGCCATTTGCCCATCGTTTGGAGGTAAACCTTTTTATTTGTTATGAGGTTTGAAAAAATTGTCCTTTCTTAGGACCTTTCCTACTTCTCTACATCAATTTAGGACTTATAGCCTATGAGATAGTCATTTTTCATTGTATTTCGTGGTGTAAATCTGCCTACTCTTCTCAGTCTAATACGTAGCTATTTAGTTCTGATGAAATAAAACCCACGAGCTAGTTAGTTCATGTTACTTCTTGCCTTCAAAGCATTTATAGGGTGCAAGAGTTTCCATTATATGTCCTTTTACTCCAGTCTCTTATTTAAATTTTCTTCACTGTGTTCAACGAAAGTTACTTCCTCCTAAAAGTAATTTTCTTTTGCAGTGGAGTCGTTATAGCTGAAGGAGTTCTTGGAAGCGAAGGAATTCTTAATGATGGTAAGGCTCTCGGTTCATAAAAGCTTTCTTCTTTCCTGACTAGTACAGATATAAGCCCCATGTAACTTGGGAATTGTAAATAATGGGTATGTTATGACACACTCTTATTATGACGGGCCTTGGTGATTTAAGATGGTATCAAAGCATAAAACCTCATGTAACTTTGGGAATTGAAAATTATGGATATAATGTTACTCATCTTAATATAATAGGCTTTAGTGATTTAACATGATACTAGAGCATAAAATAAATTTACTGTTACTCATCAACTTAAGCGTTTAAATTCAATAGTGATTAAATATGGAACCGCGTGCATATTTAATCACTATTGTCATGTCTTCCCGTGTATATTTACTGTTGTTCAGACTCTTGTCATGTCTGTTTTTCTCCAAAAGCTTGATTGGAACCGCGTGCATCACCATATCTGCTGTCAGATTAGAAGGGAATTGACAATTAAAACTAAACAGAACTAAAATATTTCTCCAAAATACTCTGCATTTTTTCTTTTGAAATGCCTCAAGAATAGAAAGGAAGATAAAGAAAGAAAATACGTTTGGGGAAACGGGTTGTTTTAGTTTAGTTGAAGGCCTCAAATCATTAATCTCTCTCTGGTTTATCTATTACTTATTTCTTCAAGGATATTTGTAAACATTTGGATGCATGTACATCCCTGGCTTTGTATCTTTCTGTTTTCTAACCATCTTTTCACTCCTATTTGTTTGAGAAAAACAATCTTCAAACGTTTTGGAGTTTGTATCCTTTGAACATTTTTGTTCCTTTTTATTTATCAATGTAAATATCATGTCTTGTTAAAAAAAAAAAAAAAAAAAAAAAAAAAAAAAAAAAAAAAAAAAAAAAAAAANAAATTGAGGAGAGAGAGTGAGGTAAGACTTAGTTGAGAAGGGTTGTGATATACTAGTACTTTTATTACTATCTTAAATATATTTAATGGGTGGATTTTGTCATTTTATTTTTCCAAGGCTCAAACTACCATTTTTATGTCACAGGAGCATCATGGGGCTTCCTCATTCTGCTTTATGCATATGTGCAAGCATCTCGAGTAATGGTTGTTGGAGTACTATATCCATTTCTGCGGTATTTTGGATATGGATTAGATTGGAAAGAAGCCACAATACTGACTTGGTCAGGTCTGCGTGGAGCTGTTGCTCTGGCACTTTCACTGTCAGTGAAGGCAAGCTTTTCAAATCAATGCTAATACTGCTGCATCTTCATTACATGTTTATAAACTGATCATCTTCTCACCTAAGTAATCATCAATATGTTTTCCCACTTGCTAGCACTTCAATTTTGTTGGTGACAACTAAAATATTTCACAAGTCACTAGGATTGAAAAACTAAAAATTCAAGTTCTTGGAATTTTTAACTCGATAGAAAACAAAAGAAAAGGTGTGAAAGTAACCAATAGATCAAATGAATCTCTTCACAGACAATTTGCATCTATGTAAATTGTTGAAGTATGAGTAACAATTGAATGACAATTCGTATAATTCAAGATAAAGTGTAAAGGATATGGCACGAAGTTACATTTCAACCTTTGCAAGTTAACATTTTGATACTATCAAGTTGATATCTTGTTGACATAATATGACCAGACGTAGTCAAATCTAATAGTTTTAGCTTCTGAGCTAGCAGTAGTTATCGTAGTACAAGATCAATAAATGCTTATTTTTATTTATTTTTACTTGTTCAAATATTATCAGTACACACTGGAATTCGTTAATTAACTTAGATTTAAGCTTAGCTTACCCACGTTTTGAGGATAAAATAAGGATAAAGTTCATTCTAACTTAAGATTTTAAGCTTCAGGGATTAGTGATAATTGAACATTCATCTAATGCCCCCTTGGCCAACGGATCTTCTGGTCTTCTGGATGTTTGTTCTACGTACTTGTGTGACAACTCAGAAATCTGGGATGTAAATGGAAGACCTTTCGTTTATGACCATAGTCCTATGCTCGAAGATATTATTAGCAATATTCTTATATACCCTCTAACTTGTAAACTCTTGTTATTTCAGCGATCAAGTGACCAGTCATTGTACATCAGTTCAGAAACTGGAACTCTGGTTAGTAGTTGGAGCTTTTAATGTTTACACCTGACTTTATATTAATATTGGAAGAAAAATTGGGGATTAAAGATAGGCACTTTTCTCCGTCACAGTTTGTTTTTTTCACGGGTGGAATCGTATTCATGACACTTATTGTAAATGGTTCGACCACACAATTCATTTTACATCTTCTACATATGGACAAGCTCTCCGTGGCTAAGGTAAAACTCTGTTTGATCTTTTAAGTGCAACTTTTGAATTTCTCCCCCCCTCATTGATGGAGTCCTTTGGTTTATATCTTCCTTCTCTCTGTCTGCTGGTTCTAATTCTATTTTGTAATGATATTTTTGCATTTCAGTTATTTATTGGTAAACATGTAGATTATTGAATCTTTGAAAAAGGAATGCATCATCAAAGTTCTTCATTTCAGTACCCTACACGACAGATGCCTTGCAGGGATGTTTTGACAGCTTTCACTATAGCCATATAGACCGCCACCTAATTCCCTCAACCATCCATTTACTTCTTTTATTCATACTTCAGTGCTATAAATCGCTGACACTCGCATAATGGAAAAATGCCGACCCACTTGTACACACTTCTGACACGCTTTTTTGCGTGTCTATCTATTATTATAAAAGCCAGGACACAAACATTTCAAAGACACGCTAATGAATTTATTTTTTATAAAAAAAAGTTGAGTTTTAAAAGTTTAACGGGGCCATTTAAAAAAAAAAACAAAGCCCAATACCAAGTGAATAACTAAGCCCAATGAGTATTTAGCCCTAAAAAGCAGGTTTTCAACCTTTCTCATCATCTCCAACCTCCATCATCCACCATCCCCTAGGTCTCTACTGCTGTTATCCACGAAAAAACAATTGGATATTGTTAGATGTTGGTGGTTATTTCATCTTTAATCTTTATAATGTTTTTAATGAACTGTATGATGTTTAAAGGTAGAAATTTACATTAAAAGCATTAAATATTCATACTATGTCTAAGTATGCACACACACATTTTTTTTTTTAAACTAATGTGTCTCCAACGTGTGGTGTCTTTTTTTGAAAATTGACTTGTCGCATGTTTGTGCTTGTGTTTCTTAGCTTTAATACCCCTTGCATTTATACTTTAGATTTTTTTTTTTTTTTTTACTTGTGGGCTTGGAAATTGGCATGCCTAGTGTCACAAGCACAGCGATTGTGTGATACATACTATCCTCATTGAGTGAGTGAATCAACTCTCACTTGGATTTTCTATCTTGTAGCCTCTACCCTGCTCTTGGAAATAGTTTTAGAAAAGGAGGCTAGAGGAAGTTTTGGAAAGAATTTTTGAGAAAATAGATGTTGTACGCTAGCAAGTAATAAGAGACAATAACAATGTTGATAACATATAACCCAAGTAGGAAGATTTGACAACTAGTTGTAGCCTTCTATAATACATTATAAGGCAAAGTGTATTTGGCAGGTGTAAACATCTCAACTGGTGAGGAGTCATACGCCAACAAAACTACAAGAAAAGTGAATAATATGTTAGAAGGAAAGATGTATAAGGTTTGGAACAAGCATGTGGCCATGTGAAACACGACCTGGATAAACATGACTCTGAGATTCTTCCTCACATAATTGGTCGACATCCCTGTCAACTGACTCTACTCAAACTCATCAATATGTAGTGGCTGATTTTAGGTCTTCAGCAGCTCCCAACTTATCTCTGCATCGGAGAAACCTTCCACTTTACTAGGAAGTCTTGCACATCTCTTCACGACTTGTTGGCTCGTCGTGTCCTCTCGCCTACTCGTCTTGTCCTCTCAACTAAGATCTTTTTTATTTCTTACGTGACAGTATTCTTCACGATGACTGAAGGCCTAAATTTCTCGTTGCGATCGAACAACCTAGTCTAGATGATAGAATTTCTAATTACTTACGTGGATGACAAGGTGAATCTTCATCCAATAAAGAAGTTAAACTCTATGGTTTTACTTTCCTAAAGTAGGAGTTGTTCTGGCCTTTGAAGGTACTTGGTTGCCTATTTGGAATTCCAAGGGACGTTGCTTCTGATCAACCCACTTTTTCATACTTTAGACACCTCTAAATTGGCGCAAGCTACCTCAAGGTTTGTTTACACTCTTTGTTGAAGTTGTAAGTTTGATGACTTTTTCCTACATAAGGATAATCAACAACATGTGGCATGTGCGGCTGTCTCTCGCACAAAATCTTGAAGGGGGTTCTTCCCATTGAGGAACTTTTTAAAAATGTGAAGTTGAACTGGGCTACGTCGAGCTCATATACTCTTCAAGTATGTTATTGAGGTGTTTGGTTTAACCATGAGTTTGGATATGGTAAGGGGGAAAAGATATTCAAGTTTGAGCCTAATAGGCTGAATAACTTTGTCTAGAAGGTCCTCGTGAATTGGCAATCTCTGTCACTAACAATGTTTCCTGGAACACCCCATAACTTAACATTCTTAAAGAATAATTGGGCTGTAATTTGTGCTAAACGCATCTTTGGTGTTGGAATAAACATTGCATATTTTGAGAATTTGTTGACAATGAGGACCACTTCGAACTCTCCAACCTTAGAGAAGTGGGTGATGAAATCGAGGGAGGCACTCTTCCATGACCTTGTAGGCATGGGCAAGAATTCTGGTAACTTTACAAACTTTGCTCTTTCAACTTTGTCATGTTGGCAGATGAGACTTGTCATGGGTCATGGAGGCTTGACCAGTGACTCGTTTCAGCAGGGCATTAGTTCTTTGCTAACCCATGTGGCTTTCCCTTAAAGTATCATTACATTCTTTTAACAACAACTTTCTCAAGTTCCCAGCACGTTTGCTTTTAGTGAGTAGAAGATAATCTTCCACTAAAAAATGTCGGGTTTTTCCTTCCTTAGCTAGATGATTTATGGCTTGGGTAGTAGGATCTTTCAACAAGTGTTCCTTAATGGCCTGACGAATTGTTGCATTTGATCTACTGGCCTACAAGTGGACTAACATGCACACGGTCGCATGTTCGGTGTTACAACTAAGAGCATTGGCTGCATGATTAGCCCGATCGGGCTTATCTTTGAACAAGAAATCGAACTCAATGAGATATTCTACCACCTAGTTTGCTTCAATGACAATTTTGGTTGGTTGAAAAAGTGACAGTAGGGCCGTTAATAGTCTTAACCACTTACTTGGCCTTAAAGAGATATTACCTCCATGCCTTTAAACAATGAACTACTACCATCATTTCTTTCTCAAAGGTAACACACCTCTCTGCATTGTTCAAATATTGGCTTTCATATGCAATTAGATGTCCATCCTGAAGAAGGCTGTCACACAAGTATAATCCAACGCATTAGTCTCTACTTCAAAGTGTTTGGTCACATCGACAACCCAAGTGCCAATCTCTCCACCATTGCCTTTATCAACTCTTCAAAGGCAACTTGATACTTCGAAGTCCAATTGTTAGTGAAAGAGGGATTGATTGCATAATTGATGAGAAGATTAAATTTTGGAGAGCAAGAATGCTCCATATTTATACAGAGAATACAAAAGATATTCAGAAAATCTACCTAAAATATCGGGAGAAAATCTGGTAACAAACCAGTAAACAAATCAAATCAAATCAAAACTAAATCAAATAAAAAACTAAATCTAACTCCTAACGAGATTTAATTAGATACTAACTGACAGCAATCTAAACAAATACATGATCTTTAACACTCCTCCTTGTTTAGATGCTGTGAACTCCAAGCTTTTTTCTAAACACCCATCTTGCTCAAATTATTTTTCTGTTTAGAGGTCGATCAACCAACTCCCAGATTTTGTTTTTCTCGATCACTGAAAGCTCCTCCTCGGACAGGTGCATCATCAACCAAAGCATCTTGTCGTTCATCTTTAGACTCTTCTAACATGCTACCAAAGATTAAATTGTTTGGTGCATTAGAAATCAGATTCACCTTCGTCAGTTCTTCCCAATTCCATTGCTCATTTCCAGCAAAATGAACATCTTGGCTCACAATAACACAACTAATGTGTGGTTCAAAAACTCTGTAAGCTTTGGATATAGTGCTATACCCAACAAAGATGCTAACTTCTGACTTTTTGTCAAGCTTATCACGCTCGACCTGTGGAATGTAAGTGAAGCAAAGACACCCAAATACTCTAAGGAACTTTAAAGAAAGTTTATAACCATACCAAACCTCAAATGGTGTCAAGTCCTTCACAGCTTTTGTTGAAATTAGATTTTGCAAACACATAATAGTGTTTCCTGCTTTTTCCCAAAAACGTTTTGGAAGATCCTTCTCATGAAGCATGCATCTCGTTATCTCCATTATGAATCTATTCCTCCTTTCATTGACGTCATTCTGTTGAGGAGTGTATGGTGCTGTCAATTGATGTTCAATTCCAGCCTCTTCCCAAAACCTGCTAAAAGTTTCTAAAGTGTACTCCTTGCTATTATCTGATCTTATAGTCTGAATCAAGCATGCACTTTCATTCTTAACTTTGGCTTTGAATTTCCAAAATACACCCGCAACTTCTGATTTTTGCTTCAGCAAGAATATCCAACACATTCTCGTTAGATCATTAATAAAAGCAATGTAATAAAGATTACCATTTAATGATGGTGTTCGCTGAGGACCACAAAGATCAATATGAACCAGCTGCAGTTTTTTCGAGACTCTCCATGCCTGTTTAGGAAAGGGTTGCCTATGTTGCTTCCCAAAAATACAAGCACGGTAAGGAGGCATGTCATCATCAATGTCAGTGAGTTCTTCTACCAACTTCTTTGACTGCATCTGAAGCAAACCTCGATGATGAAAGTGTCTAAGTCTTTTGTGCCAAATCTCAGTGGCACTAACTCTGGATATAAAGGCCGTCGGATTTAGAGCAAAGCTTTTTCCTTCCATTTTGACATTGAACAAGTCTTTGCCACTAGCATCTTTGATCAAGCACTGCTTATTCTCAAACAACACTTTATAGCCTTTATCAAGTAACTGACCAACACTTAAGATATTTTGATCAATATTAGGCACAAATAAAACATCTGGAATAAATTTTGTACCTTCATAACTTGTTATAGCTACTGTGCCTTTACCCTTGACTTCCAAGTGTTCACCATTGCCAATCCTCACTCTCTTATCTTCTTCGGTGTCTCTTAATTCCTCAAAAGACTCCTTGTCATATGTCATGTGATTTGTGCACCCACTGTCAATCAACCAGCTCTCGCTTGATTCTTTGCTTGAGGAAGAAGTGACCATACACAATTGATCTTCTTCTTCTTCTTCTTCTTGATCAACTACCTGTGCATCTACTTCTTTCACCAGATCTTTGGCTTTGCAGATCACAGCTTCATGTCCAAGTTGATTGCATTTGGAGCAGAAGGCGTCAGGTCTTCTCCAACACTTGTATGGTGGATGACCTTTCTTCTCACAATGGCGGCAAGGTGGATAGGATTTTTTGAAACCTCCTTCTTTTGTCTTCTGATAATTGGCAGATGAATCTCCATACGTCAATTGATTTTTGAAATTTTTATTGTTTTTATACCTGCTGCTGTCTTGATGCTTAACACGTAAGGCACCTTCAATCACTCCTTCTTGCCTCATAGACCTCCTTTGCTCTTGTGCTTGTAAAGCATTCAAGAGCTCTGTAAGAGAAATCTTTGACAAGTCTTTGGTGTTCTCCAGAGTAGTAATGGTGGCTTCAAACTTCTCTGGAACAGTGACTAGCAGCTTCTCAACGATCCTTGAATCATTTAAAACAGAACCAAGCAATCTCACCTTGTTGGCAATACTGAGAAGTCTGTCAGAGTACTCTTTCACCGACTCTGACTCCTTCATCTTCTGCAACTCGAAATCCCTAATCAAATTTAGGGCTTTCATTCCACGAATCCTCTCATCTCCTTCATATTCGGCCTTGAGATAATCCCAGATTTCCTTTGCTGTTTTGAGGGACATTATTCGCATGAAGATCATTTGTGATACAGCGGCAAATAGGCAAGCTTTCGCCTTTGATTTCCTTGTCTTCTTTTCCTTCTGTAATTTGATTTGTGCTACAGTAGGATTTGCTGGAAGCGGAGGGACCTCGTAATCCTCTTCTATTGCTTCCCAAAGATCCAAGGCCTCCAAACAAGTCTCCATACGAACTGCCCACATTTGATAATTGTCTCCATCGAAAACCGGTGGTGCAACAGCGGAAAAACTGGATTCTCCTCCCATTTTGATCTCACAGATCCCTTAAGAAGATAGCTCTGATACCAATTGTTAGTGAAAGAGGGATTGATTGAATAATTGATGAGAAGATTAAATTTTGGAGAGCAAGAATGCTCCATATTTATACAGAGAATACAAAAGATATTCAGAAAATCTACCTTAAATATCGGAAGAAAATCTGGTAACAAACCAGTAAACAAATCAAAATAAAATAAAATCAAAAACTAAATCTAACTCCTAACGAGATTTAATTAGATACTAACTGACAGCAATCTAAACAAATACATGATCTTTAACACCAATTTACACTGTTATTCTTCTTCAACATGTCAGTCATTGGCCCAGTCCTTTTTTAGAATCCTCTGACGAATTGCTGATCGTAATTCGCTAATCCAAGGGATGAACATAGTTCTGTGACTGAAGGTGACACCTTCAACTCTCGTATGGTTGGACCTTACCGTCTTTCATACCAATCTTTCCATATTCAATTATATGTTTCAAGAAGCTTGTGGGTTCTTGTATGAATGAACATTTTTGTCTCCACGTATAATTGATTTGCCCTTAATTTCTCAAAGACAAGTTGCAAATAAACTTGGTGTTCTTCCACCCTTGGGTTGTAAACCACAATATTGTCTAGGTACACTACCACAAACTTGTCGAGGTATTCATGAAACACCATATTCATCAAAGTGCAAAAGGTAGTCGAGACATTGGTGAGGCTAAAGGGCATGACAAGAAATTCAAAAGCCACATGTGTTTGGTGACTCACATCGTCTTAGACTCATCTCCCTCTGGAATATTTTGGTAGTACCTTGATCTCAAGTCTAACTTCCAGAAGTACTTTGATCGGTGAAGTTGGTCAAACAAATTAGTTATGATGGGCCAAGGAACTTTTTGCGAATAATAAGCTTGTTCCATGCACGATAGCCATTACATAGGCACACACTACCGTAGTTCTTATTTCGAAAAAGGATTGGAGATCCATAGAGAGCCTTCCCGGTAATAATTCAATCCCATGATCAATTCTCCTATGTGGGGGTAAGTTCTTTGACAAGCTCTTAAATATAGCATCGTTATATTTCTCTTGGACATGCTGACTATTCAGTGTGACTATTTTTTTCTTATCTTTATCCTCTAGAATGGGGATGCCCATAAATGTTGGTTCTTCGTGAGTGAAACTTTCTTCGACTGGAGATATAATATCATCCTTATTTTGTTTGGTTACCTAATGTTGGCATGGACAGTTGAGGGGTTGGTCCTCGTAATCACCGAACATTTAGTGAGGGGTATCAGTATAACTTTGTGTTTGAGGAGGAATTCCATCTTCAAGACAACGTCAAACCATCTTGACAATTACAAATCAACTTATCCACTTTAGTCCACCAATATCACTGTAGGTCTCTTTGTTATTCTCATAATGAGTAAGGATGCTGAATTGACGACTTATCCACTTATAGTTATTTTTGTCTCAACATTACAGAAACGCATATTGGATTATACAAAATATGAGATGTTGAACAAAGCATTGGATGCCTTTGGAGATCTTGGAGATGATGAGGAACTGGGACCTGCTGACTGGCCTACAGTAAAAAGACATATCACAAGTCTCAGTCATGTGGAGGGGGAACCGCTGCACCCCCACAATGCATTTGAAAGTGATCAAAACGTTGACTCAATGAATTTGAGAGACATTCGTGTGCGACTTTTGAATGGTAATGTATTTCTGTTGGTTTATTTATTTCACTATTTGCAAAATTAAAACACGATGCCATTTTCTTTATTTAACCTAGTTAACATGTTTAAGCTAGAACAAAATCTTGTCACCTTCAATTTAGTGATATCAATTCAGGTTAAAGGTTTCATTTGATGAAAACTGTGGAGTTTAAAACATTTTGAAGTTCAAATTGCTCGGAGGAAGTCGTGTATAGTATTTTGGGAAGTTTTGTAGACACTAACCATTTAGGATTTTGAGTATGTCAATTTTTCTTAATTGGTATAGAAGGTACAAGATTCAATTCAGAGTCATACTTTTGGACTTTTGTTTTGGAATAAGTACACTGTTCATGGATCAAAATAATTACTTCAAAGGACGCGGACTGAACAGCTTATTTAATAAGAAATGGAAGAAGATGGCCAAATTTACCTTAAATATGGAGTTGTTGAACAAAAATTTTGGCTTACAAATAAAAGAATTACAAGATAAGTACAACAATAAATGAAAGATAAATGTATCAAAATAAAATAAGAATCTATATATGATAGAACACGTTAAGTGTCACCATGTATAAGCCAATGATATAAAGATGGGCTTGATTCTCAGCCTTATGTGTGAAGGCTAAGGTTGGAGCCGATTGGGCTAAATTCTAACAGCTGCAGAAGTATTAAAAGTTTACCATGTATAAGCCAATGATATAAACTTGATGGGGCTAAATGACTGAACCCTTGCTGTTGAAAGCACATTCTCAGCCCTTTTGTTGGGTTTTAACTTGTAAGTTGTTGGTCCCTTTCTTTGTAAACATTTGCCCATTGGTCTCCTTCTTCTTGTGTACAGAAACATCCTCTTCCGTCTTTTATGGTGCTTGTACTCGACTTGATATTAATGAATACAATATTTTGTGCATGTTTTCAAGCTTAACAGCTGTAAAAGGGCACAAGTTGATGTTGAAGAAAAAAAACCTTGATTTAAGGAATTTTCGTGTAATCCCATTAAATAAAAGTAATTAATCTTATCTATATTGTTCATATTAACTAGAGATTTATTTAGATTTATCTTATCTTGTTACTGTATCTATGATTTATTTTATCATTTGTGTACTATAAAAGACAAATGTACCTCTTTCAGTGAAACCTTTATAGCCGCTGATCATCCATTGTGATAAGTTTCATTAGGAGCCTTCATAGTTGCTGATCTTCTGTGTATTACCGCAAGTCCAATCGAGTATAACCTTTATAGCCGCTGATCATCCATTGTGATAAGTTTCATTAGGAGCCTTCATAATTGCTGATCTTCTGTGTATTACCGCAAGTCCAATCGAGTATCACAACAACCACAACTTCCTGCTTTCAACAACTTTCAAACCATCACCATTGCTTCTGAACCTTAAGCAACCACTGCAAGTCCAATCACCATTGCTTTCAATTTTTTTGTTTTTACAGTAGCGTCTATCACCGCAAGTTCGCGAGCCCCCACTACTAGTCCTCAAGTCACAAATCGCAAGTCCCCGGCAAGTCCATACATCACAAGTCACAAGTTCGTGAGCCTAGCATTACCGCTATTTCCATATTATAATCCATTCCATCAGCCTACTACTACAATAGTCCCACTACCTCCATATTAATTCATTCCATCATCCCACTATCTAGTCCCACTAGCTTCTATTGGTATCCCACTAGCTTTTCAAATTCAATAACTTTGATATACGGCTATTCCACAAACCCACAATTCCCACTATACCATCACTTTCCAAAATCCAAACCCGTTTAAGGAAGGATTTTTCCGTCATGACTTTGTTTTAGACTCAATTTCTCTCAAAATTTAGACCCACTAGTTCATCATGTCAGAAGAATAAAAAATCTCCGAGGAAGTTCTTATAGCCGAAAAGAAGGGTGACCTTCAACCCATCTGATTATCATACTGACTCAACGGAAAAAGCTTTCTCAAAGGGTCTCACATCATGCGGACTTACCTTAAAGGAAAGGGAAAACTCCGACATCTCATTGGACTAGGACCAACAAATACAGGTCCTAAATTTACTACATGGGACAAGGAAGACTACATGATAATGTCATGACTTTGGTGTAGGAGATACTCAAACTTATGGGATAGATTATCAAGAAGCAATGCCCTAGTTGCAAAGATGAACATCGTAAAAATATTGTTATCCTATCTGCCAACTTAAATTGGTAGCTCACACAGTATGATGTGAAGAATGTATTTCTTCATGGCGATCTAGATGAACAAATCTACATGGATCCTCCCGTATTTGAGAGCACAAAAAGTAAAGTATGCAAATTCGGAAAGACCTTATATGGACTAAAACAATCATCAAGGGCATGTTTGGAAGATTCACAAAGGTAATGAAAGACTTTGGGTATAAGCAAAGTCAAGAAGATCACACTTTCTTTATCAAGCACTCAGAAACAAGGGGAGTTACAGTGCTTCTAGTGTACGTAGATGAATGAAGAAGAAAAAAGTGAACTCAAAAGGAGATTGATGAAAGAATTTGAGATCAAGTCACTTGGAAAACTAAAGTACTTTCTAAGTATTGTAGTATACTCAGCTCAGGGCATTTTCATATCAAAACAAAAGTATGTGATGGATTTATTAATGGAAATAGGAAAAAGCATATGTAAACCTGCACCAACGCCAATGGATCCACATCAAAAATTGGGTGAGTCAAAGGAACAACCTGCAGTGACGAAGAAATGTACCAAAGGCTAGTGGGAAAGCTAAATATATCTAGCTCACACTTGACCAGACATAACATACTTGACAAGTGTAATTAGTCAATTTATGCATTATCGGTAGGAGCCTCACCTTCATGCAGCATATAGAGTGTTACGTTATCTGAAAGGAACTTCAGGAAAAGGAATTTTGTTCAAACATAACAATTCCCTTGCATTGGAAGTTTACACTGATGTTGATTATGTTGATGTTGATTATGCTGGGTCAATAGTAGATAGTAGATTTATTATGAGGTATTGTACCATTCTTGGAGGTAATTTGGTAACATGGAGGAGTAAGAAGAAAAATTTGGTGGCTAAATCATTGAACTCTTGTGATTGAAGATAATTCTTGATGACTTACAAATTAAGGAAGAAGGTTCGATAAAGTTGTACTGTGACAACAAATCAGCCATCAATACTGGACATAGTCCTATCCAGCATGATAGGACAAAACAATACTGGACATAGTCCTATCCAGCATGATAGGACAAAACATAACATATTAAAATTGATCGACATTGTATCACAGAGAAATTATAGGAGGGAATAGTATGCATTAGTTATGTGCCCTCTCAACTTCAAGTTAGCAGATTTACTAACAAAAGAACTTCATAACTCAACGTTTCGTGACTTGGTATCCAAGCTAGGAATGGATGATGTCTATTCCTCAGCTTGAGGGGGAGTGTTGAAGCAAAAATCTTGATTCAAGGAATATTTATGTAATCCCATTAAATAAGGAAAGTAGTTAATCTTATCTACATTGTTACCCAATAACTAGAGATCTATTTAGATTTATCTTATCTTTTTACTAGAGATCTATTTAGATTTATCTTATCTTTTTACTAGAGATTTATTTAGATTTATCTTATTTTGTTACTTAGTATCCAAGATTTATTTTATCATTTGTGTACTATAAAAGACAAATGTACCTCTCTCAAATAAAATAAGAAAAACAATAAGCTAATTTAGACGTGCAACAATTGATATACTTGACTCAAGGATTTAAATATCAATCGAAATGACGAGCTCTTCATTTTCTTGAAATCATTGAAGTAATTTGATTATTTATTTTCTCAATGTTGGTTAAATATAGATGTGTTTATTTCCTTCTATCTTTTTCTAGTTATTGGTTTTCACTTTTTGTTGATAAATTAGTTTTATTGAACTAAACTAATAAATGGGTGACCTATATCAAGTAGAAGTTTAATTATCTATGTGCCATATATTTATTTTTTTTTGAATCTTCTGTGCTTTAGACTTAATTCGATGTGAATCTGATGTCAGATCTCAATTAAATAAAACAATCATTTATCATTAGGTGTTCAAGCTGCTTACTGGGGGATGCTTGACGAGGGAAGGATAACACAAACTACTGCAAATATCTTGATGCAATCTGTGGATGAAGCCCTTGATCTGGTTGCAAATGAGCCTTTATGTGATTGGAAAGATTTAAAAGCTAATGTACATTTTCCAAATTATTACAGGTTCCTTCAGACAAGCATTTTCCCTCAGAAGTTGGTTACATACTTCACTGTGGAAAGATTGGAATCTGGATGTTATATTTGTGCTGCATTTCTCCGTGCACACAGAATTGCAAGACAACAGCTTCATGAGTTTATAGGTAACTAGCTAGCTTCCATTGCGATGCTAGGATTCTTTATTTAGGTTTTCCTTTCCCTACTTTCCCTTGGCTATCTTGTATATTAAACTACAGAATATATTTCCTGTGGAGCAGAATACCTTTAAGAATGATATATTTCTTCAATTAGTTGCAAAAGAATTCGATTCGTGAACCTTGTATGTGGCCAGAAGTTCCTTTCCTCATTTTATCAGTAGTTAGCCCATCTATTAAGATATATCTTGCCAGCGGAGGATGAAGGTTTCCAAAATTTGAAGTGAAAATTTCCAAGTTCTACGGTGGAAACTTTTTTGAAGATTGTCTTTGTTTGATGATGACCAGTCCCATGTGCATCTCCTTCTACTTTGTTTTGTGCATTCTCTATTTGCTCAAAAATCTATTTTCCAGTTGGTTATCTTATGTTGCAAAGTTGACATTTCAGTACCCAATGGTTCATCATATGATAGGTTCAGGAAAGAAACATTATTTTCTTATTCTTTACTTTCCTTGGTAATTGTCTAAACTTGATTGTGTAACACTCCACCAAATAATTTTTACTTTTTCAAATTTTAAAATATTTTACATCTTTCTATTGGACAACTAATCAAAATTTTCGTGCCCCTAAATATTTTTCCTAGTCAAAACTTACTTTCCTAGGTTTGAATTATTCTGCATCTCATTTTGAGTAGAATGCCAGTCACTTTTGATGAAGTTTTTCATGAATGTAGTTCCACAAGTGGAGCTGGGTGAAATTTTCATTCTTCTGCCTGTACCTTATCACCAAAATCACGTTCTTCTACACTGAAGTTGGTTTCTTACTAGGAGCCACTTGATGAGCTCTGAATCTAGATCTTCATTTTAATTTCTTGACATTTGAAATGATCGCTTTTTATGATCATATTATTATTTTACTCCTCCTTGGAGTTGAATCTCCTTGCTTTGCTCCGACTGTTCTTATAGTTTTTTTTTCCTCTCTTTTCCAGGCTTCTCTCATGTGTAATTTCTCTATGTTTTGTTCTTTCTCACTCCTTTTTGGAGTTTATATTTTTTCTTCAGCATTGCTGCATTAATCTCTTTTCATTTCTTAAGTTTCGTTTCTCGTTAAAAAAATGACCATGTATTAGTATACATCAAGCAAGCATGATGTACAAACATATATTTTTATGATATTTCAGGTGATAGCGATATTGCTTCTACTGTTATTAATGAAAGTGAGGCTGAAGGTGAAGAAGCACGAAAATTTCTGGAAGATGTTCGTGAGACATTTCCTCAGGTTTGTAAGTTTAGTGATGGATGCTTCATGGGCAAGTTTTGGTCAGTTGTAGTAGGTCGTCATTGTCATAGAGAAATTTCTCTTTATGTTTGTCAGCCTACTTTGATAGACGCTATGCTTTATTATTTATGATTATGTGGTTATTAAATCAGGTTTCAAAAAAGTTCCATCTTCGTATTTGTTGTTAGACTTCTAATTTATTTTACTCAACTCATAGGCTTAGCCAACATTCGTTCTCTCTCATAAGACTTAAAGAGAAAGAAATCAGATACCAGGATAGGTAAAGGATAGACACTTTATTAGATTGCCCGCTGTATGGATATACTCCTAGAGCTTTGAGTTTAGCTTAAGGTGGTGCTGTAGGAGGATATTCTATTTTGATCACTCGGTATTGCCAACTGGACCACTTGAACATTCTCCCGTATGTGTGATTTCAGCTGCCCCACTGTGATGTAACAATCAAACCGCCTTTCATGCTACTTTTGATCCTCTATATCTTGAGTGAACTAAAACAGTTGATTATCATTCTGTACGTCAGAATGATACTTCCTTTACAAATCTATTTATGGAGCACAAGTCAATTATTTTTGTTTACCAAGTTGGACATGATAATCATATTTTGTTCATGTTGATGGGGAGTGCTGGACATGCATATTATTGTATATATAGTGTTTATAAAAATAATGGTCCATTTCGGCTATCTTTGGTTGGAACACACGTATCATTTGTTGTTTTATTTTGGAGGGCCATCCTTTCAGAAAAGAAAAAAGAAATTTTTTTTTTCTAAGGTTTCATATATGTAAGCTTCTTTTTGGCTGTACTGACTAGAAAGGAATGACTATTTAACAACAAAGGATCTCTTAACTTAACCTTGGAACCTTGGAATTGCACAAATATTCCTTAAATCAAGGTCATTCCTTCAACACTCCTCAAACTGAGGAATAGATACATCTATTCCCAATTTGGATATTAATTCATGAAACATTGAGTTGTGAAGTCCTTGTGTTAGTATGTCTGCTAGTTGAAGTTGTGATGACACATAACTAAAGGATACAATCTCATTCTCTAGTTTCTCCTTGATAAAATGTCGATCAATTTCAATATGCCTTGTCCTATTATGCTAGATAGAATTATGTGAAACATTGAGAGGTAATTTGTTGCTATAGTACAACTTTATCGGACCTTCTCCCTTAATCTGTTGGTCGTCAAGGATTATCTTCAACCATAAGAACTCACATAGCCATTTTGTAATAGCTCAAAATTCTAATCCAACAAATGTTCTAGCCACTACATTTTGCTTTTTACTCCTACCAAATTACCTCCAAGAAAAGTATAATACCTTGTAGTAGATCTTATGTCTACTACTGTTCCAGCATAGTTAGTGTCGATGTAAGCTTCCGATTCAAGAAAATTGTTCTGTTTGAATAAAATTCTTTTTTCTGCGGTTCCTTTTAGATAGCATAACACTCTATCTATTGCCTGAAGGTGAGGCTTCCGTGGATCATGCATGAATTGGCTAATTACACTTACTGAGTATGTTATGTCTGACTGAGTGTGAGTTAGATTTGCGGACCGAATAAAATTTGGTCATGATGACAGTAGCTATAAAGGCTCCAAATAAAACTTAATCATGGAGGATGGTTGACAACTATGAATGATTTACCGATTGAGTTAGAGTTTGATTCTAAAAAGAAAATTCTTAATAGAAAAGTTCTAATTCCATGTCGCAAATATAAACTGGAGCAATTTATTTACTTTAGAGAGGTATATGGGCCTTTTGAGTTAAAGTGTTAATATGTGCACAAATGTAGGATTTAGCCAAATATTCCTTAAATTGATCATTCCTTCAACACTTTAAATCAATGTAAGTGTTTCTTGCTCTTTTCTAACTACATATTAAATGAACTTTTAGCTAACGGGAAGTTTTATTTTATTTTATTTGTAATCTGTTAACTTTGGCAGATCTTCCGCCTTTTTCTACAATTTATGAAATTAGTGAAATATTGTTAAATTGTTTCCTATCGGGGGAACTAGAATAAAAATCCATCAGTTATATTGTCTTTTATTGTAATTATAAACCATATTACTTTAGGGCTCTCGTATGTGCATAATTTATGACTCTAATGGACAACAGCTACTTGCTGGTGGGTGTCACCCTTTATGCAAACTCCATTTGGTTTATGCTCTACAAAATCCTTCTTTCTCACTATTGCCTTGAATTAGTAACACTAAGAGCCATCAGTTATCTTCTACAATCTGTCCTCATCATCACCTTGAATTAGTAGCACTAACAGCCACCAGTTATGCTCTATAAATCGTTCTTCTCACAATCGCCTTGGATTAGCAACACTAACAGCCACCAGTTATGAAAACTCTTTTTTCCTTTTTATACAAGTCGCCCTTGGGATTGATGTTATAGTAGTATGAATAGCAGGAATGAACCGATGCTCATTAAACTTTTTCATTTATCTGAATATTCTTTTTCAGTTCCTATCTTCCTTTCTACACAACATCCAGACCTTTCCATTTCATGTTTCTAGGGTTGGTTCGTCTAGGAAGGGGCTTAATAATGTGTTTATTTCTTTCTACCCCTTTTTTGTAGGTTATTCATGGTATGTTATGCTCATCAAGTTGCTATAACATGCTTACTTGGAAACTTCTTTTCAGGTTTTGCGTGTTGTTAAAACCAGACAAGTAACATACTCAGTGCTCAACCATTTACTTGAATATGTCCAAAATCTAGAGAAGGTTGGCCTACTAGAAGAGAAAGAGATGTTGCATCTTCATGGTGCTGTCCAGGTTCTCCTGATCTTTCTCTCACTCGTTTGCAATTGCAGCTACTGATCTTTGTTTATAAAGTGCTGCTTCATTTACTGCAGACTGACTTGAAAAGGCTTCTAAGAAATCCACCTCTGGTAAAGGTTCCAAAAATGCGCAACTTAATGAGTGTCCATCCATTTCTTGGGGCACTTCCTCCTTTAGTACGTGAACCACTTGAACTTTCAACAAAAGAAGTTATGAAACTACGTGGTGTGACACTTTACAAGGAAGGTTCAAAGCCTAGTGGTGTTTGGCTTATATCCAACGGAGTGGTCAAGGTAAGAGGATTTTTTTTTTTTTTAATCCTGTCATGTTTATTACATTCTGAATTCGGGCACACGAGTTTTACGCACTCTTTTGATTCATTTTGATTCTATTTCCTTCCAGTGGGAAAGTAGGAGCATGAGAAACAGGTTCTCCCTGCACCCCACATTTACTCATGGATGTACTTTGGGCCTATATGAATTGCTTACTGAGAAGCCATGCTTGTGTGACATGATAGCAGATTCTGTTGTTTTCTCTTTTTTTATTGAACACGACAAGTTTCTTTCGGTACTTAGATCAGATCCTTCAATTGAAGACTTCTTGTGGCAGGTATTACTATTAACCACAGAACTTTGTTATTTCTAGTACTGTTATAAATCCTGACTGCATAAAAAGAGAATGAAAGTTAAGACAGTGAGAAATGAAGACTTGCATTATTCTTCTGAGTTGAAAGATTTGAGACCCCATTGATGTGTTTGAGTCTTTGATTAGTTATTTATAATTTCCAGCTACGTATGTTTGTTACAACCTGCGCTATTTTTCTTAGTTTTATAAGGTTGTCACGTAAGAAACCTACCACAGGGGTTCCTCCCAAACCAACAAAGAAGCGGAACCACAACCTGCCCTCTCACCAAGATCAATGACTCAACACTTGCTGTCAGTAGAAAATGCAGGGGATAATATTCAGAGAATATTGTG
The DNA here is from genome assembly GCF_002806865.2 of Cucurbita pepo subsp. pepo. Lineage (NCBI taxonomy): Eukaryota > Viridiplantae > Streptophyta > Magnoliopsida > Cucurbitales > Cucurbitaceae > Cucurbita > Cucurbita pepo. The sequence goes on from NC_036638.1 coordinate 16,035,365, forward strand.
AGATTCATCAAACGGTTGGTACAATCTCGCAGAAAATGGAATTTCTCAGGTCAATTCAAGGACAGCCTACATCTCATGAAAAACAGATCGCTGCATCTAAATCTCCATCAACATAAAAAATTCTCCAAGATTGGCAGAATAGTCTTGAAGAAACCATGAGAAAGTTACTACACAAAGAAAGAACCATCAAGACCTAGATTTTTCAAGGAAGGGAGAAGATGAAAGCGATGGGGAAGAAAGGAAAAAACGGCCACAAAACAGGAGAAACAAATGACTAGAATGAAGATAGATTTACCAACTTTTACTAGGAAAATGGGCATCGAAACCTTCCTTCATTGGGTAAAATGTGTGGAAAGTTTTTTTTTTTTTTTTTTTTTTCCAATTATACAAACACTCTAGCAAAGAAAAAGGTTCAGCTTGTTGAGCTTAAGCTAAAAGGAGGTTTCTGGGCATGGTGGGAACAATTGGAGATCAATCGACAAAGCTGTGGAAAACAACCTATCAAAACTTGGAAAAGAATGATTGATGAAAGGTCGGTTTCTTCCAGCAAACTATGACCAGATACTTTATAACCTATACCAAAATTTCCGCTAGTGTTCAAAAACAGTGATTTATTATGTGAAAGGCTTTCACTGTCTGGGAGCAAGAACAAATCTGGTTTCAGCACCTAATAGCAAGATTCAAGGGAGGGCTATGTTCTGACATTAAAGAAAAGGTGAAGTTACATCCCATGCTATTTTTAACAGATGCAATATCTGTAGCAACTATAATAGAAGAGATGAACCATGCTCGTTTTAAGAAAGTATATATCCGAAGGAACTAATGTGATATAACCAGCAACACAACCCGCAAAGGAACAACATCCTGCCTGAAACAATTTCAAAATACCCAAGCTTCCACATCCAAACAAAGGGAAAATTCAAAGCAGGCGGACAATTTTACAAAAAAGACAGTCGATCCCTATAATAGACCAACTTTAGGGAAATACATGTCCTACGCATCAAATTTGTGACTTATCTTCTTGCCTTGTAGGCAAAAAATTTACCTCTAGGATGATTCATTTGGATTGACATGAGAGTCCACCTAGGTCGCATTGCTAGAATCCATGTTGTATATTTGAAAGGGATTAACCTCATTTCTCTTATGTTACAATTCTCTTCTCATCGAGCTCACTTTCTCTCAATCCACAAAGACAAAACAGAGGACTTGTGCCAACAATTCATCATAGAAAAAAAAAAAAACCACGGAGCTGAGATCACTAACTAATAATTAATACTAATTTAATACTAATAAATAGAAAAGAACTGTCTTTTTTGTGTTAGCATCGAGGAAGAGTACACCAACTAGTTGGCTATGTAAAAAGAGTGGGCTAAATGGGCCTCTCCAGATTGAGAATCACGAAGATGTCTAGCGCTATGCCATACTTTCCCCAATTCTGCTACTACCATAGGCTTTGCACAATCAGTTAGATCATATATATATATATATATATATATATATATATATATATATATATCCTTTCAACACAACATAGGTCATCAAAAGGGTATCAGAGACTCACCACGAAAGTCATAATCCTTAACCTCACACTAACCCATCAATTTTGGATCCTGTTTGGAATTTTCAAGTCATAATCCTTAACCTCACACTAACCCATCAATTTTGGATCCTGTTTGGAATTTTCCTTAGGAGATATCGAGAAGGAATTGAAATGTAATAATATTGATTCATATAGATACAAAAGAAAGGTTTTCTATTGATTCAAACACTGAACCCGCGGATAGTGATAGAGAAAGAGGAAAAAAACGAAATTTTCACAAAATACTTTCGATCGAAAAACCAATGTGATTTATTTTGTACCTTTTGCTCAATGAAAAAATGGGTTAGATTTACAGGATCAAACTTTTGAAACTTAAGGAATGATCAAAGACAATAAAAAAAGAAAAAACAAGGAAAAAAATGAGTAAATAACAATGATGTCTAGAAGAGCCTAGATTCCAAATGTATGAAAACGTGACTAACTTGGTCTCGGTCACTCTCCGGAATGGAATAGAAGAAGGGAGAAGATTCTCAAACAAGGAAAATGATCTAATGACTTTGAAAGATTTGAATCAAGATCCATTTGATGTGAAAATCTCATTGTTGAGTGATTGTAAGGGTGACTTATTTGTCAAGTTTTCCACTATCACCCCCCAAAAAACCCGAACTCTGTCTTATGTAAAGTTTCCAGAGTACACTTAATCTTGGAATTTGAAATCACTACTTATATACCTGGTATTGGCCTTAATTTACAAGACCCCAAAGGAAGAATCTTGCAATTATGGAGGAAAATAAATCATTTGAGGACGGATCGAGCAAAGAATCCAAGGAGGAAACAACATAAATTGAGCAAGGAGACCAACTATCTTGTACTTTACAAAAATTACTTCTTACACCTAAAACAGACTCTTCCACACAACGACATTCATTATCCAAGAATAGATGTACAGTCAATGGGAAAAACTGCAATGTTATAATTGATAAAGGAAGCAGTGAAAATATCATGTCAAAAAAGTTAGTGAATGCCTTGAATCTCAAAACTAACCCACACCCCAATCCATATAAAATTAGTTGAATTAAAAAGGGAGGTGAGGTTCAAGTTTCAAAGACATGTATTATTCCTTTTTCTATTCGAAACAGTTACAAAGATCAAGTTGTGCATGACATCTTAGGATGCTGCCATATACTCCTTGGAAGGCCATGGCAACATGATTTACAAGCAGTCCACAAGGGTAGGGAGCATAAATATGAATTCTCATGGATAAGCATGTTAGGTTATAGGGTAGGGAGTATAAATATGAATTCTCATGGATAAGCATGTTAGGTTATAGAGTTGGTTGCTTATTATAGCTTACTCAATGGTTATGCACTGTAACACTATAATAAATGGCATATATAGTAAATGGGGTCATATACACTAAACAACTATATATAGTAGATGACTATATGGTAGATAGTTATATATAGTAAATGACTATATCTAGTAAAGCTATATATCGAAAACTGAATCATATATATATCCCCTAGGCAATACTTTGAAAATGTACTCTTTTGCATTCTCTATTCCTATACATACTTGAAGTCATCAATATAAACCTCTAGCCAATATTCCTCCTTGCATTTTCTTTCTCCTTTTCTTTGTATTCATCTAGATCAAGTTGTGTGAGTTGTTTGCGGTCCTAATAATTGGTATCAAAGCTAAGAGGTATTCACCACGATCTGTGAAGATGGAAAGCTCAAAGATTGAAATTAAGAAGTTTGATGGATTCGATTTTGGTTTCTGGAATATGCAGATGGAAGATTATTTGTACAAGAAAAATCTTCACGAACTCTTGTCTGGTTAGAAGCCGGATACCATGACCAAGCAGTGGAAGCTCAAGGATCGACGGATTCTAGGGTTGATCCAGTTGACGTTGTTAAAAAAAATGTGGCGTTCAACATCATCAAGGAAAAGACAATGACGTATCTGTTAAAGGCATTGTCAAATATGTACTAAAAACCATCTATTATGAACAAGGTGTATTTGACGTGGAGATTGTTCAATCTACAAATGTTTGAAAGTGGATTTGTTGTAGATCATATAAATGAATTCAATATGATTGTAAAGTCAAATGAGTTCGGTGGTAATTAATTTTGAAGATGAAATTAAAGTATTTGATTTTGATGTCATCTTTACCCGAGTCTGTCTTTGGATACTGTTGTTGCGATCAGCAGTTCCCGAGATCTAAGAAACTGAAGTTCAATAAAATTCGAGATGTAGTTCTGAATGAAAGTATTTGCAAACGAGAAATTTGAGATTCATCTGGTAGTACTCTCAGTTTGGACCAAAGGGGAAGAAGTAAATGGAAGGGCTCAAACAAACATGGCCAATCAAAATCAAAATCAAAGAACGGGAAAAATCTCCAAACAGACCAACATGTTGGAATAATGGAGAAAAAGAACACTTTCGGACAGGTTGTACAAGACCAAAGAGGAAGCAAAATCNTTTGTACCTTTTGCTCAATGAAAAAATGGGTTAGATTTACAGGATCAAACTTTTGAAACTTAAGGAATGATCAAAGACAATAAAAAAAGAAAAAACAAGGAAAAAAATGAGTAAATAACAATGATGTCTAGAAGAGCCTAGATTCCAAATGTATGAAAACGTGACTAACTTGGTCTCGGTCACTCTCCGGAATGGAATAGAAGAAGGGAGAAGATTCTCAAACAAGGAAAATGATCTAATGACTTTGAAAGATTTGAATCAAGATCCATTTGATGTGAAAATCTCATTGTTGAGTGATTGTAAGGGTGACTTATTTGTCAAGTTTTCCACTATCACCCCCCAAAAAACCCGAACTCTGTCTTATGTAAAGTTTCCAGAGTACACTTAATCTTGGAATTTGAAATCACTACTTATATACCTGGTATTGGCCTTAATTTACAAGACCCCAAAGGAAGAATCTTGCAATTATGGAGGAAAATAAATCATTTGAGGACGGATCGAGCAAAGAATCCAAGGAGGAAACAACATAAATTGAGCAAGGAGACCAACTATCTTGTACTTTACAAAAATTACTTCTTACACCTAAAACAGACTCTTCCACACAACGACATTCATTATCCAAGAATAGATGTACAGTCAATGGGAAAAACTGCAATGTTATAATTGATAAAGGAAGCAGTGAAAATATCATGTCAAAAAAGTTAGTGAATGCCTTGAATCTCAAAACTAACCCACACCCCAATCCATATAAAATTAGTTGAATTAAAAAGGGAGGTGAGGTTCAAGTTTCAAAGACATGTATTATTCCTTTTTCTATTCGAAACAGTTACAAAGATCAAGTTGTGCATGACATCTTAGGATGCTGCCATATACTCCTTGGAAGGCCATGGCAACATGATTTACAAGCAGTCCACAAGGGTAGGGAGCATAAATATGAATTCTCATGGATAAGCATGTTAGGTTATAGGGTAGGGAGTATAAATATGAATTCTCATGGATAAGCATGTTAGGTTATAGAGTTGGTTGCTTATTATAGCTTACTCAATGGTTATGCACTGTAACACTATAATAAATGGCATATATAGTAAATGGGGTCATATACACTAAACAACTATATATAGTAGATGACTATATGGTAGATAGTTATATATAGTAAATGACTATATCTAGTAAAGCTATATATCGAAAACTGAATCATATATATATCCCCTAGGCAATACTTTGAAAATGTACTCTTTTGCATTCTCTATTCCTATACATACTTGAAGTCATCAATATAAACCTCTAGCCAATATTCCTCCTTGCATTTTCTTTCTCCTTTTCTTTGTATTCATCTAGATCAAGTTGTGTGAGTTGTTTGCGGTCCTAATAATTGGTATCAAAGCTAAGAGGTATTCACCACGATCTGTGAAGATGGAAAGCTCAAAGATTGAAATTAAGAAGTTTGATGGATTCGATTTTGGTTTCTGGAATATGCAGATGGAAGATTATTTGTACAAGAAAAATCTTCACGAACTCTTGTCTGGTTAGAAGCCGGATACCATGACCAAGCAGTGGAAGCTCAAGGATCGACGGATTCTAGGGTTGATCCAGTTGACGTTGTTAAAAAAAATGTGGCGTTCAACATCATCAAGGAAAAGACAATGACGTATCTGTTAAAGGCATTGTCAAATATGTACTAAAAACCATCTATTATGAACAAGGTGTATTTGACGTGGAGATTGTTCAATCTACAAATGTTTGAAAGTGGATTTGTTGTAGATCATATAAATGAATTCAATATGATTGTAAAGTCAAATGAGTTCGGTGGTAATTAATTTTGAAGATGAAATTAAAGTATTTGATTTTGATGTCATCTTTACCCGAGTCTGTCTTTGGATACTGTTGTTGCGATCAGCAGTTCCCGAGATCTAAGAAACTGAAGTTCAATAAAATTCGAGATGTAGTTCTGAATGAAAGTATTTGCAAACGAGAAATTTGAGATTCATCTGGTAGTACTCTCAGTTTGGACCAAAGGGGAAGAAGTAAATGGAAGGGCTCAAACAAACATGGCCAATCAAAATCAAAATCAAAGAACGGGAAAAATCTCCAAACAGACCAACATGTTGGAATAATGGAGAAAAAGAACACTTTCGGACAGGTTGTACAAGACCAAAGAGGAAGCAAAATCACAAATCGGAGGATGATAATGATTCTATAAGTTCAATAGAAGACAATAGGGATACTCTAATCCTCAGCGTGGACAACCTGATTGAATTATGGATTTTGGATTCAGGTGCATCTTTTCATTCGTCTCCAAACAAGGAACGGTTCGAAATTTCAAATCTAAAAATTTTGATATGGCGTATCTTGCCGACAACAAAGCTTTAGAGATTGATGGAAAGGGGGATGTATGCATGAAAACTCCCGTTGAAAATAAATGGACATTGAAGGATTCAGATATATTCCTGGTCTCAAGAAAAATCTGATTTCTATTAGTCAGTTGGATATCACAAGTTATGCAGCCGAGTTTGGGAAGAGTTCGTGGAAGATTGTGAAGGGTGTTATGATGGTACCATTTCACTTACATGTTAGTGGAAGAAGATGATATGTGTTTTANCACCCCAATCCATATAAAATTAGTTGAATTAAAAAGGGAGGTGAGGTTCAAGTTTCAAAGACATGTATTATTCCTTTTTCTATTCGAAACAGTTACAAAGATCAAGTTGTGCATGACATCTTAGGATGCTGCCATATACTCCTTGGAAGGCCATGGCAACATGATTTACAAGCAGTCCACAAGGGTAGGGAGCATAAATATGAATTCTCATGGATAAGCATGTTAGGTTATAGGGTAGGGAGTATAAATATGAATTCTCATGGATAAGCATGTTAGGTTATAGAGTTGGTTGCTTATTATAGCTTACTCAATGGTTATGCACTGTAACACTATAATAAATGGCATATATAGTAAATGGGGTCATATACACTAAACAACTATATATAGTAGATGACTATATGGTAGATAGTTATATATAGTAAATGACTATATCTAGTAAAGCTATATATCGAAAACTGAATCATATATATATCCCCTAGGCAATACTTTGAAAATGTACTCTTTTGCATTCTCTATTCCTATACATACTTGAAGTCATCAATATAAACCTCTAGCCAATATTCCTCCTTGCATTTTCTTTCTCCTTTTCTTTGTATTCATCTAGATCNAATTTTTGTGCAAAACCTTAATTGGTCTGGTGCAGTGAATATATTGATGGTGAGATGAATCGTTTGAGAATAAAAATTTTGGTTGTTTGGATCAATTTCCAAGTGGGAGAATTGTTAGAGTGATGTAATTTGGCTTATTTATAGTTTACTCAGTGATTATGTATAGTAAAACTATATACGGTAAAAGACATATATATATATATAGTAAATGGCTATATATGGTAGATAGTTATACATAGTAAACTGAACCATATATATATATAGTAAATGGCTATATATGGTAGATAGTTATACATAGTAAACTGAACCATATATATCCCAGTAGTCCGTACTTAGAAAATATAATTTTCTGCTTTTTTCTGTATTCTCTTTCACTTAACATACTTGAAGTAATCAATATAAACTTTAAGCCAATATTTCTCCTTGCATTTTCTCTCTCCTATTCTTTATATTCATCTAAATCGAGTGTGTGAGTGGTTGGGTAGGGAGAATGGGATGGAGAAAAAGATTTTGATGTTACCTATGCATATTACCATTCCGAAGTGCAAGTGTTTGATTGTAAAAGGGAAAAAAGTAGGGAGAAGTCACCAAAAGCACCTACTGAAGTAAAAGGGGAAAAAAGTAGGGAGAAGTCACCGAACTGCAAGTGTTTGTTATTTTGATTTAGTTTATAATGTTGTTAAAGTTTGTTAGAATTAGCTGTCAGATTTTCGTTCTTAAAATAGGACCAAAGGCTGTATCATTTCGGTCATCACTTTAAATAAATTGTCTCTACAAGAGTTGGTTTACACCATTCATCCATTTGATTACCCTGTTATTTAGATCTAACAGAAGCTTGAAGCCATTATGTCTAAGGGGCATATATGTTTCTCATACTTATTAAGTTATCATGTATCAGTAGAATTGTCAATGCTTATTTTGTCGAGGTTGCTTGCAGGAATGTTCCATTGTTCTTGCCAAACTTTTGCTTCCACAAGTATTTGAGAGAATAGAAATGAGAGATCTGAGAGTTCTTGTTGTTGAAGGGTCAGTAATGACTATGTATATACAAGGAGAAACAATAGAAATTCCACGCCATTCTATTGGCTTTCTATTGGAAGGATTTGTCAAAAGTCCTGGCATCCAGGAGGAACTGATAGCATCACCCGCTGTGTTGTTCTCTTCGCATGGGAACCAGAGCTTCCACATTATGGAAAACTCAGGTAACCAAACTATACTTATATGCGGTTGGAATGACGTGAACTGTATTGCTAAGTTCTTGTTTTGGAAATATAATAATAGAGCTGGTAGAAATAGTTAAATTATAACAATTTTTATGCGCACTAAGGCTGACGGTGTCTTTTTATTTTTTTTTATTTATTTTTTTTTTTTTTTTTTTTTTTTTTTTTTTTTTNCGTGTGCATTTGGGATTCGAACCTCTAACCTTTTAGTTGAGGGTATATTCTTCTAATTTATTGTGCTATGCTTAGGTTAACAAATGATGATAAGTGTATTTGAGAACTGTGTTCTTCATTTAACCATAATGAAATGATATAAACTACTGACAATTCTTATGCTTTACTTTCGATTCTTGTGTCAACTTACAACTTTCACTACTGTTGTTTATACTTCATTCTCAAAAGGAAAGAATGAAGGATGCTTTGAGCTGTTATATTAGTATGGTTATGTTTTCTATAAATGTATTAGTTACCTTGTCTTTTATTGCCTTTTTCCTTTCTCCTGCTTAAGTTAATTAGGTCCATTAGAGTTTTTTTTATTATTTTATTTTTTTTATCTTTTTTTGTTAACCTAGGATTCTACGAAGCTTTAGGTTTGGAGTTCAGAACCCTTTTCTTTTTGGGTTTTTTGGCAAAAAATATTTCTCTCATGCTCGTACTTCTTATTTAGGTGAATATGGAATCCTTAATCAATCCCCTTGGTTTGATACTCCATCTTAAAATGGAATTGCAGAAAGAATTGTCATCTCCTCGAAACAGCAAGAGCCTTAATGTTTTATATACATGGTTGATGCTGTTTTGACGAGTTGTTTCTTAATAAATCACATGATCTCCTTAATTCATAAAGGTGAAATACCTTATCGTATTTTTTGTCCTAACAACCTTTGATTTCTCTTACACCCAAAATATTTGGCTGTACTTGGTTCGAGATGTTCGTTCTCAACTCAACAAACTAGATCCAAGGTCCTGAAAAGGTATATTCCTTCGTTAATCTTGTGTTCGAAAAGGGTATCAGTTAAACCTTCATAGCCATCGATCATCCATCATATGAAGTTTTGTTCACAGACTTTATAGGTACTGTCAAGTTTTATTCGAATCCTTCATAGCTATTGTTGACAAATTTATTCGTAGCCTTCATAGCTACCATTGACAAATTTATTCGTAGTCTTCATAGCTACCCATCATCCACCTAAACCAAATTTATTCGAAACTTTCATAACCAAATTTATTTGAAGTTATCCCATCATCCACCGGACCAAATTTATTTGGAGTTTTCACAGCTACCATTAAAGTCATTTCTTGATGTTCAAGTCGTGTCGTCGAAGTTGTGCAATCAATATTGCACATAAACTTATCCAATCCAAGCTGAATAATAGATATTTTCATTTTCTGCTTGAGGGGAGTGCGGAAGGATTAGCCTTATGTTAGGAGATTTTTGTGTAATTCATGAGTAGTTATTATCCAAGCTAAAAACAAATGATATCTATTACTCAATTTGAGGGGAGTATAGAAGGATATTTTTGTAATCCCATTCGATAAGGGGAATTTATGTGGTAGGACTTATTTAAATTTAGATACCTATTATCTAGGATTATTATTTAGATTTATCTTATCTAGAAATTTTATTTAGATTACCTTGTAACTAAGGAATAATCTATTATGTATCAATTTTGATTTAGTTAGTTTTTCCCTATAAAAGAGACATGTAATTCTCTTAAGAAGAAAAAATAGCAAGCTAATTTAGACTTGCAACAAATATAAAAAATAAAATTAAAAATAAAATAAAGAAGATAAAATAAAAATAAAATCATGCATTGGACTGTACAAACCCAATCATGAAAACACTCAAATTCAACTATATAAAAGCCTCCAACATAATTAGAATAATCAATATCCAAAATGTAATCTCATCCAACCTTAAGAACGTCCATCACTGGTCACAACTTTAGAGAAGCGAAAACTTGACTAATGAAGAGTATTAGTTGAATAAGTTTAAGGCTTAAATTTCACCACTTTTTTCAAGTTTAGAGGTTAAATCTATAGAATTAAAAGCTTAAGCTAAAAATTTTCTCACTAACTTTTAAGCATGGTTAAAATTAAATTTTCCCCTAAAAATAATGGAAATAATTATTAAAAATGGACATCAGACCAGAATGGATCTAAATGATAAGAGTAGTGCTGCTGGAGTAGGGATTTTCTTGAAAAAATGAAGTGCCTGACCTGGTAATAGAAGTAAATTAAGTAGCTATGAAGAGCAGAAAATTGGAGATCCCACATATCTAATTGAATAAATTTCCACGGTTGGGTGTATGAGGTGAAGCAATACTTCCATGTGAATAAGCTAGGATGTGAGAAACGATTTGAAGCGACACGAAGTGATAATTGCTTGGCTTTAATAGGAGTGATGTTGACCATTGCAAAGTTGGGTGGAGCTGGAAGGAGACTGTTGACCCTCGCTAGAAAGCTCCTTTCTAAAAATTGAAGACAAAAATTTTGGGGGAATACTAACAATGGTTCAGTTTGATAGCACCCTTTTATTGAAGGTGTATTTGGGCAGGTATTGTAAGGCATTTAAAAATGGATAGTGAGGACTTTTCTTCTAGTTCCTATCAGAACTCTACATGGCGCTTCAGCCATGGTTCCATGGATAGGAAGAACCGATAACATTCAGGAATAAGACTACAGCCGTAGGTTTCTTTTGACTCATGTTTTAGCTACTGATCGAAAAAAGATGAAAGGGAAAGATGCAGTTGTCAGGTTAAATGCTGGAATTGAACGTTATTTCTGCCCATGTGAAATCTCTTTTCTGAACTGCAGTTTAAATGTTGTAGTCGGAACGTGGCTTGCTATGTCGATTTCACCTACAATTTAACCTATGGAAATTTATTCATTAGGATGTTTGAGTAAATGAAAATAAAATTCTGGAACCGATATGTGTTTTACCTTGTCATCTATTTTGTTGGTTATCTCTCTGTTTATTGATTTATATGATCCAGGATCACTTCTTTTATCGTGGCAGTCTTTTCATTTGAATTAAGGTCAATTCTTAATATGCATAGTACCAAGTGTGTGCTATGCGTCTTGTGTGTGTATGTACTTGTAAGTAATGGTTTTCTTTAACTAGTTCTCGTTGAATCTCTTTATTTGGTTATGATAAATAGCGAAGCACTTTATATTGATAATTTGATACGACCCAATCCTGGCATAACTCTTTATGTCATTTACAGTGGATGCGTATCCTCAATTTTTCATGTACAAAGAAGGAAACAACTGTTAAGACTTGCTATTTATTGATTCTTACAGGTATGAGTGGTTCTAGTTTTTCTCATCAAGGCTCCTCTTATGAAGTTACAACAAGAGCAAGAGTAATCATTTTTGACATGGCTGCCCTTCAATCAAATAACATTCTAAATCAGTCATCATCTTCTGCCGATCACCTTCAAAGATCACCGAGCAGAGATCACTCTGGTCTTATGAGTTGGCCTCAACTATTGTCCGCTCCAAGACCACCACAGAAGCAGAAATCTGAAAAAACTGAGCGTCCAGCTGAGAGCTTGTCTGCAAAGGCAATGCAGCTAAGCATATACGGCAGCATGGTATGTTCAGTTGTAATATTTCAGATTTCACTTTATAAATAAACCCCCAACGTAATCTCAATATAGCTATTAAATTCTGTTAGGCAAACTTTTCCAGTTGGGTATTTGATAAGATCAAGATTTCTTCTTATGGGATATTAGTTGATTGTACGTCTTTTTCTTAATTATTCTTAAGTACTCTTTGTTTCGGTTGAGGATTGTTAGGAGGGGTGTCCCACATTGGCTAGTTAAGGGGTTGATCATGGATTTATAAGAAAGGAATACATCTCCATTGGTATGAGATCTTTTGGAGAAACTAAAAGTAAATGAGAGCTTATGCTCAAAGTGGACAATATCATACCATTGTGGTGAGTCGTGCCCTTAACTTAGTTGTATCAATGGAATTCTCAAATGTCGAACAAAGAACTTGTGAGCCTCGAAAGTGTAGTCACAAGTGACTCAAGTGTCGAACAAAGGGTGTACTTTATTCGAGGGCTCCATAGGTCTTAGGGGAGGCTCTATGGTGTGCTTTGTCGAGGGGAGGATTGTTGAGGATTGTGGGAGAGGTGACCCACATTTGCCAATTAAGGGGTAGATCATGGGTTTATAAGTAAGGAATAAATCTACATTGATACGAAGCCTTTTGGGGAAACCAAAAGTAAAGCCACGAGAGCTTATGCTCAAAGTGGACAATATCATTGTGGAGAGCCGTGATTCCTAACTAATTTTATACCTAGTAAAAGGTATCTTTTATCTTTTTGGCTTCCAAAGATAACTGACTGGTATTTGTTCAGTTCGTCCTAATATCTCAGTCATTACATTTTGATTTTGATTTCATCCTATCTTTCTGCAAGGTTGATACTCGTCAGCGAACTAAGAGTTTTCCAGGCAACGTTGTTGAACCATCCCTTAGCCGGTCAAATCCTTCGATAGCTTCATATAGATGTGCTCCCCTTCCATATGTAAAATCAGAAGGAGCTGCTACAATGAGAAACAGGCTAGATGCAAGAAAGCTACCAACAAGCACTGCTCGGCCACCACAAGAAAAATCAGCTCAAAATGAGACTAATGCAAGGGATGATTCAAGTGAGGAATCAGGTGCTGAGGATGATGGTGTCGTAGTGAGAATTGATTCACCCAGTGTACTTTCATTTCACCAGGTTCCATGAATTCAGAAACTCGTTATAATAGGTGTGGTTATTTTTCATTTTGTTTGTAAATTAGTCTGTTTGTGGTCTACATGTGGGCTATATAACATAGAAATAAGCGTGTATTTGATAGCGGGTGGAGTCCTTGTTTGAAGTTATTTTATGTTTAGAGAGCAGTTCATGTTACCATTGGACATACAGGAAATAATTCCCAGCATGAAGTGGGTGCCTGATGTAGTTTGACCATGACCAAATAATTATAAACAATCGTCTTAATCTTTTTCTTTGAGAATGAAGCCAACCGTAGGTAACTCGAGCATCTTTTCAGAAAATTTTCAAACAAATTAGAGATCTATAAGACATTTTTTAAGTTTAAAGGTTTATCAAGAAAGTTAGAGATCTATCATACACTTGTTCACAAACTAAATAGATCAAACTTATGAGTTGAAAGCATTTTTCAAACAGCCAAACCGATCTTTTCTCAATCCAAAACGCTTTAAATGACTTATGTTCTCCGTTGAAACTTCTTCGAGAAACACCAAAACAATGTCGTATTCCAAAAGTTTATTCTAAATGTCTAATGGAATTCAGTTCCAACATTAAGATTGTGTTGGCCTAAATCACTTTCGATTCGCAGTGAACAAACAACATTTGATCATCACTTACGCTATTCACTCATTTGCTAAGTGAAGATCTAGAGGACGATATGATTGTGTTTTAAAAGATATTAGCCTTAAAAGTTTAATTTAGGTCCAATCCAAACTCGACATTTTTTATACCCCAAGAGATTTTGATCTCTCAGTAGCTTAGTTTCTTCGATTGATTGTGTGGGAGTATTGGGCCATATTTCCAAGTTGTTGAAGCCCATATTTCTAAGTCCGAGACTAAACACACTCATTGTTGGGCCCAAGGTGGCAGGCCTTGGCCCACAATCAGGATCCGCAAATATCATCCATAGTGTGATCCTACGTCATGGAATACCCTGTGACGTCAGTATTAACTTTTTTTTTAATTAAAAAGAAAAAATTAAACAGTTGAAATCCCAAGATAAATATATTTTAAAAAATATTATAATTTCCTCATCTTTGGGGATTTGAAAAAAGAAAAAAAGAAAAAAAAAAAAAGAAAAGAAACTAAAACAAAAGTAGCAGACATTCTATCACGGATATCAATGTTTTTATTTAATTTATTATTTGTAAATAAAAAATGGGTTCTCTTTTCTTTTTTTCTTTTTTCTTTTTTTTGGCTGCTAAATTATAATAATGAAAAAGTAAAAATTGAAATGAATGGTTAGCATGTGACACAACAAAACCCACTTTTTTTTTTTTTTTTTTTTTTTTTTTNTTAATTTAGTGCGAAAAATAATAGTTAATCATCCCATTAATTTATCAACTTTCAAGAAGAACATCAAACATGTGACTGAGTTATTAAATACAAAATTTAACATTTAATGATTCATATTAAACATTATCGGACACAATTTTAAATTTAGAGACTACTCAATTATACCTACATTTATTTATTTGAATTTACGTGGTTTGAAAAAAAGGCGAAAAATTTGAGTTGGCTTGAGTGTGAAGCAATCCTAAGGAAAGCAAGAAAAGGATGAATTAATTAGCTTTTTGTTTTAGGTTCAGCAAGCTCATATCACCAGCTGGAAAGTATGCCTCTTCTTCTATTTATTTGAATCACTAAAGTATATATATATATATATTTCTAAAGTTTTTTATTAATAAATGAAAAGATTATTCATAATATTGCAAACAAAAATATGTGGGATCAAACATTATTTAATTTGTTGATATAAGTATTATATTCAAATTAATTAATAAATATTGATGGAAATGTCAATAAGTTAACCAAAATTCAATACATTAATAAGTATGAAATTATATCTTGAAAATAATTTATAGGAATTAGAAAGAAAAAAAAGAAAAAAAAAAGGGCTTAATTTAAAAGTTAAAACAATATATTAAATATATTTTTAAACAGCTAACTTGAAAATGTGATTAAATAGTAAATCTGAAAGTACAAAAATTCAAAAAGTGGTTGAGATTGTGATTAATTGATTGGGAAATTTGTGATTCAAATAACCAAACCCATCCCTACAAAAGTCATATAAAAGTCAAAACCAAAAAGAAATAAATATATTTAATAATAATTATTATTATAATTATAATTATTATTATTATAATAAAGTTAAAAAAAAATAAAGGAAAAAAGAAAAGAAAAAAAGAGGGGCCATTCCCAAAGAATAGATCCTATATTTTGAATAAATGGACACAACCGAATGTTCAACTTAGTAGGTATGCATTGCCGCCATTTTCATGCCTTACAGCTTGCAATTTAAAATTACCTATCTTTCAACCCAAATTAAATAACACCGTCTCCATCCGATACCAACTAGTTTTTCGGAACTTAATTTGTTCGGGATGTTTCTTGGGCGATCTTATATTAGTAGAAACTTCATAAGTTGATTTGCTTATACGTCTTGTTGTTACAGCTATATCGAGAGTTCATCCACATATTGCTCGATGTAAAACGGATCGTGAGATTATATTTGCATTGGACCATTGATTAGGTTAAAAGGAAAGGGATTGGAGGGGTGTGATGTTGGGTGGATGGATGCAGCAACATGATAAGTGGAGTAGAGGAGGGGGGAAGGGCCCATGTGTTGGATATTGTCGAATTGGGTTACGAAATAAATTGGGTTTTATTGAGCAATTATTTAATCAGCAGTGGGTTCTGAGTTTGAGATTTGTTCATGTTTTTTTTAGGTGTCAGACCACGCAGTCACTGCCACAATATAGGAAATGCCTGCTTCTCGACTCCTTCTTAAGATATATATGTGTCACCTGAGTAAACGAAAGATACATAAATGAACCGATGTCACATTCGGACAAAAACAATCTCGAAAAAAGAATGATTAAAAAAAAACTATAAAGAATTCAAAGTTTATCTATACTAACAAAATGCATCTTCCTTTTCGGTAGATCAATCATACGAACTATACAGTTTTTCGAAGAACTTTATGTTGGTCTATGGAGATAGCTTTCACTTGTAAGAAGTAAGAAGTAGGTAAAGTGAGTATGTCGTAAGAGATACAAAAGAATGTCAATACCATCAAATACCAAATTCAAATTTCAAATCTTGGGTTTGAATTATTACAAGTTTATCATTCAAATTTGTCGGAATATATTTTTTAATCCAAATTTTAACAATATAAAACGCAATTATTGGCATAACACAATGTGATAGCTAAATCTAAAAATACTTCAATTGTATTGTTAATTGGGTTTCTATAATTATAATAAAAGAGCGAATAACTCAAAGCCGGTATTCTTAAATGATTTAAAATTGAGCTTATGAAGTTGACCCATAGCACAAAGTGTCATAACGCAATGTGATAGCTAAATGTAAAAACACTACGATCGAATTGCTAACTGGGTTTCTATAATTATGATAAAAGAGCGAGCAACTCAAAGCCGGTATTCTTAAATGATTTAAAATTGAGCTTATAAGGTCGACCCATAGCACACAGTTTCATAAAATCGAACCGTTGTTTTCGTTCGGTGTTTGTACACAAAACTGTCTAGTTTTCATCTGTTTTCCACTTTTCTTTTTTGTTCTGCAACAAAGCCTCGTTAGGTTCAGACCAAAAAGACTGCGTTTCTGTGCTGAGTAAATGACCAAACACCCAAAACATTGATTAAAACTCAATTACAGGCAGCCTTAAACTCATAACCTCCTTCCATCCCTCAAATCATTATATTATATTATATTATATTATATTATATTATATTATATTATATTATATTAGAATACACATTTTCTCTCTCCTCTCCCTCTTTCTCTCTCCTCTCCTCTCTGTACAATATTTGGGGGTTTAGCCTCTGGTTCTAATAATAGTGATGCTCCCTCTCCTTCCTCGAGTATGGATTTTGGTCAGCGCCACCACGGCTTTCCCAGACAGCCCCGGTCCCTCCGCCGACACGCACGGCCGACACGCGAAATCCCCAACTGGGTGTCGGACTGGCCGTGTCGGCGGCATCAACATGTTTTCGTTTATGTCGTTTAAGGTTATATCCCCGTCGATACCTCCCGGCTTCACTAACTCAAATGGATACACCACTTTCCTCTTTTTCGGCCTCTTTGTTACACTCCCACCATCTGATCAATTCAAACCAAACAAATTTTTAAATAAACCCATCAAAATTATTGCAAAATTATTGCAAAATTATTCAAATTGCCCCACCAAGATCGTATTTTGATTATAATTACGCATACCCAATACCCATATCAGCTCAAATTCATAGAATAAAAACCTCAAAAAAAAAAAAAAAAAAAACCTGTTGAAATTGGCTGCTTGCAAGGCAAAAACTCAGCATCGGCTTGATGTTCATAATAGAAATCATTTGGAGTGGAAAACGCTTCAATTTCTGGCGTTTTCATATCTCCCATGGATAGATCTGTGTTGGTTTCGTCGCTAATTCTGCTTTTTGGCGATGCGCCGAACATTTCATCTGAATCATTCAATCAAGTCAAAACCAAAAAACCCAATTCAGTTTCATTCAATTAAAGCAACCCCAACAAACCGTACGTTTGTTTTTTTGTTTCCAAATAAAGTTGGTTCATTTAATAAGCTTCACCATGAACAATTAAAAAAAGCCAAAAAAAAAAAAAAAAAAAAAAAATAAAANTAAATAAAACCCACCTGTAGAAACCGTATCATAATAATAATAATCATAATTATGATTGATATGGTCGATATGGTTGGTGGAATTGAAGGCATCTCCTTCCCACGTGCAACAGGAACTCCAGTAGGTGTGAGGGAATTCCAATTGAAGAAGATGGTGATCGAAACGAGGTCGTTTGGAAGTGAATTCCAGGAAGGCATCTTCCAAGTAGCCGGTGGAAATCGGCGGCGGGGAAGATGGGTGGTGGACGGCGGAGTTGAAGAACGGCAGAGAGTGAAGGTCAGTGAGAGTATTCATGGTGTAATTAGTGAAATTGAAAGTGGCATTTGGGGAATTCAAATTTGGGGATTTATAAATTATTAAAAAGGGTTTATTTATTAAACAAAAAAGAAAGAAAAAAAAAAAAAAAAAAAAAAAA